>NC_091184.1:12749469-13071969 GCF_040958095.1 Procambarus clarkii | reverse complement strand
TGTTCACTTTCAAAACTTAGGCATATATATATATGCATATAAATAAAAAAACAAGTAAATGTAAATAATTTTACCTTGCACCTAGATCCACCAAGCCTGTATGGCGCGCGTTTCAGTACTTCGGAAATCTAGAACTATCTAGAATCTCTAATCTGCAATGAAACAATACATATTATTGCACTTACCAAAACATGGATGAATGTAGAAAATACAGAACTATTGGCTGAATATCAAATAAATGGATTTAATCTATTTCACACAGATAGATATATTAGACCGTGTATGTTAGGTAATACCTAACATACACGCCTCCACACACACTACATTTGAAATGTAGTCTCGAAAAGACTACCTTTCAACAAAAACGTGCCACAGACCAGTCACAAGACTGAACCTCGTCGAGGCCAAACGTCTAAATGAGAGCATGAACAAGAAAGAAATAATTTTTTAACATCAGGTATCGTACACACACTGAATGCACCTGCAGACACACAACAAGCACTATCAATATAGCAAAGATTACTCCATAAAAAATAATTAAATTATTGACCAACATGAGAGAGGGTTAGCCAACATGAGAGGGTTGTGTTGATTGCCTGAAAATATTTAAATTGTTTAATGTATTGAATGGCATTTTTCAAGTAATAACATTTTTTAAATTACTGAACTAGGTTCTAGGCTTTGCTAGGCTTAATTCAATTATTACAGATGAGCCTAACCTAGCCTAGAACCCAGCGGGTTTTTTTCCTATTGGAGAGTGTTGTACATGCTGCTATGGCGGTGAGTGCACTCACAAGATTAGTGGCGCTGCCCAATAAACTCGCCCCCTCGTGGCAAAATTTTAAAAAAATTAGAACCTAGTTCAGTAATTTAAAAAATGTAACTTGAAAAATGCCACTCAATACATTAAACAATTTAAATAATTTCAGGCAATCAACACAACCTTCTCATGTTGGCTAACCCTCAGCAGTGCTCAGGCCCCTGTGCCCAGGCCCTGGGGCCTGAGTCCTCAGTTCCATACACTAGCACTGCCAGGCCTCGCCTCCACATACACTAGCACTGCCAGGCCTCACCTCCACATACACCAGCACTGCCCCTCGCCTCCACATACACTAGCACTGCCAGGCCTCGCCTCTACATACACCAGCACTGCCCCTCGCCTCCACATACACTAGCACTGCCAGGCCTCGCCTCCACATACACTAGCACTGCCCCTCGCCTCCACATACACTAGCACTGCCAGGCCTCGCCTCCACATACCAGCACTGCCCCTCGCCTCCACATACACTAGCACTGCCCCTCGCCTCCAAATACACTAGCACTGCCAGGCCTCGCCTTCACATACACCAGCACTGCCCCTCGCCTCCACATACACTAGCACTGCCCCTCGCCTCCACATACACCAGCACTGCCCCTCGCCTCCACATACACTAGCACTGCCAGGCCTCGCCTCCACATACACCAGCACTGCCCCTCGCCTCCACATACACTATAGCACTACCAGGCCTCGCCTCCACATACACTAGCACTGCCCCTCGCCTCCACATACACTAGCACTGCCCCTCGCCTCCACATACACCAGCACTGCCCCTCGCCTCCACATACACCAGCACTGCCCCTCGCCTCCACATACACTAGCACTGCCTGGCCTCGCCTCCACATACACCAGCACTGCCCCTCGCCTCCACATACACTATAGCACTACCAGGCCTCGCCTCCACATACACTAGCACTGCCCCTCGCCTCCACATACACTAGCACTACCAGGCCTCGCCTCCACATACACTAGCACTGCCAGGCCTCGCCTCCACATACACTAGCACTGCCCCTCGCCTCCACATACACCAGCACTGCCCCTCGCCTCCACATACACTAGCACTACCAGGCCTCGCCTCCACATACACTAGCACTGCCCCTCGCCTCCACATACACCAGCACTGCCCCTCGCCTCCACATACACTAGCACTACCAGGCCTCGTCTCCACATACACTAGCACTGCCCCTCGCCTCCACATACACCAGCACTGCCCCTCGCCTCCACATACACTAGCACTGCCAGGCCTCGCCTCCACATGCACCAGCACTGCCCCTCGCCTCCACATACACTAGCACTACCAGGCCTCGCCTCCACATACACTAGCACTGCCCCTCGCCTCCACATACACTAGCACTGCCCCTCGCCTCCACATACACCAGCACTGCCCCTCGCCTCCACATACACTAGCACTGCCAGGCCTCGCCTCCACATGCACCAGCACTGCCCGGCCTCGCCTACACATACACAGCACTGTAGCCAGCACTAGAATCTAATAATATAATAAAATATAAGTGTTTACTTACGATAATATTTGCATGAAGCGTTTGTCCTCTGTCCGCTGACTGCACTGACGACAAAATGGCCGCTCTGTTGATACTAGCGTGAATGATGCTGTGACGTCACAGATGAGGGCAGCAATGCGCATTTCGTCCCTCGACCCTTAATCATTCCCTCGTATATATAATTGGCGAGACAATTTACTTATCATTTACTTATCTTAGTTAGCAAATAGGGGATATTTGGCTAAGATTTCTGGTAGCAGATCGTTTTGAATGAAATATTTAAACATCTCTGGAACATTTATTATAAAATTGTCTCTGAATTCAATTCAATTCAATTCAATTGAAGTCTTTTGGCACTCCATCACATAGTGACAGACGGTGTGCTTGTTGACCCAGTTTACATTTGGTTAGGTCTACATCAGCAGATAATTAGAAATCCCAGAGAGAGTTGAAACACAGTTTAAGCCGAACAGTAGTAACATCTAGAAGTCTGCTGATTTTATTGGATGATCCATAGATGTGTGGCTCCTCTTGCATGATAGTATGATGATAGATGGAATTACTGGTGTCAATTTCACTTTGCCTCAGATCTACAAGATCTTGTTGAAGTTCTCGGTGTACTGCTGCTCTCAGATTGCTCATTGACAATCCAAGGCTACACTCATACGTCTCCTTTAAAGGCAGATTCTTTATCTAACTTATCAGCTCTATCATGCATTTGGAGGCCAACATGAGATGGAGACCACATGAAATGGACTCTGTTACCATCCTTAATAATTTTGTTGTATTTGTGCCTAGCTTCAGACACGAGCATGTTACAGTTATGTCTTAAAGAGTTGAGAGCATTTAAGGATGATAAGGAGTCACTTACAATTAATGTATCAAGTTTGGAGACTTGTACACATTTCAGTGCAAGGAGCAAGCAAATAGTTCAGTCTGAAAGGTAGAGGCCCAATTCTTTATACGGACTCCCCACTCAAAGTACAGGCCATCGCCCATTGTCAGAACAACTGCACTTCCAGTTGCACCCGTGGTGCGGTGTAGGGAACATCAGTGTATATGATTTGAGAGAGAGAATGCTCTGTGGACAGAGCATCAATATGGCTTAAGGCGTTTAGCTTTGCCTCAAGACGAAGTTTGGGCTGATTTCTAATTTGCTTCTTGGGTGGAAAGGGAGGGATTAAAACTGGAAAGGGTGTAACCTCCCACGGTGCAGGAAAGTGCCGTTGTTGTTTCTCTTGGTACAAATCATGAACCCCATACATTCTGAGTTGAGTTCCAGTTTTTGTTATCCATTTGGAACAATGCTGATCTTCAATAAAGAAATTCTGGAGGGCTTCTGTGCAAGGACTAGGATGAGTTAGCCTAAGCATTTTAATACTAATTTGACAGTTAATTTCAGTAACACGATCAACAACGCTCGGAATATTAAGTTCCTTTCTCATATTAAGTATCTTTTGTTGTACGAGGGCAACTCAAGGCTTCGTTCTGCAATTTTTCAAGCCCTCCAAGCTTTCTTTCAGGCATCAAAACAAGCAGAGGTGCAGCATAATCCACTAAAGATCTGATGTATGCAAGGTACATCATTTTGACAATTCTGACATTGGCACCATAGCCTGAGTGATAACCTGCAACAGCCTTGAGAGCTCGGAGCCTCTCTTTATACTGACGACAGAGTCTGAATACAACAGGACTATACAGTGGCACCTCAAGGCCAAGGTATTTGAATCTGTTTACATAGTCAAGCTGGGAGCCATCAGACAATTGCATCTTGCGAACAGCTCCTCCCTGCCTGGGTGGGCGCCGATTTAGTATCTTTGTTTTCTCTGCTGAGATAATTAAACCTAGGTCCTGACATGAGTCTAATACAGAGTTAAGAATGTTCTGCATGTTAGCATACCCAGTGGTGTGTATCATTATATCATCAGCATACCCAGTGGTGTGTATCTATATCATCATCATACCCAGTTGTGTGTATCATTATATCATCAGCATACCCAGTTGTGTCATCATTATATCATAGGCATACCCAGTTATGTGTATCATTATATCATCAGCATACACAGTGGTGTGTATCATTATATCATCGGCATACCCAGTTGTGTGTATCATTATATCATCAGCATACCCAGTGGTGTGTATCATTATATCATCGGCATACCCAGTTGTGTGTATCATTATATCATCAGCATACCCAGTTGTGTGTATCATTATATCATCAGCATACCCAGTGGTGTGTATCATTATATCATCAGCATAGCTATAATGATGTGGACGTTGGGTTTGCTCGGTACAGAGTTTAACAGCGTGTTTATTAAGGTATTAAATAAGGTAGGACTGAGGACACCTTCCTGTGAGGTACCTAGTTCGAAGTCTCTTGTTATCATTAATAATTTTGTTGTATTTGTGTCTAGCTTCAGACACGTGCATGTTACAGTATGTCTTAAAGAGTTGAGAGCAATTAAGGATGATAAAGAGTCACAATTAATGTATCAGTTTAGAGACTTGTACACATTTCAGTGCAAGAAGCAAGGAAAATAGTTCGGATTGAAGGGGGTAGAGGCCCAGTTGTTTATACGGACTCCCCACTCATAAAATAAGCTTTTGATACAGTGCCACATAAAAGACTGATTAAAAGATAGAGGCTCACTATATTGTGGATTCTATATTAAGCTGAATTAGGGCATGGCTATACCAAAGGAATCAAAGATTTAGAATCAATGGGGTTAAGTCGCAACACATGGCCGTTCATGTTTAACAAATTTGCTCTCTTTTTATTCCAGCATAGTTGAGGCAGTTGATAGTGGTAAGGATTGTGATGTTGTGTACCTTGACTTTAGCAAAGCTTTTGATACAGTGCCACATGAAACAATGTTGACCTTCAATAAAGACATTCTGGAAGGTTTCTGTGCAAGAGTTAGGATGAGCTAGCCTTAGCATTTTTATACCAATTTGACAGTTAATTTCAGTAACACGATAAACAACGCTCGGAATATTAAGTTCCTTCCTCATGTTAAGTATCTTTGTGGTACGAGGGGCATCCAAAGATTATCTTTAAGGCTTCGTTCTGCAAGTTTTCAAGCCCTTTAAGCTTTCTTTCAGTCATCAAGGCAAGCAGAGGTGCAGCATAATCCACTAAAGATCTGATGTATGCAAGGTACATCATTTTGACAATTGTAACATTGGCACCATAGCCTGAGTGATAACCTGCAACATCTCCAAGAGGGCTTATGGAGCCTCTCTTTATACTGACGACAGAGTTTGAATACAAAAGGACAATACAAGGCAAGTTTTAAGGTATTTGAATCTGTTAACATAGTCAAGCTGGGAGCCATCATACAGTTGCATCTTGTGAACAGCTCCTCCCTGCCTGGGTGGACACCCGTTTAGTATCTTTGTTTCCTCTGCTGAGATATGACTAAACCTAAGTCCTGACATGAGACTAATACAGAGTTAAGAGTGTTCTGCATGTTAGCATAACAAGTAGTGTGTATCATTATATCATCAGCATACCCAGTAGTGTGTATCATTTTATCATCATGTATGATGATACATGATACAAGGAGGTCTAAATTGATCGATCGAACGATCTAAATTGGGTACTGAAATATGGTCAAAAGATTGGGGAGGCCGTTTACTACTGACAAATGTAAGGTTTAAAGGGTAGGTAATGACGATAGATCGAGTTACAAGATATAAGCTAGATGCATGCATGGTGCTGAGATTATGAAGTCGAATTATGAAAGGGATCTGGGAGTTATGATTAGTAAGAATTTAAAACAAACAAAAATCAATGAATAAATGTTCGTAATAAGGCAAACAGAACACTGGGATTTATGTATTGAAACATTTCACCTGCCCGAAACGCTGCGCGTGCTAGTGGTTTTACAAGACTGTAATTACCATATTTGTATCCTCACATTCCTTATGTACATTCTTGTATATGCATAAATAAATAAATAAATAAATTAGTAATAATTAAGATATCGTTTCATTGTTCTTCAGATATATCTTGCTCTGGGTAGGCTCCATTTAGATATATATGCACTTCACTTTTGGTCACAGTATATCCACATCATGGTTATAAATTTACTAGAATGCGTGCAGCGGAGGATAACAAAGTTAATACCCCAAAATAGAAACCTGTCATATGAAGAAAGATTGTCAAAGCGTAAATTACATTCTCTAGAAAGACAAAGAATTATAGCTAGGTGACATGTGGTTTATGTTTTTGTTGATGTGTTTCTATATTTTCATAAATAAAGCATGCTTAGTGTCTTATTCCAAGTTTTACGACAATTTTACAAGGTTTAAAATATAAAGCTCAATATATTTCAGCTTTTTTATACCGGAATTATACGTTAATATAACATTATAATAACGTAACGATGTCGTGGAAATAACGTCATATTGACGACATATAAATGTTATATTTATGTTATAAGAACGTAAATTGGATAGGTTTACATAAAGTAAACAAAAAAAACGAAATGTTGACTAAAAATTGTTTATTTTTATATATAAAGCATGAAAACATTATAATTCCATAGCATTCACTACTATTTTTAAATTTTTACATAAATCTTAAAAAACTGTGTCTCAAGAATACATGTTTTTAGTTATATCTAGTGGTTTTAAGAACGTCAGAAATATGTATTTATGTCAAATGTTAGAGTATTACCTTTGTGGCACCATTTAAAAACGTTCACAAACGTTCTGTGTTTGCTGGGTGGTCATCGGCAGCTGGAGCATCAACATCTGATAAAGGGAGGAAAATAACGGCAACTGGCCACCAGGGAAGACGTTAGTGGTAAGTAGAGGGCCAGCCGCAAGACAATTTAGGCTAAAGACCGGAATATAACTGTCCTAGAAATAACGGGAACAATTCATGAAGCTGGGAAAGCGAGAATTACAAAACTGAAAAGAGTGATAAATTGCTGGGCGCAACGTCGGTTGGAACGTTTCAGCTGGAGGTTCCTGACTGAAGCATCGGCTGCCGGGAAGCCTAAGATGGAACTAGGGCGTTAGCAGCTGTAACATCGTCTGCTGAAACTAGCCGAGTCTGTGAGGGTGCCCGCTGCAACAGCTACGGCCGAGCCACCAGCTGACCCCTCCTCTGCAGGAACAACACCAGCTGGGACGACATCGTTGTAAAAGCCTAACAATGTAGTAAATTATATTACATGAATAATCTTAAATAAAATGGTGTAAATAATAAAATTATAAACCAATTATAGCTATAATTAATTATAAATAATTATAAATTGCAAAACAAAGTATGCTCAAAATAAAGCTGGACTATAACTCGTTAGAGAAACGGGATTAACACTGAGCCGAGGTAAATACAACCAAATACAATAACGAAAAGGATGAAAAAAGGCACGTCAGCTGGAACTTCGCGACCAGCGGCCTAGGAGGCCGCTGTGACATCCGGGCTACACCGGGCAGACAACACGTCTGGATAAACCAGCGGCCTGGGAGGCCGCCTATTTATATGACCAAATAAATATAAAACTGAAACATCGCCGGCTTAACTCGTCACAGGAAGGACGTCAGCTGGGAAGCCGCAGTACCTTCCGACTAAATTGAGGAATAAACTGAAAGGTTTTTAATACACGTCGTGACTGAAAGACACCATAGTATAACCTAACTAGCTCATCGTAGCTGACTTAACTTAAACTCAATGACAAAAGCGGCAAATTACACAAAAATAATCGCGGCAGAAAAGTTAAATAAAACGTGGAGCAAACGCAATGCATAAATTGCAGTAACAAAGGCTGAGGGAAATGCCTCATAAAACAAGTGCAGGAATAATCTAAAGTCAGAGGCTTGCTCCATGCTAAATTGAGGAAACTTTTGTCTTAATACACGTCATGACTGGGAGACTAAGGATATAACAAGTTATTTAAGTGTTTAGTTAATGATGGAGGAACGTAAATCACCAAAACAGGAGCGGGCTCCCGTTCACTAAATTGACATGAAAATACGAATTCTTTTACGAATAAGGCAAGAGGTGTAAGCAATGCTATAAATTTCCTAAATTTGCCGCGTAATGAAACTAATCAAGCTGAAAGTCTAAAATAAAGGAATGTAATAAAATTGAACAGAATTAAGTAATGAATGACCGCAATAATTAGAATTAAATCCATCACTCGTTGTAAAATCTCTTGTATATGTACCTTACCTAAATAAACATTTGATTTGAAGTCACTCAAGCGGCAGACCGCCCGGCCAGGCATTAAGCTGCACGCTGAAAACTTGGGATGGGGAAGGGGCCCGCGTAACCGGGCACTCCAGGCAGACCTACACCTGGTACACGCGACCAAGGAAAAAACACGGGAGTACTGTGCTACAGCGTTCGAACGAAACGTGATGGAAATGACGTACCGGGCTACACCGGCCAGACGAAAACGTCTGGGTACGAACGTGCCGGCTAAACCAGCCGGACGAAACGTCTGGGAGCAAATGTACCGGGCTACACCGGCCAGACGAAAACGTCTGGGTACGAACGTGCCGGCTATACTAGCCGGACGAAACGTCTGGGAACAAATGTACCGGGCTACACCGGCCAGACGAAAACGTCTGGGTACGAACGTGCCGGCTATACCAGCCGGACGAAACGTCTGGGGACAAATGTACCGGGCTACACCGGCCAGACGAAAACGTCTGGGTACGAACGTGCCGGCTATACCAGCCGGACGAAACGTCTGGGAACAAATGTACCGGGCTACACCGGCCAGACAAAAACGTCTGGGTACGAACGTGCCGGCTATACCAGCCGGACGAAACGTCTGGGAACAATTGTACCGGGCTACACCGGCCAGACGAAAACGTCTGGGTACGCAAGGGCGATGTAAAATGCGGGAAAAATGCTGAGGAAACTAAACGTAAATGCAGGGCCAGAATAAACTTAAAGCAAGAGGCAAGGGCCCGAACCCTACAACTATCACATCCTAGCCGACTTTACATAATAACTTAAAGGCAAAGCAGAGGATAAACAAACCTAAATGTAAAGCCAGCAAAGAAACACGCAGCTTGACACTGCATAAAATTCATTAATAAATTAAGGAACTTATGGAAAAACAAGTCCATAAAAACAAAGCTAAGGGCCAGAGGCCTGTGACACTGCAGCTAGCCTAACCTAGCTAACTTTACCTAATAACTTAAAGGCAATAGCAAAAGTTAAACAAACAAATGTAAAACCAGCTAAAGAAACACGCAGCTTGACACTGCATAAAATTCAATAATAAATTAAGGAAACTTAAGGAAAAACAAATCCAAGAAACAAAGCTAGGGGTCAGAGGCCTGTGACACTGCAGCTAGTCTAACCTAGCTAACTTTACCTACTAACTTATAGGCAATGATCGAAAGTTAAAACAAACCTAAATGTAAAAACCAGCTAAAGAAACATGCAGCTTAACACTGCATAAATTTCAGTAGATAATTAAGGAAACTTGTGGGAAAACAAGTCCATGAAAACAAAGCTAGGGGCCAAAGGCTTGTGACACAGCAGCTAGCCTAACCTAGCTGACTTTCCCTAATAACTTAAAGGCAATAAGCAAAAGTTAAATAAACCTAAATGTACAACCTGCAGAGAAACATGGAGCTTGACACTGCATTAAATTCATTAATAAGTTAAGGAAACTTATGGAAAAACTAGTCCATTAAAACTTAAAGCTGGTGGCCAGAGGCCTGTGACTCGGCAGCTAGCCTAACCTAGCTGACTTTACCTAATAGCTTATAGGCAATAAGCAAAAGTTAAAACAAACCTGAATGTAAAGCCTGCAAAAGAAAACATGCAGCTTGACCCCATTAAATTCATTAATAAATTAAGGAAACTTATGAAAATACAAGGGCTTAAGGACAGGGCTGAGCGGATGGGGAAGGTGAGGGTGGGGGTGGACAGGCCTCCTCCCGAATGTGCTTCAAATAACAGCCACCTACTGGAGAAAAACCAGTGCCCCATAACACCGAGGGTCACCTCCTCCTCTAGGACCACTGCACCTGCATTTGGTCACCAAGGCTGAACCAACAGGCGTGCTTCAGGGCGCGCGCGCCAGCAAAGAGACAAACACTGGTCCGGCGCGCCAACAAAACACAAACACTACCTTAAATGTTGAGAAGGGCAGGACGCCCCTAACGGGTCGCTCCGAGTCGTAACGTAAGGAACTGGTGTAGGGTCCATGCTGGGAGAACAGTTGAGCGGGCTAAACTTCTGTGTTTACGACTCGCTGAGCAGTAGTGAGTCGTTATGTAAGAGCAGCAGCTAGCTTGGGAAAGGGGCCCACGCCGTTTCCGTCCCGGTTTATATAACCTCGGGTCAATGCGCGCGCAGCTTGAGGCGGTTAAAGTCAGCTTCCAGACATACGTTTTCTTCCACTCAGAAAACCCACCGTTTTTGGGAAACAGTGTTCTTTATCTAAAACTAAATACTAATTAAGTATAAAGAATAAAATGTGTTTAGAACAAATACAAATAAAGATAAAAAAAGGGGGAACATGGCTGAACAATCAGCACAAATACAATAGGTTGACAAACAACGTTGATTAAAAAAAAAACAGACATGGGTTGACAATAGAGAGGTAAGGAAAGTTACAGGGAATTTATTAGGTAGAGTTTCGTTTTTATCTTAAACTGGTTGAGAGAGGTACAGTCTTTAACATGGTTGGGAAGGTCATTCCACATTCTGGGTCCCTTGATTTGTAGAGAATTTCTAGTTTGATTAAGTCGTACTCTAGGAATATCAAAACTGTATTTATTTCTGGTGTGGTGCTCATGGGTTCTGTTACAACCTGCAATGAAGCTTTTGAGGTCAGGATTGGCATTACAGTTTAGCTTTTTATATTTGTATAATACACATGAGAGAATGTGCAGTGACTTAATGTCTAACATATTCAGAGATTTGAGTAGGGGTACCGAGTGATGTCTGGGGCCAGAGTTGGATATTGTCCTAATAGCAGCTTTGTGTTGAGTAATTAGAGGACGTAAATGATTTTGGGTAGTAGAACCCCAAGCACCCCAAGAACCCCAAGATGGTTTTTGTTCAGTCTGTTTTCTAGTATTAGATTTCTAAGGTTTGAGTTGAATTCGGACACATCAGTGTTTGGAATGCTATAGACTGCATCCACAAACAGGACAGACTCGGCACCCTTGACTCTGAAACTGGCGAAGATGTACTCCCCACAGCAGTCTCTAGTTCTAATTACTTTTAAGCATGTTAGTTCTTGGTGGTAGTAAAGAGCAGTGCCACCACCTCTCTGAATTTGACGACAGTTGTGAATTGCCGAGTAGTTAGGCATGTTAAAGAGTTGAGTGGTATCCTCTTTCAACTATGTTTCAGTAAGTATAATAAAAGAGAATTTGTTGTCAATAGTTACAATCAAAGCACTAACATCATCGAAGTGTTTACCTAGGGATCTAACGCTCAAGTTGATTACAGAGATATTGTGATTATGTGTTAATACATTGTTTACATCATGTGCTGTAAAATATCTGCAATTTTGATCATTAAAGTGATGATTGTCATAGATAGTGGATAAGAGGCTAAGTTCTGGGTCTATAATTGTCTGCATGAAAAGACTGGTTGCAGGAAAACAAGGCAAGAATGGCAAATTACTAAATAGAATTTTGATATAAAAGGGGGAAAAATATATAAACAAGACTATACAAATGAACAAAAAAAGAAAAAATGAGGTAGCTTACAAAGGGGCTAGACACAGGCAAAGCCAGGGGTACAATGGAGTAAGGGAGTATGGCGAGGCTAGGCAACCTAGGTAGTAAATGAAATCCAAGAAAAAAGTTGAATAATAAACATAGGCAAATTTAAGTTAAAGATTATTAACTACAAGTAGTTTAGTTATGATCGTATAATTAATAAGACCTAAAGAAATATTAAAGCACTCAGTTAATTAAGTCCAATAAATGAATAGTAAAAAGTAAATTAAAAATCAATTTAAAAAGTGAAACAGAGAGACATTAGGATACCTAGCCCGCACTAGGTGACAAGTGGGTTAATTATGTCGACTCATTGGGAGTGATAATAAGGTGAGACAAACCACATTAGTTGGGGAAAGTGTTGAGGTTATCCTCAATAGCAATTGTAAACATTTTACCTACTGATGTCTTTCTGACTTTAATCATGCCATCTCTAACGAAGCACTGATGAATCGCATCTGGGTTTTGATGACGGATTTGACGCAGGCGGTAGAGGAGTTGCTGTCTTTTTCTAGTCAAGCACTCGTTGATGTAGATACCCTTTCGTTGGGATGCAGCTGTCCGGACAGATGCAATTTCGTGGACTGGGAGGCCAATTTCAGGCGAATTTTCCGCTGGTTTTGTCTTGATGGGTTCTTTTTGCCTACTCTGTAGGCAGCAATAATGTCTGTTTTGTTTAGAGAGACCTGCAATTCTTTTTTTAAGAGATCCTGAACAATTTCAATACACTTTTCACCTTCACTTTCCACTGGAATATCTTGGGACGACACAACTACAGAGTCAAGCAGCTTTTGCTGATCTTGTTCATCTTGGGTGATGGAACGTTGGACAGATAATGTATTGGTACATGCAGTCATTTTGCTGAGAGCTTCCTCTTGTTTTTTTATGACTCATCAGATTTCAGACGAATGTTTTCCTCACGGAGACCATTCAAGTCATGCTGGAGTTGATCTCGGCTAGCCCTTAAGTTTCTAATATCCTCGCGGAGGAGGATTATTTCTTCTTGTTGTTGATGGAGGTTCGAGCAGTTTGCTTAATTTTCAGTTTGAAGACTCAAGATAATCGTAATTTGAGCCTCAAGGACTGAGCACAACTTTTTGAACCACTGATTATCTTACCACCTGGGGAAATCCGGTGAGGGACCAGTAGCACGCTTGAATCTCGTAAACAGTGATGTAAGAGTGGTAATAGGAGAGGATTGGGAGGACAACCCTCCCTGGCTCAATGGGGTGGAGGGGAGAGCAGCACCGCCGCCACAGGCCCCAGAACTTCCAGAGGGCAACCCGTTCTCGCAAATTCGTAAAGTCAATATTGACTTATTAACTACGTGCATAGGTGATATACTAAACATAATAGATACCCTTAAAAAGATTCATAGAAAACACCGACCTTACCTAACCTTGTTAGTATCTTAAGATAAGCAACTTATTGCTTCGTAATTACAATTATTACTTAACCTATACCTATTATAGGTTAGGTAATAGTTGTAATTACGAAGCAATAAGATGCTTATCTTAACATACTAAGTAGGTTAGGTAAGGTCGGTGTTTTCTATGAATCTTTTTAAGGGTATCTATTATGTTAAGTATGTCACCTATGCACATATTTAATAAGTCAATATTGACTTATTAAATTTGCGAGAACGGGTTGCAGAGGGAGAAACACAATGACTGACAGTATTTGTCGGGATGGATGCCTTGTTAGGGGCTTTGTTGCTCTTATTTACCTGCACAGTCTTGTTCCTGGGAGACATGATAGGTCGAGGATGACTGGAGTATATGTTGTGGTGGAAATTTGCATCAGGCAGCGCGGTGGTGGGCAGAGGCGGGCACTGGTACTCACACAGAGAGGATTGTTTTGAATTTAGTTTGCGTCGGAATGAGTCGATTTGGGTTGGTTACTTTGATTGTGCTATGACATGCTTGTACTCCATGTATTTAGCTGCCTGTGGGTGGCGGTCTACATCATCTGGCGGTAGTTTAAGGGCTGAAATACAGCGTAGAGTGAGGAGCGTGGGTAGCGTGCACTCAACAGCGTCGGCTGTCTGCCGGAAAAGGAATGGGGCTCCCTCTGCTTCTTTCCATAGGTTATGCCAAAAGGTCTTGGGCACTCCTGCAACTTTCCGTAGGGTTTTCCAAAAGATCTGGGGCACCCTGCATCTTTCTGTAGGTTATACCAAAAGGTAGATCTATTTTGAATTTCCCCTAACATGATTATTCCAACCAGGCATACTACTTCTTTTATTGGTTATAAGATAAATACTGTCTTCCCCTGCCCTATCTAGCACTGAAACGACTGATGTGAAAAAGTCCTTGAGATTGTTCTGATGCAAATTGCACTGAATAATATTGCAAGCAATTGCATCACTTGTGATTTGAGTATTGGTTAAGCAGGCATTTAAACTTATCCAGGTCAGCAAGAGTGGCCTTCCTACGTTTAGGTGTGTTCTAGGGAGGTTTATGTTTTCTTTGGCAGCAGCAACTTGTGAGTGAGGTATATTGGAGGTGGCCATGGCAGGATGATACCAGGACAGGTTGTCATCACTGACAGCCTTATACTTAAAGGTGTGACCAGTTATATCATCAATAAGAAAATGATCAATATGAGACCTTCCATTCCTATCTCATGACATAAAGCTATAGTAATAGTAAATAAATCATTAATAGCAGGATTATGTAAATTTTCAGCATCCATGAATTCATTAAACAAATTTAAGTATACATCTTAGCGGGTAAAATCAGTGTTAAAAATCACCTACCACCCCATGAGTTCAGCATTATGATACAAATTAGTCAATTGATATATTTCTGATCATACATTTCCATACTCATCTGCACAGTTGATATTGCTTGTGGAAACATTGCATATACACACACACATAATCAAATACGCCTGAGCACCTTTCAGGCCCCTGAGCAAAGGGGCCTGACATCTGAGTGGACATCACATCGGATTCGTAGTCCTGAGGTTCCGGGTTCGATCCTTGGTGGAGCCGGAAACAAATGGGCAGAGTTTCTTTCATCCTGATGAGTCTGTTCACCTAGCAGTAAATATGTACCTGAGAGATAGACAGCTGCTACAGGCTTTTTCCTTGGGATTGTGTAACAAAAAGGAGGCCTGGTCGAGGACCGGGCCGTGGGGACGATAAGCCCCGAAATGATCTCCAGATAACTATAGGACACAAGTATAGCAGGAGTGAACCCTGATACAATATTGACAACCTCAACTTTACATTGCATATTGTTATGCCCAGGATAGCAGCAGCACCATAGGGTCTTCCAGGACCTGACCAGTCAATAGACATGTCAATACTGGCAGTGGAAAAAGAACTATCAATAAATTTGAAGTGGTTTTGATATTCATAAGATGTAAGCCAGTGTTCTTGCAAAACAAGAATATTTTGCACATACCAAAATGCTTTTAACGTTCATATATTCAGGGTTTGTTATTTCTCTAATTACCTTAATAACCGGGAATTATAACTTTACAAATACTGAAGCATTGTCATGGGGGTAAATAAACCATATTACGTGAAGATCATTTATGTGCTAATTAAAGCAACACTTATAGTAAGAGGACAGTAAATTGGAATGTTGAGACAATTGTCAAGTAATAATAATATAATAATTAACAGGTTTTAAGAGCCATCTACTGCACATTATTCTATCTATAAATAATTTGAATTAATAATAGAGCCTAAATATATAATAATTAAACATCATTCACATCCATCAAGATAAGAAATTAAACGACCAATCAAAACCATATAGGTTACTCCTACACCTCATAATACAGGCCAATAATGATCATAAATATACTTATCAATTAAACAATATTCAAACTAAGGACTTTATATCAAATTTTGTAAATCACTAATTTAAAAGCAGACATTCTTTTATATTAATAAATTGTCAGATTAAGGCATCTGTAAACAAATGAAATAAATATTAGTAATTAAGCCTTCGATGAAATACTCCACATTATAATACAAATTCTGGAGTCACTCATATATATGCAAAGTTTTGGTTTATAAAATACCAGATATAAGATAATACAAATATCAGAATCAGGCTAATATTATTGCCAGATTCATATACAGTACTGTATATATATATATATATATATATATATATATATATATATATATATATATATATATATATATATATATATATATATATATATATATATATATGTGTGTGTGTATATCACGAAAATAAACACATGATTAAGAATGTGACAATGTCAGACCACGGAGGAAAAATGAAACAGGAAATTTCCTTAAGTACTTTCGTATATTAAATACATCTTCAGAAGGTCATTTTACAGATCGAGTGATGGGTATAAATAGGCAGGAGAGAGTGGTGAAGTAAGGTGAGGTACAATACTTGGACAACGCAGAAGGCCCATTGGCCCATCAGATGCACCCAATTAGCCCATCCGATGTAGCCCAATGGCCCATCTGATACAGCAGACATACAAGCATAATACATTATAACATAAAGAGGTAAATATATACAATAAATTAGTGAGACAAATGTTTTTCAATGATTCTACTTAAATCGCCCTTTAGCTGATCTATTAGAAATGGATCTAAGTTATGATCTAAGTTGTATATATTTACCTCTTTATGTTATAATGTATTATGCTTGTATGTCTGCTGTATCAGATGGGCCATTGGGCTACATCGGATGGGCTAATTGGGCTTCTGATGGCCAATGGGCCTTCTGCGTTGTCCAAGTATTGTACCTCACCTTACTTCACCACTCTCTCCTGCCTATTTATACCCATCACTCGATCTGTAAAATGACCTTCTGAAGATGTATTTAATATACGAAAGTACTTAAGGAAATTTCCTGTTTCATTTTTCCTCCGTGGTCTGACATTGTCATATATATATATATATATATATATATATATATATATATATATATATATATATATATATATATATATATATATATATATATATATATATATATGTGTGTGTGTGTGTGTGTGGAAAAACCACAAAGAAATGGGGAAGAGAGATGAACTTTCGGCCTGCTAAAGCCGTTGTCAACACCAGACTGACTAGAGAGAGAGAGGATACAGGCCAACCCAGGAACCTGACCAACCCATCTCTAGGGAAAGAATTACCAGAAACAGGAATAGCTTAGCTTAGAATGATCAAATAAGATTAAGCGGTCAGAGAATAAGGATGAAGATTAAAGAAAAGCCTCATGAACACACAATAAATGAATAAAAAATTGTAATGAGACATTGTAAGCCTCCCATTCAGAGTTTTTTCTTAAACTGTTGTGTAATATTGTAACTTAAAACTGGGTCAAGTTTGTACATACCAGTACTAACATTGAGAAGATTTGGACATTGACTAATTAGGGAAGACTCAATTAAATTCCGTTCCACAAAGCCATTGCAATTGGCAATGCTTTTCGCCCCATCCCAATTAATAGTGTGATCACACAAACTTGTATGTAGATACAAAGCATTAGACGTTTGGGCAGTTCTTATACTATAAGCATGTTGGGACATACGTAATTGTAAGGATTTTCCTGTTTGTCCAAGGTACACAGACTCACAATCATTGCAGGGAATCGAATACACACAACCTGCCTGTATCCTCTCTCTCTTTCTCTAGTCAGTCTGGTGTTGACAACGGCCTTAACAGGCCGAAACGTTCATCTCTCTTCCCCATTTCTTTGTGGTTTTTCCGCATACAAATGATCAGTGTTTAGTGATCGTCAATTGCATATATATATATATATATATATATATATATATATATATATATATATATATATATATATCGAATTGCTAGATCCGTATAAATATAAAACTGCCCGATTCAAGATAATGTAATTAACATATTTATGCTATTTTCATATATATGAGTTTTATAATTGCCAGTCTCAGGATAATATAACTGCCAGATTCAGGTTAATATAATTGACAGTCAGGCTTTGATACTGTAAGCCATACCTACCTTTTACTTAAACTTAATCATTACAGAATCTGAGGCCTTCCTGATAACTATATTCTATCATATCTTAATGATAGACACCAATATGTAGCCATTAATGACATAAACCCCCCCCCCACATCTCTACTGTAACTGTAGGAGTGCCACAGGGCAGCATCTTAGAACCTCTCCTATTGCTTATATACATCAATGATTTACCAAATGTCTCTAACATCCTTAAACCAATACTATTTGCTGGCGATACTACCTTCATCTATTCAAACTCCAATGCAACACACAATAAGTAATATTGTAAACAACAAATTGAAACACTCTGGATGTGGTTGGATGTCAACCAACAAACTAAATATAGAGAAGACCTATTACATTGTATTTGGAAGTAAATTATCAAATGAAATTCACCTTCAAATAGATAATGTCAACTTTACCATTAAAAATGATGAAAAAGTTCCTTGGCTTATACATAAACAAGAGACTAAATTGGAACACTCACATACAGTACACAGGCAAAGTCTCAAACTGTTGGTATATTCTCAAAAATCACATATTATATTCCCCACTCTTCTATCCTTTCACTATATTATTCCCTAAAATATTCCTGTTTAACATAATGATAATGCTAAAGATGATAATGTTTTTTTGAGAAACGTACATAGAAAATGGGTTACAAGCACAATGTTGGATTTCTAGATAAAGCAAGAATATACTATGCCTAAAGCCACTAATATGCACAGTGTTTCAGGCATGCTGTGGATAAACACTTAAAACTAATTGTTAAAAACAATTGAGATGAAAAGCAAAAGTTGAACAAAAGTAGAAAAAAATAAAAAGAATGACAATAATTACATGTTGAACGGAACAGCAAAACTGCAACAGAACAGCCGATGGTAATTTTAACTATATAAACAGTATTTTTTTTTACTTGGCATATAGCAGTATTACAAGTTCAGTCATTATTCATTATTGTTTAATAATAGCAAGACATAGGTTGACAATCAGTAGGTAAGGTAGGTTACATGGCATTTATTAGGTAGTACTTAGTTTCTCTCTTAAACTGGTTGAGAGAGGGACAGTCTTTGTCTTTAATGTTATTGGGAAGAACATTTTACATTTTGGGACTCTTGATTTGTGGAATATTTCCACTTTGGCTAAGTCGCACTCTTGGAATATCAAATAAATATTTGTTTCTAGTGTGGATTTCAAAGATTCTGCTACAGCCCTCTACCATGTATTTAAGAACAGGTTTAGCATTGCAATTCAGTGTTTCATATATATATATATATATATATATATATATATATATATATATATATATATATATATATATATATAAATATATAAATATATATATATATATATATATATATATATATATATATATATATATATATATATATATGTCGTACCTAGTAGCCAGAACGCACTTCTCAGCCTACTATGCAAGGCCCGATTTGCATAATAAGCCAAGTTTTCCTGAATTAATATATTTTCTCTAATTTTTTTCTTATGAAATGATAAAGCTACCCATTTCATTACGTATGAGGTCAATTTTTTTTAATTGGAGTTAAAATTAACGTAGATATATGACCGAACCTAACCAACCTTACCTAACCTAACCTATCTTTATAGGTTAGGTTAGGTTAGGTAGCCGAAAAAGTCAGGTTAGGTTAGGTTAGGTAGGTTAGGTTGTCGAAAAAATATTATTTCATGAAAACTTGGCGTATTAGGCAAATCGGGCCTTGCATAGTAGGCTGAGAAGTGCGTTCTGGCTACTAGGTACGACATATATATATATATATATATATATATATATATATATATATATATATATATATATATATATATATATATATATATATATATAGTGCACTTGATAGGGTGTGAAGTGACTTAGACTTAATATCTAAAATATTCAATGATTTAGATTTAAGAAAGGGGGGAGGGCAGAATGCTGTCTGTGGCTTCAGTTTGTTATTGTTCTAATTGATGATTTGTCTTGAGTAATTAGAGATCATAGATAATTTGGGGAGAACCCCAGGCAATGATTCCAAAATTGTGATAAGGAAAGACGAGAGGCCAATAAAGCTTAACCAAAGTAGAGGGTGACGTACATAATATCTGATTTAGAAAAGAATGCCAGGTGATTTTAAAATATTTTTTTTGCTACATTTTGTATGTGGCACTGAAAATTCAGCTTTTAATCAATGAGAACATCATGGAATATACTATATACTTTATTACCAATCTGGATATTGCCAATTCTTAAGATTGGAGAAAATGAGGGTTGTGTAAACAGCCAATAAAACTGGCTTGAGGTATTGAGAGGCATTCGGAATGTCATTAATGTAGATGAGAAAGAGTAGGCAAGTAATTATCAAAAGAGGGCACCAAGCCCGGAAGGCTCAGAAGCACCATCAACTGTGTGGGATTTAAAAAAATGGTAAATATCACTAAGGATGCCAATTCGAGAACAAAAGTGCATAAGGCAAACAATATCAAAGGTATCTAATTCATCAAGGATTCTATCAAGGAATAAGTGACCACGAGGGACAATCAGGAAACAAGACACACATACCTCCTGGAAGTCAGGACATTCAACAAGGATATGCACGACAGTAAGAGGGACAATGCAGATTGGAAAATAAAGAGCAGGGCGGCACTCCATTAAGTGCCTATGAATTAAACATTTATGGCTAATACGTAATCTCATTAGAGCCATTTCTCACCACCAATTATGGTGATGGGAGGAGGGCCATGGGGACACACTACCTTTAAGAGTATGCAGTTTGTCACGAGTAACAGAAGACCAACAATCCTGCCAATGGGTAAGGATGGAGGAATGAATAACTGGGTAGAAGTCAGAATAAGGAACACCTTTAAGGGAGATGGGGCAAGTGTAGATAGCCTCCTTAGTGACAGAGTCCACATGCTCATTTAAGGACACACAAATATGGCTGGGAAACTGACAAAATTCCACTGTCCTAAATCTATTGGAGATAAGAAACAGCCAATGTTGAATTTCGACTACAACTGAATGAACTGGATTAAAGGGCTCCAGAGCCATGAGGGCACTGTGAGAGTCAACTACAACAATAAAGGAAAATTGACAACAAGAAAGCTGTTGACAAAGAGCATACAAAATAGCACAAAGTTCTGCTGTGGAGATGCTAGTCTCTGGATGCAGGCGACACATAGGTGTGGTCAGGAAAAACAACAGAGTAGGCTACACCATCTGCAGACTTTGACCCCATCTGTGAAGACGGAAATGGAGCGGAAGTGTGAAGAAAAGTGTGCAAGGAAAAGTACGACATAAGCGAGAGTGAGGAGGGTGTTGTAGGGACTGTGCAATGTAGCAAAGACAGTAGCGATCATGGCGATCCTGTAGATACAGTATGCCTGTTTCATCATACCGACTTAAGGTAGGAGTCAAACGCAAGGCACCAGAGCTGAGGCATAACCCATTATGGTGCAGAGCATCAAGACAGCATAGAGTAGAAGGAGAGGCAGACGAGTAAGCAAGACAACCATACTTGAGTTTAGACAGCACGAAGGTGGAGCGTGCTCGTATCAGCTCCCAAGGAAGTATAACTTACCTTAAGTAAATTAAGGACCTTAGAGCATCCAACTCAGAGGTTAGAGATATGGAGAGACCAAAACAAACGAGTTTCAAAGATTAACTCCATAAGTTTAGCAAAATCTTTGCACAAAAGGGGATTACCATAAAGCGACAAAGGGGGATGAAGAACGACCTACTTCCGAGTAAAAGTCATCGCAAAAGTTTTAGTTGTAGAGAACTTGATGCCATGATTGGTGTCCCAGGATGACACGGCATCAATCACAAGTTGAAGTCGCCGTTGAAGGAAAGGCAAGTCATCACCTTGACAGCAATGGGTAAGATTGTCAACATAGAGAGCTGATGAGATTCCAGAGGGAAGGGAGTAAAGAAGACCACTGAGGGCAACCAGGAAAATTAGTAAGTGCTCAGAACACTACTGTGGGGTACACCTTCATATTGCCGTAAAGAGGCAGAATGGTACAAACCATCACTAAAGGAACGATTAGAGCGGAAGCTTCGTTGGAAAAGAGGAGATTACCACGAATGGAGTTGGGACAAAATATGGTATCTCCAGGTGGTGTCATATGCCTTTTCCAGGTCAAAAAAAGGACAGCAACAACAGAGGTCTTTGCAGCAAAAGCAGTACATATATAGACCATGTTCACCAAGACATCAGTCATGACACTTGTAAAAGCCAAATTGAGAAGGCAAGTGGTGGCGATAGTGTTCTAAGAACAACATCATAAGGACATTGAACATACGTTCAAAGAGTTTGCAGACGCAACTCGTGAGGGCAATGGGGCAGATGTCTTTAGCAGCTATCCCTAGAGACCCTGGTTTTTGAATAGGAAAAACCACCACCTGAAGCCAGTTCTCAGGGACAAATGATGACTGCCAGATAAGGTTAAACAGATTCAGTATATACTGAAACCATGCATTGAGAGAGGTGACATTCATTAGGAGATGTTTCGCTTTCTGAGCCCGCTGCCATAGAACCGCAGAGAGTCAGGGCAGACTGGTGTTCGGAGAGAGAGATCATTATAGAGAAGCTGGAGATGCATGCGAAAATCTATAGGACAAGATTCATGAAGGTGCTTACGAATAAGGAAAGATGAAGGAAGACTAGAACTGGAGCCCCAGTCGAAAAAGGGGAACACAGTTCGGTGGCGACTGACACAGGATCCGCCACAATAGAATCATGGAAGTGAAGGACTGGTGAGACAACTGGAACAAACTTACCCACAATCTTACGGGTTTTCTTCCAGATCTGGGGCAGAGGAATATCAGACGTAATGGTGGAGACAAAAGATTTCCAACTCTCAAGTTTAACCGTACGGCAGTCACCTTATAAAACAAAAGAAAACAGCCGTCTGTCTGCATCTGTCTTTCTTCCAGGCTGCACTCTTACAGAGGACAGTCGAAACACCCAGCATTCCATCTGGGAACGCACTTCCGCATGCCCCTGGAGGTAGAGCAAGGAATAGAGTGGACGGTAGCGTCTAATATGGTGTGATGAAAAAGGAGTAGGGCTCGACGGTGAGGCAGATAGGAGAGGTCAGAAAGAGTAGCATGTAGAGTGAATAGATTCCAGTCAGCCTTGGCAAACTGCCACCTAGGGAAGGAGAGAGAAGGGTGAAAAGAGAAAAAGGTGACAAGGATGGGGAAATGGTCACTGTTATGGAGTCACGAAGAATCCACCATGTGAAATCTAAATAAAGACAAGACGAAAAAGAGGGAGGTGGTGATGAAGAACAGGAACTACAGGAGGGGTAAAAGTCAAAGCATGACAAGAGGCGAGAGGAAGGATGTTGCAAGGACCGTGCAAGATATCAAAGACAGTGGCGATCACGGTGATCCTGGAAAGATAGGAAGGCAGTATCAACATACAAGCTGAGGGTGGGAATCGAACGAAAGGCACCAGAGCTGAGGCGCAACCCAGTACGGTGCAAAGCATCACGACGACGAAGAGTAGAAGGAGACGAGTAAGCAGGGCAACCATAATCGAGTTTAGACAGGACGAGAGACGAATGTAAAGAGAGGAGTGTGCGGCTATCAGCTCCCCAAGAAGTATGGGACAAAACCTTAAGGATGGTAAGGGTCTTGGAGCATTCAACTCGGAGGTAAGAGATATGAGGCGACCAAGACAAACAAGTGTCAAAGATTAACCCCAAAAGCTTAGCGGACTCCCTGAACACAAGGAGATGACCATAAAGTGAAAGAGGGACAAAGAACGACATGCTTCTGAGTAAAAGTCATAGCACAAGTCTTAGACATAGAGAACTTGAAGCCATGTTAAGTGGCCCAAGATGACATGGCATCAATCGCAAGTTGAAGCCACCGTTGAAGGAGAGGTGAATCATCATCCCGACAGCAAAGGGTAAGATCGTCGACATAGAGAGCGAAGAAAACGCCTGAAGGGAGGAAATAAGACCATTGAGTGCAACTAGAAAAAGAGTAGTACTCAGAACACTACCTTGGGGTACACCCTCATATTGCCTAAAAGGGGCAGAGAGAGTGGCACTAAGCCTAACTCGAAAGAAACGAGAGATAAAGCTTTGGAGGAAGAGAGGGAGATTACCACGAAGGCAAGATGAATGAAGTTGTGACAGAATATGATATCTCCAGGTGGTGTCGTAAGCCTTTTCCAGGTCAAAGAAGACGGCAACAACAGAGGTCTTCGCAGTAAAAGCAGTACAAATATAGACCTCTAAGTTTGCCAGGACATCTGTTGTGCTGCGGCACTTGTGAAAACCAAATTAAGAAGGGGAGAGGTGGTGAGTGTTCTAAAAACCACATCAGACAAACGTTAACCATACGTTCAAAAGAGTTTGCAGACAACTCATGAGGGCAATAGGGTGGAAGTCCTTAGGGAATGTCCCGAGAGACCCTGGAAACATAACAGGGAGGACAGGGAGGACAACGGCATCAAGCCAGTCCTCAGGTACTGAAGACAACTCTTAGACCCGATTATACAGACTCAGTAAATACCGAGACATGCACAGATGGAGATGGTGAAGCATCTCATAATGAATGCCATCGGAACCCACTGCCATAGAACCACAGAGGGACCGGGCAGACTTAAGTTCAGAGAAGGGATCGTTATAGGGAAGGCTGAGATGAGTGCAGAAATCTAAAGGACGAGATTTAAGAACAGGCTTACGAAGAAGGAAAGATTAAGGAAGATGAGAACCAGAGCTAACAGATGAAAAGTGGGAACCCAGTTCGGTCGCAACGTGCAACGGGTCCACCACAAGAGTACAACGGAGGTGGAGGACCGGCGAGACATCAGAAGCAAACTTACCCACTATCTTGCGGATACCCCTCCAGATCTGCGGCAGAGTATTTTCGGACGTAATGGTGGAAACATAAAACCTCCAACACTCACGTTTACCTGTACAGATGGTCCTACGGACCACTGAACTCGCCTTCCGAAACAAAAGACAAAAATCAGCCATCTGCCGGCGGCGGTGTCTCTTCCAGGCTGCACACTTATAGCAGACAGCCCAAGCACAGTCCACATTCCACCAGGGAACGCACTTCCATGTTTCCTGAGAGGTAGAGCGAGGAAAAGAGTGGAGGGCAGCATTGAAGACGGTGTCATGAAAAAGGACGAGGGAGCAAGGGAGAAGCAAAATGGAGAGGTCGGAGAGAGTAGCACAGAGGGTAAATTGATGCCAGTCAGCCTCGGCAAACTGCCACCTAGAGAAGGAGAGGGCAGGGTGAAAAGAAAAAAGGTAACAAGGATGGGGAAATGGTCACTGCCATGGAAGTCATCAAGAACCTGCCATGTGAAATTCATGTAAAGAGACAACAAGCAAAGAAAAAATCAAGACAGGAAAGGGTGCAGTCCAAGAGTCCAAATGAGTGGGCTCATCAGAATTCCTTAGAGACAGGGAAGAAGAGAGGATGAGCGGTTCAAGAAGGCGACCCCGGGTGCTTGTCAGAACATCACCCCAGAGGGTATGTCGACAACTGAAATCACCCAGCAGGAGCACAGACTCTGGCAAGGAGTCCACGAGGTGTTTAAGATTGGGAAGAGAAAGGGGCACATTTGGGGGGAGATAAATGGAATAAACTGTGTACCATTTACGCACAAAGACACGGGCAACAGAACATTGGAGAGGTGATGGAAAAAGTAAGGGGATGAAGGGAACATCAGAACGAATCAAAAGTAGAAAAGTTATTGGCCCCAGCAAAATCTGAAGGGGGGGGGGGGCCAGGGGGAGAGAAAGGAATAATCACGGAAGCGACCAGGATGAGCACCAAGCATCGGCTCCTGGAGACGGACACAAAGGAGCGAAAACTGTGAAATCAAAAGTTGGAATTCATGGAAATTGGCGTAATATCCATGAATATTCCATTGAAGAATAAACATCGACAAAAAGAGAAAGGACAGGAACAGAGAACAATGAAGAAACAAAGGTTAAAAAGGAACACAGCATGTCAAAGAAGTGCAGGAACAGGATCAGGGTCAGCGAAGTCAGGGATAGTGGGCATGGGTAAACTGAGTAAAGATGGAGGGAAGGGAGTGGGAGGACAGACCACAGGCAGATGAGCAGGGTCCAGAGGAGGAGGCAACCGAGAGGGACTGTCAAGGACAGCAGGAGGGGCAGAAACCGGGGAGCACACCTCAGCAAGGGCTGGAACTGAGAGGGTAGCGGGGGCCAAAGAAACCTCCAAAGCAGGAACAGGGGGCTCGACCACCGAAATGGGAGGGGTGGAGCGATAGAGTCAGAGGTAGGGGGCGAGGATGAAAGTGAAGCTTTCTTACCAGCCGGGGAGGAGGAAGGAGATAAGCCAGGCTTTTGCTTCTGACTCAGAGAGACAGGTGTTCCAGCAGCAACGTACTGGGCAACAGACTCAAATGTCTAAACAGAAGAAGAACGAAAACGAACAACACGATGATCGCTAGAAAGATGGATATCAGCTCGCACAGACAGGCAGCGTGGAGAGCTAAGAGACAGAGGAGAAGGATGGGAAGGAGGATCAAAGGGAGATGAGAAAGAAGACACAGGAGAAATGGCAAACTGGGTAGAAAGAAGGGGAACCCCAGACAGAGAACCAGGAGGGGGGACCTTCGGGTCAGAATGTAAAGGAACGGGGGAGCAGGCGGTGGGCGTATCTGGGTCTAAGGCCTGGAAACTGTTGAGACTGAGGAAGGTGGGAAGGACGAGGAGAGGAAGAGCGCAACATGTGAGCGTAAGAAACCCCAGCGAAAGGGGGAGGAGGGGGATGGTGAACTTGGCGCCTCGCCTCAGGAAATGACAAACGTTCCCAGTGCTTCATGTTGAGGACGGCTGCCTCAAGTTTGTAATGGATACACGCGCGAGAGAAGGTAGGGTGGGCATCACCGCAATTGAGACCGCGAGCCTGGGGAGAAGTGCACTCCGACTTAGAGTGACCTTCGTTCCCACACATAGGGCAGAGAGAGAGAGAGAATACTGGAGCATTTGAGGCCATCATGTGTGAACTTCCAGCGCTTATTACAAAGCCGAGAAGAGGGTATGTACTCCTGAATGGAGCATCTGGCACCAGCAAGAATAACAGAGGGCGGAAGTGTCCAACCATCAAAGGTAATTTTCACAAGCCGAAGGGACAGATGGCGACAGACACGAGGGGGTCGGGAACGTGTAAACCTGGAGAACAGAATGGCCTTGGGCCTCGAGGACATGTTTAATATCCTCGTGGCAGTCCTTGAGGTTCCTAATACCGGTTGCAACATGGTGTGGGAGGAGAACAGTGCCAACACTGGCACTTAAGTGAGCATTCTTGGAGACCCCAACAGGGGGGGTCACCTCAATGCACGACAAAGTCGCCAAGTGGACAGCTGCATCTCGAGAAGAAGCAGCAACAACATGCATACCGAGAAGGGTGGGGTTAAAAGTAACAGAGGCATCTACTGAACCAACAAGGTCCCTATGGAGGGAGAAATTGTCAGCAGTAGAATCTAAATGATGGAGGTCAAAGTACTTCAAGGAAGTAAGTCAAAGTATCAAGGGACCTAGAATGTGGAATGACCTTCCCAACCATGTTAAAGACTACCTCTCTCAACCAGTTTAAGATAAAAACGAAGCTATACCTAATAAATTCCCTGTAACCTACCTTACCCCTCTATTGTCAACCAATGGTTTTTTTTTTTAAATGACGCTGTTTGTCGACCGAATTGTATTTGTGCTGCTTTTTCAGCCATGTTCCCCCTTTTTATCTCTTTTTTTTTATTTGTTCTCAACTCATTTTATTCTTTATGCTCAATTAGTATTAAGCTTCAATCATTTAAGTTTTTCATGCCCGAAACGCTTTGCGTAATAGTGGCTTTAGGCATTGTATGTACTAGCCCTATCTATAAATCCATCACTCTTTGTAAAATCTCTTGTATGTGTGTATCTTACCTAAATAAACATTTGATTTGATTTAATTTTGACTTAGTCCACGTAGCAAGATCAAACAAGGCATGGTACGAATTGGTATGGGAAGGAAGCATGCGAGAGCAGCCATGGCGGGGACGGTGGTGAGAAGCCCCTAGAGAGAGAGAGAGAGGGGGGGGTCATAAGGTGCAGTAGTCACAATGAGAGATGGAGTCGTACTAGGGGACGAGGTAGTCACCACAGGGGGCTTGGGGCTCGACCCAACCACAGAAGAGGAAAGGGAGCGGGGGAGTAGTCCAGTCTGGGCTCAATGTAGCGGGGGCTACAGAGCCCGGCTTTCCATCACAGTCCGACTCGGGGGCCAGGTCTCCCACCCCACATTTGAGAAGTTAAAAGTAAGTGTCAGATATCAGCATGTAAATGAACTGGTAATCATTTCATCAACAAACAAGCCCCTATACCCACCATGGCGCCACAATTAGAGGATAGGACACCCGATAAGACGTGCCCCCCCCCCAGGGGTGCATCGTTGATATATGCCCTGCAATCACCACTTTAAGAACCATCAGTCCATCAAGATTGGGCTCAGCAACGAAGAAAAAGAGTGACAATAAAAGTGTCCCTTTGCTCAACAATTTCGGGTACCACAGTTTTACTTGCGAGAGACTGTGCCTCACCTAACACCCAGTGTCAAAACAGAAGATGACATCTAAAAGAATGATCAAGAATAGCAAAAAATCGCTGGGAAATAGCAATTAAAAAGGAGAATTGGGAAGGAAAAATTAAACTTAGTAGGAAAAAGCATTCAGCACAATTAGTGAAGAAGGCAGCAGGAGCATAAGGCTTCAAAAGGACAGAGGACACTGTCCCATGGAGCATCACACTCTAGCATCCGCCAACCAAGCCCCCTCACGATGGCAACGAACTGGAAAGGGAGGGAGAGATGAAAAAGACGAGAGGGTGAAGAATACTGCCCGGTGAGACACCAGTGTTAATGGGTAGAGTGGGAAAATTGGAATCATTCACAGAGACATACTGGAGCCTGTCACTGCATGAGGTAAGATTGTAGGTATTGGAGGGAGTGACCTCTTACTCCGTAATGTTGCAATTTAAGAAAGTTAATGTGTTTACAGTGTCAAAAGTCTTATGTAGGTCAACAAATAAATGAATAAGTTTTCCAAGGGCTGCATAAATGAAATTAATCATACTAACTGGGCATGATTGGTCCTTTTTTGGGCCTGAAGCCATTATGGGAAGAATTAAGTATAAATAGGAGTAAGGCTGCGTGTAAATTAACTTTAAAATAATTTAGACAAAATCGGCAGAATTGATATTGGTCTATAATTGTTGACTTCAGTGAGATTGCTGCTTTTATGGACTAAGGTTACTCTTGCTTTTTTTCTCAAATTATCAGGAAAGGTTTAGAGTTCAAATAATTTGTTGTAGAGCAATGCAATGGTTGGAGCTAAAAATCTAGGGGCTTTTTTTGTAAATTAGGGGTGGTATCTCAACATACAGTATCTATGCATGAGGTTCATTCATCCACTACAAACTACCTCAAGCCCATCATCACCCAACGAAAATCTGCTATCATAACAATGAAACTGTCTTCAAACAACACCCAACCTCTCTGTTTAAAATCCCTGAACACGCTACATATACACTCGCTCTACACATTCTCTTGTGCTATTTACAAGTACAAAACCTTGTTCCTAAATGCTAACCCTGATCTGAAACTCTCCATTGATAGACGTAATAGAACCCACAAGCAACACAACATAAATATCTCTGATATAATTTTTTTTATATAAATTGACAATCAGGATAATATAATTGCCAATCAGACTAATATAACTTTGAATCAGGTTTTTTTACCCACAGGGTTATTGATCAATGGAACTGCCGACCCACCAAAGCCATAACTGCCAAAACTGTGCTGAATTTCAAAATATACCTGGAAAAAATCATGAAGGCAAACTGGGATGGGGAAGGGAACCTTCAACAAGCCGACGACTTCCAGTTCTCATTGAGGCCACTCGGGTTAGTGGCCCTCACGTAAATCAGGTAAAATATTATTCCCAGACAATTACAGCATAACTGATAAAGTTAGGCTAGAGTAATAAATTTCTGGTAAATTTAGAGTGATAAATTTCTAGAGTAATATAAATTTAAATTTCATATTAACTTGACTGACAGCTATAAATGCCAATCAGGCTTCAATATACTCTTTAATGAAATATTTAAATCAAGAGTAGAACTCATAAATAGGCCTAAACAAAAAATAAAAAATGGACATCAGTTTGCATATGAATCTATTGAGAAAATTCCTTGATTAATATACACTTCCTTACCAATCAAATGGTCTCACCTTAAGTACGTCTCAGATTGTCTTCTTCACCAACTCTAATGCTAAATAATATTACAACAAAAATGTTTATAACTTAGCTACAGAGTATATTACATTTTAAATAAATTTCCACAGAAAGCTAAAAAAGGAAGCACATTATTTACATAAATATGAAGAAAAACATAAAGCTTTGTTTTACCTTTGCTAAATTAAAGAGATATTTCTATACTTATAAGCAATTTTGAGTTTTCCTAGTGACAGCTTCTCTAGTTCTTGCTTGGTCATCTAACTTTCATATAAGAACAATATAATAAAATATCTTCAGATCTTTACCTTTTCATTGTGAAGTGTATTTCTCAAAGAAAATATAATTACCTCTGAAGAAGATCCAACTGACATTGTGATAGCACACTGTTAGATTAAAGGTAAGATAATATACCCTTATGTGCCTCATTATCCTTCAACATTCTCTTAATTATCTTTCACGCTCAAAGTGTTTAGCATATTATCTGCATGTATCATCTTGTGCTTCTTCATTTGTCCAAGACGACTGAATCTCTTCCTACACTCTGGACACTCATGTGCTTTGTCCCTTGAATGCACTAACATATGAGTCTTCATAGTTCCACGCTCTCTGAATCTCTTCCCACACTCTGGACACTCGTGAGGTTTATCACCTGAATGCACTAACATGTGCTTTATTATAGCTCCACGTTCTCTAAATTTTTTGCCACACTCGTCACATCGAAAAGGTCTCTCATCTGCATGCACCATCCTGTGAGTATTCATATGTCCACGCTGAGTGAATCTCTTCCCACATTCTGGACACTCATGAGGTTTATCACCTGAATGTACTAACATGTGAGTTTTCATACCTCCATGCTGACTGAATCTCTTCCCACACTCTGGACACTCGTGACGTTTGTCACCTGTATGCACTAACATGTGAGCCTTCATACTTCCATGCTGACTGAATCTCTTCCCACACTCTAGACATTCATGCGGTTTGTCACCTGAATGCAAAAACATGTGCTTTATTATAGTTCCACGTTCTCTAAATTTTTTGCCACACTCTGCACATTGAAAAGGTCTCTCATCCGCATGCACCATCCTGTGAGTCTTCAAATGTACAAGCTGATTGAATCTCTTCCCACACTCTGGACATTCATGAGGTTTGTCACCTGAATGCACTAACATGTGACGCTTCACATGTCCAGGACAGGTGAATACCTTCGGACACTGTGGACACTGGTGAGTCTTCTTCTTCTTTATGACAGGTGCAGTTTAAATAAATAAATAAATAAATAAATTTTTATTTAGGTAAGGTACATACATACAAAAGATTTTACAAAGAATGATGGGTTTATAGATAGGGCTAGTACATACAATGCCTAAAGCCACTATTACGCAAAGCGTTTCGGGCATGAAAAACTTAAATGACTAAAGCTTAATACTAATTGAGCAAAAAGAATAATAAGTGTTGAGAACAAATAAAAAAAGTTGATAAAAAAGGTGGGGAGGAACATAGCTGAAAAAGCAGCACAAATACAATTAGGTCGACAAACAGCATTGTTATAAAAAAAAGCAGACATGGGTTGACAATAGAGGGATAAGGTAGGTTACAGGGAATTTATTAGGTATAGCTTCGTTTTTATCCTAAACTGGTTGAGAGAGGTACAGTCTTTAACATGGTTGGGAAGGTCATTCCACATTCTGGGTCCCTTGATTTGTAGAGCATTTCTAGATTGATTCAATCGTACTCTTGGAATATCAAAACTGTATTTATTTCTGGTGTGGTGCTCATGGGTTCTGCTACAACCTTCTATGAAGCTTTTGAGGTCAGGATTGGCATTACAGTTCAGCATTTTATATATGTATAATACACACGAGAGAATGTGCAGTGACTTCATATCTAACATATTCAGAGATTTGAGTAGGGGTACCGAGTGATGTCTGGGGCCAGAGTTGGATATTGTCCTAATAGCAGCTTTGTGTTGAGTAATTGGAGGATGTAAATGATTTTGGGTAGTAGAACCCCAAGCACAAATACCATAGTTGAGATATGGATAGATGAGGGAGTAATAGTCACCAGAGCAGGGCGGGGTACATAATATCTGATCTTAGAAAGAATGCCAACAGTTTTTGAAACTATTTTGATATATTTAGAATGTGTCCCTGGAAATTCAGCTTGTGGTCAATGAGAACGCCAAGGAATATTCCATCTAATTTGTTACAAATTTGGGCATTGTTTATTTTGAGATTTATTTGATTAGAGGATTTATTGCCAAACAGAATATAGAAGGTTTTGTCAATGTTAAGGGTGAGTTTGTTGGCAGTTAGCCAAAGATGGACTTTATTTAGCTCAGTATTTACTGTGGCATTTAGAGCAAGGGGGTCAGGACTGGAGTAAATGAAGGTTGTATCGTCAGCAAATAGAATTGGTTTGAAGTGTTGGGAGGCATTTGGAAAGTCATTAATGTAGATGAGAAAGAGGAGGGGGCCAAGTATGCTGCCCAGAGGAACACCAATGTTGACGAGTAGGGTGGGAGAAATTGAATTATTCACAGAAACATACTGGAGCCTGTCAGTAAGGTAAGATTTGAGGTATTGCAGGGAGTGTCCTCTGACTCCATAATGATGCAATTTAAGAAGAAGGTTTTGGTGGTTGACAGTGTCAAAAGCCTTACGCAGGTCCACAAATAACCCAACAGGGAACTCATTTTTATCAAGAGCTGCATGAATCAAGTTAATCATACTAATAAGTGTATCGTTAGTGCTTTTTTGGGTCTGAAGCCACATTGGCAAGAGCTAAGTATATTGTGTTTGGCTAGATAAGAGTAAAGCTGCTTGTAGATTAGTTTTTCAAAATTTTTTGACAAGTTAGGCAGGATTGATATAGGTCTGTAGTTGTTAACATCTGAGAGATCACCACATTCGTGTACAGGGGTTACTCTCGCTTTTTTTAGAATATCTGGAAAGGTTTGGAGTTCAAGTGACTTGTTGAAGAGCAATGCAATAGCAGGGGCTAAAGATCTGGAGGCTTTTTTGTAAATTAAAGTTGGTATCTCCTCAAGGGCACTAGACTTGATTTTAAGGGAAAGGATTATCTCATTAACGTCAGTGGAATTAATAGGCTTTAGGTACAGAGACTGTGGATAGTTACCTGTAAGATAGTCCTTAACATCAGTACTGGAAGATGGAATATCATTTGCAAGGGATGACCCAATGGAAGGGAAGAACCTATTGAACTCAATAGCAGAATCAGAGGCTGAAAGCTGACCATCGTTATTGGACAGGAGTGTTGGTTTGTTATTTAAAATCTTCTTTGATCCCAATATTGAGAAATTGTGCTCCAAGTTTTTTTAATGTTGCTCTTTATTTGGGTAAATTTACCTTCGTAGTATTTAGTTTTGGCTCGTCTAATTATCTTGGAAAGCAATAACGAGTAATTCTTTGAGAATTCTTTGGAGACAATTCCTAACCTATACTTCTTCTCAAGGTCATGTTTTTTATTAATGGATTTAAGTATTCCCTTTGTAAGCCAGGGATTGTTAAGTCTTTTGCTTGTGACTTGTTTTGTAAGCATAGGACAGTGGGTGTTATACAGGCTAAGAGTTTTTTGAAGAAAAGATTGCACTGCTAGGTTGATGTCCCCTATGTTACCTAACTCGGACTCCCAGTTGACATTGTCAGCAGCAGTTATAAAATTGTCTATAGCAGTTTCATTGTGCAGCCGAAAACTTAACTCCCTTGACTCTAGAGGAGGTTTGCTAATATTAGTTAAGAGAAATGTGGGATAATGGTCTGTTGTGCTATCGGTGATTATACCTGAAGTAAGCGGAGAGGTTATGTTGGTCCAGATGTGATCTAGAGTCGTGGCAGTACTGTCAGTGATTCTAGTAGGTCTAGTGATTAAGGGTATGAGGAAGCAGGAATTCATACAGTTGAGGAAGCTAACAGCAGTAGGGTGTTCAGGCTCGCAGAGGTCAATATTAAAGTCACCTGCGATAATTAGATGGTTTTTGTTCAGTCTGTATTAGATTTCTAAGGTTTGAGTTGAATTCGGACACATCAGTGTTGGGAATTCTATAGACTGTACCCACAGACAGGACAGACTCGGCATCCTTGACTCTGAAGCTGGCGAAGATATACTCCCCACAGCAGTCTCTAGTTCTAATTACTTTTAAGCATGTTAGTTCTTGGTGGTAGTAAAGAGCAGTACCACCACCTCTCTGAATTTGACGACAGTTGTGAATTGCCGAGTAGTTAGGCATGTTAAAGAGTTGAGTAGTATCCTCTTTCAACCACGTTTCAGTAAGTATAATAAAAGTGAATTTGTTAATAGTTTCAATCAAGGCACTAACATCATCGAAGTGTTTACCTAGGGATCTAACGTTCAAGTTGATTACAGAGATATTGTGATTATGTGTTAATACATTGTTTACATCATGTGCTGTAAAATATCTGCAATTTAGATCATTAAAGTGATGATTGTCATAGATAGTGGATAAGAGGTTTAGTTCTGGGTCTATACTTGTCTGCATAAAAAGGCTGTTTGCAGGAAAACAAGGCAAGAATGGCAAATTACAAAATAGAAAACAAAGAAAAAAGTAGAATAAAAATTCTAAAGTAATATAAACTTAATGGTAATTTAAATAAAAAAAACTTAATGGGAACTAGGAATGTAAAAAATGAACTAGAGTAATTAGTAACAATAGATGACCAAAAAAGTCAAAAAGCAATTATAACTATAAAATGAAAAGCTTGCTTACTAAACTAAGTACACTATAGTTGAATACTAAAGTTACACTAAAAACAAACTGAGGTAGTTTAAATAGTGATACACTCAGGAACACTGGATAATGAAGTTACTGTAATACTAGAGGACACAGGCAAAGCCAGTGTACTATGGAACATGGGAGTAAAATGAAAAAAGAAAATAATAAATATGACTTTTTTTTTTTTTTAACTAAAGTTAAAACCTTTTGAAAGGAAAGGCAGAGCTAAAGTACACAATGGTAGTTAAATGTGATTATAATTTGAATTCAGGCTATACAGCAGCTATCCCACAGTCACTGAGGAAAGAATTAAGGTGAGCTTCAGTGGTTATTGAATAGGTTTTTCCAGTGTCAGTCCTCCTAGCTATAATTTTACCATCTCGCACAAAACAGTGTTTAATTGCAGGGGAATTTTTGCAGAAACCATGCAGTTTAAAAAAAAGAGATTTTGCCTGAACCTGGTCAGACATTCATTCACATAAACAGTGGATTTACTAGCGACTGCAGATGAGATAAGATCAGACTTGCGGAAGGTTATCTTGTTATCTTGAGTTAATTTCGGGGCATTTTTTTGTGTCCCTGCGGCCCGGTCCTCGACCAGGCCTCCACCCCCAGGAAGCAGCCTGTGACAGCTGACTAACACCCAGGTACCTATTTACTGCTAGGTAACAGGGGCATAGGGTGAAAGAAACTCTGCCCATTGTTTCTCGCCGGCGCCCGGGATCGAACCCGAGACCACAGGATCACAAGTCCAGTGTGCTGTCCGCTCGGCCGACCGGCACCTATCTATTAATTAGTAAAATGTACAGTTTGTGAAACTTACAGAACTTGGAGAAAATTTAGACAAAACCTCTGGAATATTCATCAAATAATTAAAATAACATAGGGATAGTATCTTGATGTATGCATTATCATAAATTTTTGAATGGTGTCACGTTTTTCTTACTTTTTCAATATCTACCTCCCTTTCATTTGCATTAAAGGCTGTGGAATACATTGGAAATCTGCTGTAATTATACTACATTAACTACTCTAATTACCTAATAAAAATATACTGTACTTACCTCCTGAAATTTATACTGTACTTGCCTCCTGAAATTATACTGTGTTGGTGCATATACAAATGATCACTGATGCTAATGGAGCACAAGTGAATTTTTTGTAAATATATGCTCATTAAGTCCCTTTCCCACTATGCTATCCTCACACAAATTGGCAGGGAAAATAGTCCAGGATATGGAATGGACATAGGGTAGTCGGAGTTGGCTTAAGTTAAATGATTTAAAAACTATTAGCAATTAGCAACATCCCCCCAGGCAATTTCTATGGAGTCAGGTGTGAAATATATGGTGTGATTCCATGGAGCCCTAAGTGACAGTACTAATACTCTTATCTAAGAGATCTACACAGTTGTTTCGGTGCTTCTTAATAATAAATTTTCCGAGAAAAGGGAAAAGCCAAGGGTGGGGGGGACGATGAGGGTAGGTAGGAAGAAGAGGGAAAGAGGGTGGGGAAGGGTTAGAGACTCGAGTGCAGTCAGGTACCCTTCAATATAAAGGGAAATATCTATCTGTTTGAGGTTGGGTGAGATGGGGAGAACAAGGAAAATGAGGAGCAGGAAACAAGGAAAATGGAGCAGCTATCTAGTTTTATACGTATCCTGTTATTAGTACCAGATGATTTGGTACCCACTCTATAAGCTGATTTGATGTCATTTTTTTGGATTGAATACCTTAACTTATCCTGCAATACCTTGATCACGATGGCAGCACAGTCTTCTCCAGCAGTTTCTTGGGGAAAATCACGTGAAGAGATAATTACGGACTCAAGTAGTTTATGTTGGTCTGTCTCGTCTTGGGTAACAGTGTGTTGCTGTTGTGGGTTGTTCAGATGGTTCTCAAACTGTTGCAATATTTCTTCCTGTTTTTTAGTGGTTTCATCTGGATTAAAGTTAGTAACCGAGTTCTTGAGAAGGTTTAATTCTTGTTCGAGGTGGACGACTTTGGTAGATAGATCTTGATTGTTCTTGAGTAAGGTTCCAGCTTTATTCTGCAAAGATAATAATGAGCCTTGCAGGTTCATTATTAAGGCCGACTGCTCTTTGAATACTTTCATTTGATCTTCATGTACTTGAGTTAATAACTTTAGCCAAGGGTTATCAGCAAGACGCTTGAAGTCAGAACAAGGGGCAGCAGCTCGTTTAAGTTGGTCCATATGGCTACATAATACTTGCATGGCCCGAGTCGGAGACGGCGCTGCGCCCAGCTGGGATTGTTTGTTATTGTTGACGGGGGGAGAGTCGGTACCCCCCACGGCGGCCACCGAGGGGGAGATAGCTGAACTAATCATGTTGTTAGCCTGGCTAGTAGGGTTATTCTTGTTAGGTGTGCTATCTTTCTTAAGGGTCTTACTGGTCTTACTTTGCATGATAGCAGGATAAATGTAGGCAGGAACAAATAGGGAAGACTCGTTGATAGGCAGCAGTGAACGTCGGGTACAGCTTCCTAGCTCCAGGGAGCAACACTAGCGAGGTTGAAAAGAGAGAATTACGGGTTGGTCTTGTTGTTTTTTTCAATCACATTTGGGTCACTGTGTACTTAGCTGCCTTCGGGTGATGCTACATCATTTGTTGGTAGCCGAGAGCTCCAGAATCAGCTGATAAAAGAGGAGGGAGGGCAGGGCCGACAGGTGTTGTTGACGTTCGTTCGTGAAGTTTGTGTGAAGGTTTTCTCCCCCGGATGTTGGGAGAAGCGTCAAGGCTTGAGTGTTGTTTCTTAGAGTTAGACTTGATGTGAACACTTGGCGGTCAATGGTGGTGCTTCTTCTTTATGATAGGTGCAGTTTGTGTCAAGGTTTTCCCTTAATGCTCGTGCTGGACATCCCCGGCTGTGGCGCTGCTAAAATGGCGGCGGTTGTTTACCCTCTCATCACCTGAGCGTTCCAATGTTTTGGTCTGGTTCCACATATCATTTTTCCAACCTCTTATTTTTGTTTATAGCTAGTCATTTAAAATTAACACTTGTATTTATTCTCATGTTTTTGAATCAAAGAATGTACTTGGAATTGTTTCTTTAAACATAATACCACACTATTATACTTTTTGAAGGAAACAGCTCTCCCATAGTGGATGTGTTCTGAACCGTAATGGAAACTGACCCATGTATCAATCGGGTCAACCCTTGTGTTTCGTTTCCAAAATGGTTGCCCATGTTGGAAACAGGATCTGTATGTCAAAACTTTTCCAGGACAATATTTAAAGTAAAACCGAAGTTATTTGTTGTTGTATAAAAGTTGCATATTTAATGGCTTGTAGAGCTGGAAACCCGCAATATTACCTTGAGGTGCTTCCGGGGCTTAACGTCCCCGCGGCCCGGTCGTCGACCAGGCCTCCTGGTTGCCGGACTGATCAACCAGGCTGTTGGACGCGGCTGCTCGCAGCCTGACGTATGAGTCACAGCCTGGTTGATCAGGTATCCTTTGGAGGTGCTTATCCAGTTCTCTCTTGAACACTGTGAGGGGTCGGCCAGTTATGCCCCTTATGTGTAGTGGAAGCGTGTTGAACAGTCTCGGGCCTCTGATGTTGATAGAGTTCTCTCTCAGAGTACCTGTTGCACCTCTGCTTTTCAACGGGGGTATTCTGCACATCCTGCCATGTCTTCTGGTCTCATGTGATGTTATTTCTGTATGCAGGTTTGGGACCAGCCCCTCTAATATTTTCCACGTGTAAATTATTATGTACCTCTCCCGCCTGCGCTCAAGGGAGTACAGTTTTAGGCTCTTTAGTCGGTCCCAATAGTTTAGATGTTTTACTGAGTGGATTCTAGCAGTAAAGGATCTCTGCACGCTCTCCAGGTCAGCAATTTCTCCAGCTTTGAAAGGTGCTGTCATTGTGCAGCAGTACTCCACTCTAGAGAGCACAAGCATTTTGAAAAGTATCATCATCGGTATAGCATCTGTAACGGTTCTATTGTTACGTAAAGTATGGTGACAAATAAACACAGGCACTAAGATACTATATATATATTTGGTCGAATATACAGAAGTACACAGGTGATACGTTGGTGTGAGTTGAGCGCACTGAGCGTTGGTACAGTATCTCGCAAGTGTCTGCTCTAGACCACACTTGAAAGTAGACTAGTTAATGTTTGCTATTCTTGCTGCTTATATTGCTCGGGCAACACCTCACCGTGTTGCCCGGGCAACGCCTCACCTCATTCATCTTCAAAGGTTGACAGGAATATTAACACTATATTTGGAGCGAGTATATTATTGGGATAATCTACTCGCTACAGAACTCCCCCTCCCAGGGGATGAAAGGAAAAATACTTGATCAAGGAACTTAGCTGGTCGGTGAATTGTACGCCCTGCTCGCGTTACATAACCATCAAAGTTAACTTCCTCCTCTTCGCTGATGTCATCTAACTGGGGTCGTAGGGTGGGAGGTCGCACAGGATCGTCCGTCGTCGTAGGATCAGGTTGTGGTGCAGCTGGTAACTGGGGTTGTAGGGTGGGAGGTCGTACAGGATCGTCCGTTGTCGTAGGTGGCGATGCTGCTGGTAACTGTGGTCGAAAGAGTGAACTGCGTAGTCGGCGGATGTGTCTCTGGATTTAGCAGTGTCGCAGACGTTGAGACGAAGCCTGGAGCAGAGCAGAGAGCTGAGTGAGGCCGGAGTCGTGGAGCTCCGGCCTCATGTGGGAGAGCGTGGCGGCTCGATTGAGATTTGTGAGTGTCTAAACTCGGGGAGCGAGAGCGTGGCGGCTCGATGCGGTCGTAGTCTGCTGTCTGCTCTGTGTCGAAGCTGTAGCGTCTTGGGTTGATTAGGACTGTACACGCCGAGTACTACATTGTTGACTGTGGAAATTGTAGTCTGGTACCAAAAGATGTAGGCAGTGTGTGGACAAGCTCGGTGTAGCAGGAGAGAAGAATGTGCATAATTCTTGCGTCCTTGGGTCGCTGGTGGAGCATTTAGATCCGGGGCGGATGGGCTCGGGCACCAGGACATTAGGAGGTAATGTAGGCACGTAGTTAGGACAACGAGGTAATCACATCTAGAGCTGAATTGTCCTGAAGGCGACGAAGTGTCGGAAACGCAAGCTGTAAGTCCTGTACTGCGCAGAGGGCTTGAGTCGGCCGAGTATCAAAATGCAGTGAACGTGTAGATGAATCTGACGAAAGAGCAGCTGTCGTGGGAGTCCCTGTAGAATAAGCAGTGCCCTGGCAGCGACGGAGAGGAGGCAGGACAGGCTGTAGATCCCACATGATGTAGTTGCTGATGAAACTGTCAGATGAGTAAGTAACACTCGCTGTGCAGCAAGCTGTAGTTGATGAAACTGCCGAGATGATCGCGATGTAAATCATAGCTGTGGCGAGGGTGTTGGCAGCGTTCCATGACAGGTGGATGCGGTCCACAGCCAGCAATAGCAGTAGAGGTCCAGTGAGAATCCATGTTGTAGTCCATCGTGGCTGGGTATCGTCGAAACTCTCTGGGGTCACCAATGTAACGATTCTATTGTTACGTAAAGTATGGTGACAAATAAACACAGACACTAAGATACTATATGCGAACAAGCCTGAATGGTCCCCAGGACTAACTAAGATACTATATATATATTTGGTCGAATATACAGAAGTACACAGGTGATACGTTGGTGTGAGTTGAGCGCACTGAGCGTTGGTACAGTATCTCGCAAGTGTCTGCTCTAGACCACACTTGAAAGTAGACTAGTTAATGTTTGCTATTCTTGCTGCTTATATTGCTCGGGCAACACCTCACCGTGTTGCCCGGGCAACGCCTCACCTCATTCATCTCCAAAGGTTGACAGGAATATTAACACTATATTTGGAGCGAGTATATTATTGGGATAATCTACTCGCTACACATCTATTTTATTTATTTATTTATTTATTTATTTATTTATGCATATACAAGAATGTACATAAGGAATGTGAGGATACAAATATGGTAATTACAGTCTTGTAAAGCCACTAGCACGCGCAGCGTTTCGGGCAGGTCCTTAATCTAAGAAAATTTTAAGGAGGTAAATACTTGCAAAATTATAGACAAAAAATGATAACAGATTACATGAAATGAAAAAAAGATGAGAGAAAATTGTTGGTACAGTATATTAAAGCACATAGGTAGCTAAGATTGATTGCAATGACAGCTTGAATGGTAGTTGACAAAAAAATTGGTAGGCACAATACAGCAGAAACAATATAAGATTGATTGCAATGACAGCTTGAATGGTAGTTGACAAAAATTGGTAGTCACAATACAGCATATGGCTAGCACATAAAAGAAGACAGCAATGAACACAATGATAAGGTTGTTTGAAATTACATAAAAATTAGCAGATTGGGTAACACTAGGTACAGAGCAAATTTAAAGCTCAGTGTAGGAAACTAAGAAGATGAAGTTAGGTACTTTTTGGTTTTGCTTTTAAATAAGGCAAAAGTTTCTAGTGTGAAAAGTTCTTGTTATCCAACCTGTCATTTTTCTTGCAGTTGTGACGGCTACTTTATTGTGTTCTTTAAAGGTAAGGTCTTCCGACATGAGTACACCCAGATCCTTTACATTGCCTTTTCGTTCTATGTTATGATTTGCCTGAGTTTTGTACGTGGTTTTATGGACCAACGAAATTATTAATTTCAGAACATTGCTTATTTCACGCAGATTCCTTAATAAACATAAGAGTTTTATGTCTCAAGAAAGATAGAAACATAAGCTTCATTTTAAATACCTTACCATGGGCATATTTGAATTTAAAGCGATGATACTTGTATTTTTATAATCACCGAGCTCCGACCCCGCACAGATTGATCGACAGAGCAACTATCTCTCAGAACTAGCTATGCTTATTTCACATAAATTCGTTAATAAACACAAATGTTTTATATGTCTTAAGAAAGATAGAAATATATGCTTCATTTTAAATACTTTACCATAGACATATATAAAGGTCAAGTGAAGATACATATGTTTTAATTTATAGTGGCATTCAGTAGCCCAGCAAACATTTTCATGTTTTTAAAACATCCTAAAAACGACATTTCATTGTTTTCAGCACGTTTATAATTACGTTTAGAAAAGGTTTTTTGAGAACTTTTATATACAACCTTAGAACGTAAATAATTAACATTTCTAAAAACTTTTTTATAATCTTTTAATTACCTACATTAAAACGTTTAGGGTAAATTAGGGTATAATAATTTTGTAATTCATATCTGAAATAGAAAGGGAGAGAAAGAAAGAAGACATATCTGAGAAAGAAATGGACATCCTATATATGTATGTGCAAATTACAAATAAATAGGGTACAAAAAGAGAATTAAAATATTATATTTATTTAATTAAGAATGAGTAATACAACAAAATATATGTAATAGCTCGAAATATATAGACTATATCTATAACAGAATATAAAAGTAAAAATTTAAAAATCTATAAAAATCTATATATGCAATATGTGAACACAATAGATTTTGTGATCAAGCAGCCTGTGATTCATGTCATGCTGAGATCAGTCTGATGTTACAAGCAGTTATTGTTACTTAAAACTAAAACAAGTAAAATTTTCCGAGTATACATATAACACTATAGTTTTTCTATGACTAATAATAAAAATCTATTAATCAAAAGTTTAGGACTAATTAACTAAAAATAAAAATCTACAAGTGAATGTAAACAGTCAAGTATAATATTCATGTAGAAAGAGAAAGAAAAAGAGAGAGAGAAGGAAAGAAAGAGAAAGAAAGAAAGGGAGAAAGAGAGAGAGAAAGAAAAGAAAAAAGTCATGTATAATATTCATATTAGCACCATGCAATATAACTTAGATTAAGTAAAAATCTCAGACATTTATAAATCAAATGAAATATGAGAGCCAGAGAGAGAGCGAGAGCCAGAGAGAGAGCGTGAGCCAGAGCCAGAGAGAGAGAGAGTCAGAGCCAGAGAGAGAGAGAGAGAGAGCCAGAGCCAGAGAGAGAGAGAGAGAGCCAGAGAGAAAGAGAGAGCCAGAGAGAAAGAGCCAGAGAGAGAGAGAGAGCCAGAGAGAGAGAGAGCCAGAGCCAGAGAGAGAGCCAGAGCCAGAGAGAGAGAGAGCCAGAGCCAGAGAGAGAGTCAGAGCCAGAGAGAGAGAGCCAGAGCCAGAGAGAGAGAGCCAGAGCCAGAGAGAGCCAGAGAGAGAGAGAGAGCCAGAGAGAGAGAGAGCCAGAGAGCGAGAGCCAGAGAGAGCGAGAGCCAGAGAGAGCGAGAGCCAGAGAGAGCGAGAGAGCCAGAGAAAGAGAGAAAGAGAGGGGGAGAGAGAGAGAGAGAGGGCCAGAGCCAGAGAGAGAGAGCCAGAGCCAGAGAGAGAGAGAGAGAGCCAGAGAGAAAGAGAGAGCCAGAGAGAGCCAGAGAGAGAGAGAGCCAGAGAGAGAGAGAGAGCCAGAGAGAGAGAGAGAGAGCCAGAGCCAGAGAGAGAGAGAGAGAGCCAGAGAGAGAGAGCGTGAGCCAGAGCCAGAGAGAGAGTGAGTCAGAGCTAGAGAGAGAGTCAGAGCCAGAGAGAGAGAGCCAGAGAGAGCCAGAGAGAGAGCCAGAGAGAGAGAGCCAGAGAGCGAGAGCCAGAGAGAGCGAGAGCCAGAGAGAGCGAGAGAGCCAGAGAAAGAGAGGGGGAGAGAGAGAGAGAGAGAGCCAGAGAGAGAGAGCCAGAGAGAAAGAGAGAGCCAGAGAGAGAGCCAGAGCCAGAGAGAGAGAGAGAGCAAGAGAGCCAGAGAGAGAGAGAGAGAGCAAGAGAGCCAGAGAGAGAGAGAGAGAGCAAGAGAGCCAGAGAGAGAGAGAGAGCAAGAGAGCCAGAGAGAGAGCAAGAGAGCGAGAGAGAGAGCAAGAGAGCCAGAGAGAGAGCAAGAGAGCCAGAGAGAGAGAGAGAGAGCCAGAGAGAGAGCAAGAGAGCCAGAGAGAGCAAGAGAGCGAGAGAGAGAGCAAGAGAGAGAGAGAGAGCCAGAGAGAGAGAGAGCAAGAGAGCCAGAGCAAGAGAGCCAGAGAGAGAGAGCGAGAGAGAGAGCGAGAGAGAGAGAGCAAGAGAGCCAGAGAGAGAGCAAGAAAGAGAAAGAAAGAGAAAGAAAGAGAGAGAGAGAGAGAGAGAGAGAGAGAGAGAGAGAGAGAGAGAGAGAGAGAGAGAGAGAGAGAGAGAGAGAGAGAGAGAAAGAGAGAGAGAGAAAGAGAGAGACAGACAGACAGAGACAGAAAGACACACACACAACAAAAGAGGAGACAGAACAAAATTAAGGCAAGGAGAGAGAAGACAGAACAGAAACAACAGAGAGAGGAGAGAAATGAGAAATCATTGAAGAGAAGGGGAAGAGAAACACAAGATAAGAAAAAGATACAAGAAAAATATACAAAATAAAAATGACATAAATGAATACCACAAATATAAAAAGTAAAGGAAGAGAGAAGCTAGAAGAGACAGGAAACGAGAGGTGTTAGAAGAGAGGAGGAAAGGAGAGATTAAAAGTTAAGAAAAACAGGATAGAAACGTAAAAGAAATAAAAAAAAGGGACATTTGTGAGGAGAGAAAATAAAGAGACCAGAGAAGACCATATATCAAGAGTGTGAGGATAAAGACTTAAATATTTTCTTAGTAGACATCCTCTGGCTCTTGTTGCCCCTCTTGTATACGAATTGTACTTGCAAGCTTTCCCTGAAAAGATATTAACAAAATTAATATTTAATTATTTATTTATATAAATTACACACACACAAACTTTAAATATTATATATATATATATATATATATATATATATATATATATATATATATATATATATATATATATATATATATATATATATATATATATATGTCGTACCTAATAGCCAGAACGCACTTCTCAGCCTACTATGCAAGGCCCGATTTGCCTAATAAGCCAAGTTTTCCTGAATTAATATATTTTCTCTAATTTTTTTCTTATGAAATGATAAAGCTACCCTTTCCATTATGTATGAGGTCATTTTTTTTTATTGGAGTTAAAATTAACGTAGATATAGGACCGAACCTAACCAACCCTACCTAACCTAACCTAACATATCTTTATAGGTTAGGTTAGGTTAGGTAGCCGAAAAAGTTAGATTAGGTTATGTTAGGTAGGTTAGGTTGTCGAAAAACAATTAATTCATGAAAACTTGGCTTATTAGGCAAATCGGGCCTTGCATTTTAGGCTGAGAAGTGCGTTCTGGCTACTAGGTACGACATATATATATATATATATATATATATATATTATATATATATATATATATATATATATATATATATATATATATATATATATATATATATATATATATGTTTATAATAAATATTATTAAACATAAAGATGGAGTCTTTAACTGCTATTTCTAACAGCCGTCTGAATATTTTACTACAAAATCCAGACACTAAGTTAGTGTCAGCAAATAATTGGCTTACACAGATATCAATGGTTTCTAACAAAGGGATATTAGTAAAAAGTGATTCAACATCGAAACTGGCCATTATAGTTGGGAACTCAAAATTTAAAGAGGAAAGTTCTTTTACAAAATCCTGAGAATTTCTCACAGTAAATTCATTATGCGTTAATGGTTCTAATAATGGAACCAGAAACTTAGCCAGTTTATAATTAAAGGTGCCAATCGCTGATAAAATAGGACGAATCGGTATACCTGCTTTATGAACTTTAGGTAACCCATATAAGATGCCAGGCTTAGAGCCAGTTGCAAGTAACTTAGTATAATCGAAAAGAGAATCTTTCAAACTTCTTAAAACTCTATTCAGTTTATCCTCACATTTCAAAATATACGAGAATGGGTCTATATCAACCAACGTAAATTTAGAGGGGTCTTCTAACAACCTTTCCACCTTATTAACATACTCTAACTTGTCCAAAACTACTATACTTTCTACCTTCGGTATACCTTTAGGTATACCTTCATTTAATTCGGTGGACCCTGATAAGGTGGTTTTCAATTTTTCAAAGAGAGTTCTGTCTCCCATTGAGAAAGAACTTCTCTCTCTAGGGTTAGACTTCGGGTTGACATGTAAAAAACCTAAATTTGTTAATCATTTTTTAGGTTTTGAGCGGTTATGCAACACATTGAAAACTTGTACCCTAAGGACTGGTACAAATTATAGTTGGACCAATATCATCAGTACTGTTTCGTACTGTAGCATCGTACGTAGCACGTACGTAGCATCAGTAATGAATACGAGAAGTATTCGAAACGTTATGTTTTTTAAAGTAAAGATTCTGATACAAGATGTTCAGTATATCCCTGGTTTTCCTATTCATCTTAAAATTAAGATTCCCGAAGGGAACATCGATCATAAATATTTTAGTAAAACGATATGGAAGACCTACAGTTACGTTATACAGAAGAATAGAGAAGGTGGATTTTGCAGTTAAGAAGGCTCACTTGGATTTGGAATTTCTACAAACCTGTAAGGCGCATCGTTTGGTCCCAAGATTCCTCAGGTTTAAAGTGTATTCCGACAAATTTGCGTTGACAAGTGAATATAATTCTTGGTTATTAAGATTGTTGGACTTTGAAATATCTGAAAAGCAGAAGCGGGTAAATGGGCTGAAAAGTGAATTGCACGTGAACTTGGAGAAATTCAAGATCTTGGTTTCCTGGGTTGATTTTGCATCTTTAAAATGTAAATATGAAAATTATAATGAAAAAAGGGTTGAAAAATGTAGACTTATTCACGAGAAGAAATTGCGTAACTTGGGTATACCTTCATTTAATTCGGTGGACCCTGATAAGGTGGTTTTCAATTTTTCAAAGAGTTCTGTCTCCCATTGAGAAAGAACTTCTCTCTCTAGGGTTAGACTTCGGGTTGACATGTAAAAAACCTAAATTTGTTAATCATTTTTTAGGTTTTGAGCGGTTATGCAACACATTGAAAACTTGTACCCTAAGGACTGGTACAAATTATAGTTGGACCAATATCATCAGTACTGTTTCCTCCTTAGCACATGAAGTCTTTAACGACTTTGGTAAATATAGATCTACATTCCCTCCTTTTGACAAAAGGAAATTGGAGTGTATTAATAGCTTAAAGAATGATAGTAGTATTTGCATTACCAGGCCAGATAAAGGTAGGGGTATAGTAGTTTTGGACAAGTTAGAGTATGTTAATAAGGTGGAAAGGTTGTTAGAAGACCCCTCTAAATTTACGTTGGTTGATATAGACCCATTCTCGTATATTTTGAAATGTGAGGATAAACTGAATAGAGTTTTAAGAAGTTTGAAAGATTCTCTTTTCGATTATACTAAGTTACTTGCAACTGGCTCTAAGCCTGGCATCTTATATGGGTTACCTAAAGTTCATAAAGCAGGTATACCGATTCGTCCTATTTTATCAGCGATTGGCACCTTTAATTATAAACTGGCTAAGTTTCTGGTTCCATTATTAGAACCATTAACGCATAATGAATTTACTGTGAGAAATTCTCAGGATTTTGTAAAAGAACTTTCCTCTTTAAATTTTGAGTTCCCAACTATAATGGCCAGTTTCGATGTTGAATCACTTTTTACTAATATCCCTTTGTTAGAAACCATTGATATCTGTGTAAGCCAATTATTTGCTGACACTAACTTAGTGTCTGGATTTTGTAGTAAAATATTCAGACGGCTGTTAGAAATAGCAGTTAAAGACTCCATCTTTATGTTTAATATATATATATATATATATATATAGAATAGAGTAAAATAGAATAAAAGCTAGAATATGCAGCTGTTGTGTGGTGCCCAACAACAGAAGTTGGCCCATATCTTAAGAAGCACATCAACAAACTGGAAAAGGTGCAAAGACATGCTACTAAGTGGCTCCCAGAACTGAAGGGCAAGAGCTACGAGGAGAGGTTAGAGGCATTAAATATGCCAAAACTAAAAGACAGAAGAAAGAGGTGATATGATCACTACATACAAAATAGTATCAGGAATTGATAAAATTGACAGCGAAGATTTCCTGAGACCTGGAACTTCAAGAACAGGAGGTCATAGATTGAAACTAGCTTAACACAGATGCTAAAGAAATATAAGAAAATTCACTTTCGCAAATAGCGTGGTAGACGGTTGGAACAAGTTAGGTGAGAAGGTGGTGGAGGCCAAGACTGTCAGTAGTTTCAAAGCGTTATATGACAAAGAGTGCTGGGAAGACGGTCTCATCCTTTAACTACACTTAGGTAATTACACACACACACACACATACATATTATATATATATATATATATATATATATATATATATATATATATATATATATATATATATATATATATATATATATATATATATCGGACAATTAGTAAAAAAAAAAAAAAAAAATTAAATTATTTTACCTTGTACCTAGATCCACCAGGCCTGTTTGGTGCATGTTTCAGTACTTCAGACATCTGGAAGGTCACATCCTCCTCCTCAACTTGTGGATGTGCGGTGATAGATGATTCTGTAAAATTAAGTTATTTATATAATAATAAATTCAGTATAACAATAATATTCTGTAAAACTAAAAGTAATTTATACATCAATCAGATAAAACTCTCCAGAGATGGTGATACACAACATATAAAGGACAAGTTTCAGAACAAAATATGCATTTAGGAATAAGGTTTTGTACATGTAGGTAGCACATGAGAAAATAAGTGGAAGGTGATCAAGTTTATATTAACATGTTAATGACTTTGTTAAGGCTTTGCAAGAATGAAAAAATATTAATAATATAATATCACCTACCAATTAATTGTACATCATTTATAAGTCAATTATTTGCATTATTATTATTCAATACTAATGATATAAAAATGCATTTTGTAATCTACTATTTATGCAAGTATTAGGCACAGGATCATGAAATAGACTGCAAAATACTGTAATGGATAAACCAATTAAGTTTACATTTTCCTATAGCTAAGTCAGTCAGTTCTATTAGCAGCAGAGAACAATTATGCCCAACCTCTATTAAATGAAACAATCTTAAGAGCAAGTGATAGAAATATAATCATTTATGCTTGGGATTATGGAATGGTTCCAAATATGAAAAATATTAAGTTTTTTGGTTAAAATTTTTTAACTTAAAATTTACATTTTTAAGTGAATTTTAAACTTTAAAAAAATTATTTAATTTTTTGGTTACTTACTTAAAATAACATTATATAGTTCTTGTTTTTGTAGAAATGCCAATTTCTTCTTTTGCCCTTCCAGACTGTATAGTGACCACAGGCCGTTTGTTCATATCTTCATTATTCTTCGAACTGTGGTTGCACAATCAGACCCACGTACACTGGTTAAAAGCATCACCTAAAAGCAACAACAAAAATGTAGTACACTGACGAATTTTGAATATATATATATATATATATATATATATATATATATATATATATATATATATATATATATATATATATATATATGTGTATATATATATATATATATATATATATATATATATATATATATATATATATATATATATATATATTAGTTGATTTTATACCCGCATTAGGTCAGGTGATAATACAATGAAGGTGAAAACATGGGGGGATACATAAGGGATAAACATAGGGGCTGCAGAAGGCTTATTGGCCCATACGAGGCATCTCCTATCTAAACACAAAGATTAATCCAGTGTAATTGGCCTGTTATGTTGTAACATAACATAACATAACATATATATATATATATATATATATATATATATATATATATATATATATATATATATATATATATATATATATATATATATATATATATATATATGTGTATATATATATGTATGCCATATACATATATATGCTATGTTGTATGCTACAACTTGGCTGATAATAAAGCCATTCACAACTGCAGGCCTAATAAAAAAAGGAGGTGGCATAGCAATATCTTACAAAGATACCTTCATCTGCAATAGTCTCATTAGTAATAGAGACGACTATTGTGAATATACCTTTGCCAAGTTCTCCAGTAAATCCCTTAAATCCTCCTTGACTATAAGTGCCATCTATAGATTTCCCAATACCGACATAGCTTCATTCTCAGATAACGTAAGGAATCTTATCATAAATAACAATCTCAACAAAAATCAAACCAACTTAGTGGTTTGTAATGGTGAACAAAACATGCAGATACTTATATATAACCTGTGAATAGAGTGTAATAACACCAAAACTATTTGTTTATTGTTTTATGACCATAATAATTGAATCACTAATATGATTCACTAATATATAATCCTAATAATAATCACTAATATATAATCCATTGAGCATGCTGCATCTCTTTCAGTCTCTTTGCAATTTGAACAAGAGGGTTTTTAATTGATCGAACCATATTCTTAAAGTAAAGTAAATGAGATGTATTCCATATTTTGCAAAATATACGATGAAGGCACACAAACATTCATACCAAAACTGAAGGGCAGGATTTATGAGGAGACATTAGAGGCATTAAATATTCCAAACTAGAAGACAGAAGGAAAAGAGGAGATATGATCACTACGTACAAAACAGTAACAGGAATTGATAAACTTGATAGGGAAGATTTCCCGAGACCTGGAATTTCAAGAACAAGAGGTTATAGATTTAAACGAACTAAACAAAGATGCCGAAGAAATGTAAGACAATTCACTTTTGCAAACAGAATGGTAAACGGTTGGAACATGTTAGGTGAGAAGGTGGTGGAGGCCAAATCCGTCAAAAGTTTCAAAGCATTATATGACAAAGAGTGCTGGGAAAATGGGACACCACGAGTGTAGCTCTCCATCCATCTGATTGATAACCCAAATGAATTTTTCATGGATATGATACCAACATCAAATCATAAATCAGATGTGATCCTATCCCCACTGGATTTTGAAGAAGCCATAGACAGTATGCCTATGCACTCTGCACCAGGCCCTGACTCTTGGAACTCTATATTCATCAAGAACTGTAAAAAACGTTATCGCAGGCCCTTCACATTCTTTGGAGACAAAGCCAAGATACTGGCATTGTCCCTGACATACTAAAAACAGCAGAGATAGCACCGCCCCATAAAGGAGGAAATAAGGCAGAGGCAAAAAACTACAGACCGATAGCACTAACATCGCACATCATAAAAATCTTTGAGAGAATGCTAAGAAGTAAGATCACAAAATACATGGAATCACAGCATCTCCATAACCCCAGACAACATGGTTTCAGAACAGGGCGCTCTTGCCTATCACAGTTGCTGGACCACTCTGACATGGCACTAGATGCCATGGAAGACAAACAAAACGCTTTGACAAAAAAAAGCCTTTGACAAATGTGACCATTGTGTTATTGCACATAAAATGCGTTCAAAAGGAATTACCGGAAAAATAGGCAGATGGATATACAACTTCCTGACTAATAGAACCCAATGTGTAGTAGTCAACAAAATAAAATCTGGACCATCAACCGTAAAGAGCTCAGTCCCCAAGCGTACTGTGCTTGCTCCAATACTTTTTCTCATCCTCATATCGGACATAGACAAGGACACAACCTATAGTACTTGATCATCCTTTGCAGATGACACTAGAATCTTCACGAGAGTAGGCAACATAGAGGACACGGCAAACCTCCAATCAGATGTAAATCAGGTCTTTCTATGGGCTACAGAAAATAACATGGTGATTAACGAACATAAGTTTCAGCTCATGCGCTACGGAAAAAATAAAAAATATAAAAACGGAAACCACTTACAAAACTCAGTCAAATCATAACATTGAACGGAAAAGCAACGTAAAGGATTTGGGTGTACTGATGTCAGAAGGCCTTACATTTAAAGAACACAATAAAGTAGCCGTCACAACTGCAAGAAAAATGACAGGATAGATAACAAGAACTTTTCACACTAGAGATGCTATACCGATGATGATAGTTTTCAAGACGCTAGTGCTCTCTAGAGTGGAATACTGCTGCATAATGAAAGCCCCTTTCAAAGCTGGAGAAATTACTGACCTATACTTATGCATTTATCTTCGGTTTAACACAACAGGCACCAGACACACGCTAGGCATCATACACACTAGGATAAAACAAACATTAGGCTGGAAGTCAGAAAAGAATTCAAAGAATTTTACTGGAAAGGCTTGCTGTTAGGAAAGGAAGTAATTGAGATGAATTAATGCACAGTATGTCAATTTTGTGAAATATATGATAAAGGAACAAAAACATTTATACCAAAACAAAGATGCAGAACTAGGAAACAGGATTTGTTCAACTGAAATTTCAAGACGGACAGAGACCAAAAGACACAAAAATGGAATCAATATACGAAGAGGCCAAACCCCCAAACATACCAGTAATACAAAGAGAAACAACTACACGGCAGTGAGGAGAGAGGCAGAAAGAAATTTTGAAAAAAAGGAACAAACAAATGTAAAGTAGAACAAATCATATTCTATAAATACAGCAACAACCAATTGCAGGTAAAGGATAATATTCAGAGCTTTTAAATGCATGGATGGCGAAATACTCAAGAAATTGTTCACGACTTTTGTTAGACCAAAGTTGGAATATGCAGCGGTTGTATGGTGCCCATATCTTAAGAAGCACATAAACAAACTGGAAAAGGTGCAAAGACATGCTACTAAGTGGCTCCCAGAACTGAAGGACAAGAACTATGAGGAGAGGTTAGAGGCATTAAATATACCAAATATACTACACAAATATATATACTACACATGCACAATAAACTACCCTACACAGGCTGAGTATGGTGTGTACAATAAATTATAAGCTAAAAGATAAGACTGAGTTTGTATAAATGGGGGTTAAGTCAGAGTGGGAAAATGTAAGTGGAGTGCCTAAAAACCCTGTCCTGGGACCTCTGTAATTCATAATATATACAAATAATTTAGACTCAGGTTTGATCAGCAATATTTGAAAATTTCCAGACGATACAAAAGGGATTTTTTTCTGGATTCAGGATTATTTTTTTATGGCTGAAAACAGGTTTTCAGCAATAAAAGAAATACAGTATTGCTGGAACAACCGTCGACATCTTCAAGAGAAAACCTGAACATCTTCAAGAAGTGAAGATGACCTTGAGAAGAAGTATAGGTTGGGAGAAGTATAGGTTAGGAATTGTCTCCAAAGAATTCTCAAAGAATTACTCGTTATTGCTATCCAAGATAATTAGACGAGCCAAAGCTAAATACTACGAAGATAAATTTACCCAAATAAAGAGTACCTTACCTAAAAATATGTATGTACCTTACGTAAATAAACATTTGATTTTGAAGTGCCGGACAAACAAGGCTGTGGTGGATATGTGGGCCTGAGGGGCCTGTCCAAGCAACAGCCTGTTGGATCAAGCTCTCACATGTCAAGCCTGGCCTTGGAAGGGCTTGGTGAGTAGAACAACTACCAGAACCCTATAATGCATGTATCAAGGTGTCCAGGCAGTGAGCACCACATAATGCAGTGCAGTCCTGTAAGAATAAGCACAGTAAGTATGGGCATGGAGGGGGTGCAGCAGTGGCTTGTGAAGGGCTGGAGAGTAAATGGACATGCCCAGGGGTAAAAAGCATTAGGGTAACAGAACATAGCCCATAAAAATAGTAATGACAATGAATGAATAATTATATGAATGCAATAATACTTCATATCTCAATAGGAAAACTAAGCAGGGTGCAAGACAAGGTACTGGTGGTGATAGTGGTTGGTACAAGTCCTCACATCCCCACAGACACCAGTAACAGCCCTCACCTCCCAACACAGTACCCTTGTAGCGAGTTAATTTTATACTCGCTTCATTATCTTATAGCATAACTAATTAACACTAATTACAGAAGCTACACAGGTGATACTTTGGTGTGAGTTGAGCGCACTGAGCGTCGGTATCGGTACACCCTTGTTCCTTAACAACCCTTTGGACCTTTATTACAGAAAAATAGAATCAATTAATTTAATAAAATATAAAATATAAGTGCTTACTTACGATAATACTATCGGTGGAACACAAAATCTTCTTCTTCTTGATAGTAGGTGCAGTTTGCATGAAGGGTTAGTCCTCGCCATGACTGAACTGACGACAAAATGGCCGATGTGTTGATATGGCGTCAGTTGACGCTGTGACGTCACAGGTGAGGGACGCTTTGCGCATTACTCCCTCGTACTTAAAAAGTACTACAGGTACTTTTTGGTTTTATTTTTGAATATGGCAGAAGTTGGACAGCTTTTCAAATCATTATAAGGGAGTGAGTTCCATAAACTAGGTCCCTTTATTTACATAGAGTGTTTACATAGATTAAGTTTGACTCTGGGGATATCAAAGAGATATTTATGTCTGGTGGGGACGTGGCCATGTGTTCTATTACATAATAATAATAATAATAATAATAATTTTTATTTAGGCAAAGGTACATACATAAAGAGATTTTACAAAGTTTGTTGGCTTTATAGATAGAGCTAGTACATACAATGCCTAAAGCCACTATTACGCAAAGCGTTTCGGGCAGGAAAAAACACTACTGACTAAAGCTTAAAACTAATGGGTAAAAAGAAAAAAATGCGTTGAGTACAAATAAAAATAGAGGTAAAAGAGGGGGGGAACATTGTTGAAAAAACAGCACAAATACAATTATAAATTATTACAGAAAATTACATTAAAACAGCGTTGATTTGTAAAACAAAAAAAACAAAACAAAAAACATACATGGGTTGACAATAGAAGGGTAAGGTAGGTTACATGGAATTTATTAGGTATAGCTTCGTTTTTAACTTAAACTGGTTGAGAGAGGTACTGTCTTTAACATGGTTGGGAAGGTCATTCCACATCCTGGGCCCCTTGATTTGTAGAGCATTTCTGGTTTGATTAAGTCGTACTCTAGGAATATCAAAACTGTATTTATTTCTGGTGTGGTGCTCATGGGTTCTGTTACAACCTTCTATGAAGCTTTTGAGATCAGGATTGGCATTACAATTTAGCGTTTTGTATATGTATAATACACATGAGTGAATGTGCAGTGACTTAATGTCTAACATATTCAGAGATTTGAGTAGGGACATCCAATGACTTCCAATGACATCCAATGACTTCCTGGACATCTGTCCAGGAAGAGTTTCAGAACAGGGTTTGCAGTTAGAAAAAGGGCTTTATAAACGTAATTTACACAGGAGAATGTATGGAGTGAATTTGTTTAGCATGTTTAAGGATTTGAACAAGGGAGCTGTGTGTTGTCTGAAGGTAGAGTTAGTTATTGTCCTGATAGCAGATTTTTACTGGATGATGATGGGCTTGAGGTAGTTTGCAGAGGTTGAACCCCAAGCACAAACGCCATAAGAATGATAGGGATAGATAAGTGCATAATAGAGTGAGAGGAGAGCAGAGTAGGGTACATAATATCTGATCTTAAACAGTATACCAACTGTTTTAGAAACCTTTTTAGTTATGTGTTGTATATGGGTGCGGAAGTTGAGTCTCTTGTCTAAGTATAGGCTAAGAAACTTTCCATCATTTTTATTGCTAATGTTTACATTATCTATCTGAAGCTGAATTGCATTTGTTGATTTGTTTCCAAATAAGATATAGTAGGTCTTTTCTATGTTTTGTGTGAGGCTTGTTGGTTGACAACCACAAGTAGACTTTTTTTAATTAATTGTTTACAACATTATTTAACAGGAGTGGGTTGGGGTCAGAGTAGATGAGTAGTATCATCAGCCAACACTATAGGTTTAAGTATGTTAGAGACATTAGGGAGATCATTGATGTATATAAGAAACAGGAGGGTCCTAGGATGCTGCTCTGTGGCACCTTTACGTAATTAAGTGGTAGAGTGGGAGAGATTATATCATTGATGGCTTCATATTGGTGTCTGTTACTAAGATAGGATCGGATATAGTTTAGGGCAAGGCCACGGATTCCATAATGGTGGAATTTAAGTAAGAGGTAGTTATGGTTAACAGTATCAAAGGCCTTTCTCAGGCCGATGAAGAGTTCAATTGGAAACTCACTTTTGTCAAGGGCTGAGAAGATTAAGTCAAGCAGACTAACAATAGCATCATTGGTACTCTTTTGGGAGCGGAAGCCAAACTGACAGGGACTTAGTATATTGAATTTTACAAGATTGGAGTAGAGCTGTTTGTAAAAAAAAAAAAAATAATTTTGATAATATAGGTAGATTCGATATGGGTCTGTAATTATTTATGTCTGCCGTGTTACCTCCTTTATGAACTGGCGTTACTCTTGCTTTTTTAAGGATATCAGGGAAGGTATGACACTCTAGGGATTTGTTGAACAGCAGTGCTATGGATGGTGCAATGGCATGGGAGGCACGCCTGTGTACCATCGATGGTATTTCACTAATGTTCCCAGCTTTGGTTTTTAGCGAGTGAATGATGGACACAACATCTGTAGGGCTGACCGGAGAGAGGAGAAGAGAGTTTGGATAGCTGCGTGAAAGATATGTGGTAACATATGTCTGAGTCTCTGGGATTTTTCGGGCAAGGTGAGCACCAAACGATGAAAAGAAGCTATTAAATTCAGTTGCTGTTTCAAGTTCTGTTGCAGGTGTATAACCATCCTTGGAGATTTTTATCTTATTATGTAAATGTTGTTTAGCTCCTTGGATGGTAGAGATGGCTCTCCATGTGCTTTTTATGTTGCCTTTTGCTTCTTTGAATCTATTCTCGTAATAGGAACGCTTTGCTCTTATTATACTGGTAAGCACTGATGCATACCTCTTAACTACTTCTTTTCCAACTAGGCCAATCCTAAGTTTTTTTTCATATTCATATTTCTTGTCGATTGCTTTAAGTATGCCATTAGTGAGCCAGGGATTATTTAACCTTTTTGCCAGTTACTTGCTTGGTGAGGAGAGGACAATAAGTATTGTAAAGGCTTTAAATTTTGGAAAGAGGCTAGTTAACGAATTATTATCCTGTGTATTGATAAATTTAGATTCCCAGTTTACATTGTGGAGGGCATTTGTGAGATTGCCTATTGCCGCTTCACATTGTAACCTAAAGGTAATTTTCTTGTTACCTGGTGGTGTTATGGCCATGTTCGCTACAAGGAAGGTAGGATAGTGGTCAGTTGTTCTGTCAGTGATTATACTTGATGTAAGAGGAGCTGTTATGTTGGTCCATCAGTGATCCAGGGTAGTCGCAGATGTTTGAGTGACTCGGGTGGGCCTGGTGATTGCGGGGATGAGCATACAGGAATTCATGCTGTTGAGGAAACAGTCTACTTGAGGGTTATTTTGTAGCCCTAGGTCAATATTGAAATCACCTCTGAGAACTATGTGATTTTTGTTGAGATTATTGTTTATGATAAGGTTCCTCAAGTTGTTATTGTATTTGTGTCTAGCTTCAGACACAAGCATGTTACAGTTATGTCTTAAAGAGTTGAGAGCAATTAAGGATGATAAAGAGTCACTTACAACTAATGTATCAAGTTTGGATACTTGTACACATTTCAGTGCAAGGAGCAAGGCAAATAGTTCAGTCTGAAGGGTAGAGGCCCAGTTGTTTATACGGACTCCCCACTCAAAATATAAGTCATATCCTATTGCCAGGACAACTGCACTTCCAGCTGCACCCGTTGGGCGCTGTAGGAAACCTTCAGTGTATATGATTTGAGAGAGAGAATGCTCTGTGGACAGAGCATCAATATGGCTTAAGACGTTGAGCTTTGCCTCAAGACAAAGCTGGGACTGATCTCTAATTTGCTCCTTTGATGGAAAGGGAGGGATTAAAATTGAAAAGGGTGTAATTTCCTACAGTGCAGGAAAGTGCTATTGTTGTCTCTCTTGGTACAAATTATAAATCTGATACTTTCTGAGTTCAGTTCCAATTTTATTTATCTATTTGAAACAATGTTTACATTCAATAAAGAAATTCTGGAGGGCTTCTGTGCAACGGTTAGGATGAGCTAGCCTAAGCATTTTTATACCAATTTGACAGTTATTTTCAGTAACACGATAAACAACGCTCGGAATATTAAGTTCCTTTCTCATATTAAGTATCTTTGTGGTACGAAGGCACCCAAGGATTATCCTCAAGGCTTCGTTCTGCAATTTTTCAAGCCCTCCAAGCTTTCTTTCAGGATGCCTTAAAGTTAGTTTAGTTCATTTATTATGCACCCCATACCCATCTTGTGGGCGGTAGTGGAAAGGGTTGCAGAGGCACATAATGGGCTCAGGGACTGAACCCAACAATTCATTTAGCTAAGCAAGTTACAATCTTGATGAGCTAGTTACAAAATTCAGTATAAGTCGTCACATCAACAATAGGTTCGAGATCGATCACAAGTACAGTTTCTAAATTAAGCAACTGACATATGTGGAGAGCTAGTGTCACAATTGATATGTTTGTCCTGCACACCGCTCCCCATCCAGTGGGCAGCGGTGGATAGGTTACAATCACTTAGTTACTACTTGCAGTTAGCAAACTGGGGATATTTGGCTAAAATTTCTGGTACCAGATCATTTTGAATGAAATATTGACACATCGTTGGTACATTGGTTATAGAATTGTCTCTGAATTCACTATCACATAGTGACGAAGGGGTGTGCAAATAATTTTGTTGACAGTTAACATTTGGTCAGGTCTACATCGGCAGATAATGAGAATTCCCAGAAATACTTGTAACCGAGTCTAAGCCGAGCAGTAGTAACATCTAGAAGTCTGCTGATTTTATTGGATGAACTATAGATGTGTGGCTCCTTTTGCATAATAGTATTGAACGAAAGTTAATCTCCCCAAACACTTTCGCGTTTTGGGCAAGTTACCCCTCCACTCTCTCCATTTTTGTTTGGACATTCCCTGGTAGTGTTCGGAAATACTGAAAAGTGTATACTCTTTTCAACTTTGTCACCTTAATTCTCGTCCTATGTCTTTCATTTTGGTATCAATGCGTTCGCAATAGAATTCCCAACAGAACTATGTGCATATAATGTCAAAGACAGCAGCGCGCTCCACCCGCCGACAAGATGAATGTAGGCCAAGGGTACCAGAAAAAGAAAGCTGAGCCACCCTCAGGCAACTCTCATTACATTAGAGAGTGTGATAATACTGAAAAGTGTATACCCTTTTCAACTTTGTTACCTCAATTCTCATCCTAGTTTTTTCAATTTGGCATCAATGTGTTCGCAATAGAATTCTCTACAGGACTAAAGGCATATAAACTCCAAAAGCCCGGCTTACCATCCACAACAAACAGAGTAAGCGAGAGTGTGTTACCAGGGAGCGCACAAGAGCGATAAAATGTATACACTCTTTTCATTTTGGTCACCTCAATTGTCATCCTAGGTCTTTCATTTTGGTATCAATGTGTTAGCAATAGAATTATCTACAGGTTTAAATGCATATAAACTCCAAAAGCAAGGTGTACCATCCGCACAAAACAGAGAAAGTGAGAGAAAGTAACCCGGGAGCACTCTAGTGCAATGTAATGTGAACACTCTTTTCACTTTGGTTACCTCAATTCTCGTCATATGTCTTTCATTTTGGTATCAATGTGTTCGCAATTGTATCTGCTGGCATTTTACCCTTTGCTTGGATCTGAAGGGTTTTAGGCTCACCACGATGCAATCTGATAGTACCACAGGTGTATATACCTATCTTCAAGCAGCAATTCACTCATTCAAACCGACTTATAATAGTTATCCATATATAAATGGTAATCTTTGTTCTACCTGTTAACCTGTCATATGAAGAAAGATTGTCAAAGCTTATATTACATTCTCTAGAAAAGCAAAGAATTAGGAGTGACATATGGTAGAGGTGCACAATGGGATGAATGGACATAACAAAGGGGACATTAATGGGGTATTAAAAGTAGCAACACAAGACAGAACTCGAAACAAAGTGTAAAAATTGGAAAAATTTAGATTTAGGAAAGAACTGCATGAGTAAATACACTGGGTTTGTACCTTAAGGTTCATGTATGCAATATTACAGAGTTCCAGTTAACTCCCATGCATGCAATTACTTTATGTTATGTTTATGTTTTTTATGTTAAAATGTTTTTGTTGATTTGTTTGTATATTTTCATAAGTAAAGCATGCTTACCGTCTTATTCCAAGTTTTATGATAACTTTACAAGGTTTAAAACATAAAGTTCAATATATATTCTGGTTTTCACACAGGAATTATACGTTAATATAACATCATAATAACGTAATGATGTCGTGTAAATAACGTTATACTGACGTCATATAAATGTTATATTTATGTTATAAGAACGTAAATTGGATAGCTTTACAGAAAGTAAACAAAAAAAACTAAATGTTGACTGAAAATTATTTATTCTTAAATATAAAGCATGAAAACATTATAATACCATAGCATTCACTATTATTTTTAAATTTTTACATAAATCTTAAAAAAACTGTGTCTCAAGAATATATGTTTTTAGTTATATCCTTTGGTTTTAAGAACATCAGATATACGTATTTATGTCAAAAGTTACAGTATTACCTTTGTGGAACCATTTAAAAACGTCCACAAACGTTCTGTGTTTGCTGGGAGCTTATCGATCATGGAGTGCAGGGGCTAGATTCACGAAGGTACTTACGAATGTTTTTCTTCTTAGCGTCTTCGTGGCGGATACGTTGGTATTCAGGTAGATATGTCTCAGACCCTGTTGGAATATAACCAGTCTGTCAATCGGGTCAACCTAAGTGTTGCGTTTCTATGCGTTTCCAAAAGGGTCGCCCATGTTGGAATCGGTGAACGCCCTAGTAATATTGTTGAAAACATCTTAATAACTTAATAAACCAAAGGTCTTTTCATGTCAGAAGAACGGCAGAAACTGGATCTATATATGAAAACTCTTTCAGGACAAAATTTAAAGTAAAACTGAAGATATTTGTAGTTGTATAAAAGTTGCATTTTTCATCGGTCGTAGAGCTGGAAATTCGCAATATTCATCTCAGAACAATGCTTATTTCAGGCAAAATCGTTAATAAACGTAAGAGTTTTATACGTCTCAAGAAAGATAGAAACATAATCTTCATTTTAAATGCCTTACCATGGGCATATTTGTATTTAAAGCGAAGATACGTGTATTTTTATAATCGGCGAGCTCCGATCCCGCACAGATCGAGCAACGGAGTAACTCTCTCAGAACAATGCTTATTTCACGTAAATTGGTTAATAAACAAATGTTTTATATGTCTTATGAAAGATAGAAATATAAGCTTCATTTTAACTACTTTACCATAGAAATATATAAAGTTCTAATGAAGATACATGTGTTTTAATAATCGCAGAGTTCCGACCTCGCACAAACTGATCGTCAGAGCAACTCTCTCAGAACAATGCTTATTTCACGTAAATTCGTTAATAAACACATATGTTTTAGATATTTTAAGAAAGATAGAAATATAAGCTTCATTTTATATACTTTACCATAGACATATATGAAGCTCAAGTGAAGATACATACGTTTTTATAGTGGCATTCAGTAGCTTGATAACATGATAACAGATTACATGAAATGAAAAAAAGATGAGAGAAAATTGTTGGTACAGTATATTAAAGCACATAGGTAGCTAAGATTGATTGCAATGACAGCTTGAATGGTAGTTGACAAAAAAATTGGTAGGCATAATACAGCAGAAACAATATAAGATTGGTTGCAATGACAGCTTGAATGGTAGTTGACAAAAATTGGTAGTCACAATACAGCATATGGCTAGCACATAAAAGAAGACAGCAATGAACACAATGATAAGGTTGTTTGAAATTACATAAAAATTAGCAGATTGGGTAACACTAGGTACAGAGCAAATTTAAAGCTCAGTGTAGGAAACTAAGAAGATGAAGTTAGGTACTTTTTGGTTTTGCTTTTAAATAAGGCAAAAGTTTCTAGTGTGAAAAGTTCTTGTTATCCAACCTGTCATTTTTCTTGCAGTTGTGACGGCTACTTTATTGTGTTCTTTAAAGGTAAGGTCTTCCGACATGAGTACACCCAGATCCTTTACATTGCCTTTTCGTTCTATGTTATGATTTGCCTGAGTTTTGTACGTGGTTTTATGGACCAACGAAATTATTAATTTCAGAACATTGCTTATTTCACGCAGATTCCTTAATAAACATAAGAGTTTTATGTCTCAAGAAAGATAGAAACATAAGCTTCATTTTAAATACCTTACCATGGGCATATTTGAATTTAAAGCGATGATACTTGTATTTTTATAATCACCGAGCTCCGACCCCGCACAGATTGATCGACAGAGCAACTATCTCTCAGAACTAGCTATGCTTATTTCACATAAATTCGTTAATAAACACAAATGTTTTATATGTCTTAAGAAAGATAGAAATATATGCTTCATTTTAAATACTTTACCATAGACATATATAAAGGTCAAGTGAAGATACATATGTTTTAATTTATAGTGGCATTCAGTAGCTTATCGATCATGGAGTGCAGGGGCTAGATTCACGAAGGTACTTACGAATGTTTTTCTTCTTAGCGTCTTCGTGGCGGATACGTTGGTATTCAGGTAGATATGTCTCAGACCCTGTTGGAATATAACCAGTCTGTCAATCGGGTCAACCTAAGTGTTGCGTTTCTATGCGTTTCCAAAAGGGTCGCCCATGTTGGAATCGGTGAACGCCCTAGTAATATTGTTGAAAACATCTTAATAACTTAATAAACCAAAGGTCTTTTCATGTCAGAAGAACGGCAGAAACTGGATCTATATATGAAAACTCTTTCAGGACAAAATTTAAAGTAAAACTGAAGATATTTGTAGTTGTATAAAAGTTGCATTTTTCATCGGTCGTAGAGCTGGAAATTCGCAATATTCATCTCAGAACAATGCTTATTTCAGGCAAAATCGTTAATAAACGTAAGAGTTTTATACGTCTCAAGAAAGATAGAAACATAATCTTCATTTTAAATGCCTTACCATGGGCATATTTGTATTTAAAGCGAAGATACGTGTATTTTTATAATCGGCGAGCTCCGATCCCGCACAGATCGAGCAACGGAGTAACTCTCTCAGAACAATGCTTATTTCACGTAAATTGGTTAATAAACAAATGTTTTATATGTCTTATGAAAGATAGAAATATAAGCTTCATTTTAACTACTTTACCATAGAAATATATAAAGTTCTAATGAAGATACATGTGTTTTAATAATCGCAGAGTTCCGACCTCGCACAAACTGATCGTCAGAGCAACTCTCTCAGAACAATGCTTATTTCACGTAAATTCGTTAATAAACACATATGTTTTAGATATTTTAAGAAAGATAGAAATATAAGCTTCATTTTATATACTTTACCATAGACATATATGAAGCTCAAGTGAAGATACATACGTTTTTATAGTGGCATTCAGTAGCTTGATAACATGATAACAGATTACATGAAATGAAAAAAAGATGAGAGAAAATTGTTGGTACAGTATATTAAAGCACATAGGTAGCTAAGATTGATTGCAATGACAGCTTGAATGGTAGTTGACAAAAAAATTGGTAGGCATAATACAGCAGAAACAATATAAGATTGGTTGCAATGACAGCTTGAATGGTAGTTGACAAAAATTGGTAGTCACAATACAGCATATGGCTAGCACATAAAAGAAGACAGCAATGAACACAATGATAAGGTTGTTTGAAATTACATAAAAATTAGCAGATTGGGTAACACTAGGTACAGAGCAAATTTAAAGCTCAGTGTAGGAAACTAAGAAGATGAAGTTAGGTACTTTTTGGTTTTGCTTTTAAATAAGGCAAAAGTTTCTAGTGTGAAAAGTTCTTGTTATCCAACCTGTCATTTTTCTTGCAGTTGTGACGGCTACTTTATTGTGTTCTTTAAAGGTAAGGTCTTCCGACATGAGTACACCCAGATCCTTTACATTGCCTTTTCGTTCTATGTTATGATTTGCCTGAGTTTTGTACGTGGTTTTATGGACCAACGAAATTATTAATTTCAGAACATTGCTTATTTCACGCAGATTCCTTAATAAACATAAGAGTTTTATGTCTCAAGAAAGATAGAAACATAAGCTTCATTTTAAATACCTTACCATGGGCATATTTGAATTTAAAGCGATGATACTTGTATTTTTATAATCACCGAGCTCCGACCCCGCACAGATTGATCGACAGAGCAACTATCTCTCAGAACTAGCTATGCTTATTTCACATAAATTCGTTAATAAACACAAATGTTTTATATGTCTTAAGAAAGATAGAAATATATGCTTCATTTTAAATACTTTACCATAGACATATATAAAGGTCAAGTGAAGATACATATGTTTTAATTTATAGTGGCATTCAGTAGCCCAGCAAACATTTTCATGTTTTTAAAACATCCTAAAAACGACATTTCATTGTTTTCAGCACGTTTATAATTACGTTTAGAAAAGGTTTTTTGAGAACTTTTATATACAACCTTAGAACGTAAATAATTAACATTTCTAAAAACTTTTTTATAATCTTTTAATTACCTACATTAAAACGTTTAGGGTAAATTAGGGTATAATAATTTTGTAATTCATATCTGAAATAGAAAGGGAGAGAAAGAAAGAAGACATATCTGAGAAAGAAATGGACATCCTATATATGTATGTGCAAATTACAAATAAATAGGGTACAAAAAGAGAATTAAAATATTATATTTATTTAATTAAGAATGAGTAATACAACAAAATATATGTAATAGCTCGAAATATATAGACTATATCTATAACAGAATATAAAAGTAAAAATTTAAAAATCTATAAAAATCTATATATGCAATATGTGAACACAATAGATTTTGTGATCAAGCAGCCTGTGATTCATGTCATGCTGAGATCAGTCTGATGTTACAAGCAGTTATTGTTACTTAAAACTAAAACAAGTAAAATTTTCCGAGTATACATATAACACTATAGTTTTTCTATGACTAATAATAAAAATCTATTAATCAAAAGTTTAGGACTAATTAACTAAAAATAAAAATCTACAAGTGAATGTAAACAGTCAAGTATAATATTCATGTAGAAAGAGAAAGAAAAAGAGAGAGAGAAGGAAAGAAAGAGAAAGAAAGAAAGGGAGAAAGAGAGAGAGAAAGAAAAGAAAAAAGTCATGTATAATATTCATATTAGCACCATGCAATATAACTTAGATTAAGTAAAAATCTCAGACATTTATAAATCAAATGAAATATGAGAGCCAGAGAGAGAGCGAGAGCCAGAGAGAGAGCGTGAGCCAGAGCCAGAGAGAGAGAGAGTCAGAGCCAGAGAGAGAGAGAGAGAGAGCCAGAGCCAGAGAGAGAGAGAGAGAGCCAGAGAGAAAGAGAGAGCCAGAGAGAAAGAGCCAGAGAGAGAGAGAGAGCCAGAGAGAGAGAGAGCCAGAGCCAGAGAGAGAGCCAGAGCCAGAGAGAGAGAGAGCCAGAGCCAGAGAGAGAGTCAGAGCCAGAGAGAGAGAGCCAGAGCCAGAGAGAGAGAGCCAGAGCCAGAGAGAGCCAGAGAGAGAGAGAGAGCCAGAGAGAGAGAGAGCCAGAGAGCGAGAGCCAGAGAGAGCGAGAGCCAGAGAGAGCGAGAGCCAGAGAGAGCGAGAGAGCCAGAGAAAGAGAGAAAGAGAGGGGGAGAGAGAGAGAGAGAGGGCCAGAGCCAGAGAGAGAGAGCCAGAGCCAGAGAGAGAGAGAGAGAGCCAGAGAGAAAGAGAGAGCCAGAGAGAGCCAGAGAGAGAGAGAGCCAGAGAGAGAGAGAGAGCCAGAGAGAGAGAGAGAGAGCCAGAGCCAGAGAGAGAGAGAGAGAGCCAGAGAGAGAGAGCGTGAGCCAGAGCCAGAGAGAGAGTGAGTCAGAGCTAGAGAGAGAGTCAGAGCCAGAGAGAGAGAGCCAGAGAGAGCCAGAGAGAGAGCCAGAGAGAGAGAGCCAGAGAGCGAGAGCCAGAGAGAGCGAGAGCCAGAGAGAGCGAGAGAGCCAGAGAAAGAGAGGGGGAGAGAGAGAGAGAGAGAGCCAGAGAGAGAGAGCCAGAGAGAAAGAGAGAGCCAGAGAGAGAGAGAGCCAGAGCCAGAGAGAGAGAGAGAGCAAGAGAGCCAGAGAGAGAGAGAGAGCAAGAGAGCCAGAGAGAGAGAGAGAGAGCAAGAGAGCCAGAGAGAGAGAGAGAGCAAGAGAGCCAGAGAGAGAGCAAGAGAGCGAGAGAGAGAGCAAGAGAGCCAGAGAGAGAGCAAGAGAGCCAGAGAGAGAGAGAGAGAGCCAGAGAGAGAGCAAGAGAGCCAGAGAGAGCAAGAGAGCAAGAGAGAGAGCAAGAGAGAGAGAGAGAGCCAGAGAGAGAGAGAGCAAGAGAGCCAGAGCAAGAGAGCCAGAGAGAGAGAGCGAGAGAGAGAGCGAGAGAGAGAGAGCAAGAGAGCCAGAGAGAGAGCAAGAAAGAGAAAGAAAGAGAAAGAAAGAGAGAGAGAGAGAGAGAGAGAGAGAGAGAGAGAGAGAGAGAGAGAGAGAGAGAGAGAGAGAGAGAGAGAGAGAGAGAGAGAGAGAGAGAGAGAGAGAGAGAGAGAAAGAGAGAGACAGACAGACAGAGACAGAAAGACACACACACAACAAAAGAGGAGACAGAACAAAATTAAGGCAAGGAGAGAGAAGACAGAACAGAAACAACAGAGAGAGGAGAGAAATGAGAAATCATTGAAGAGAAGGGGAAGAGAAACACAAGATAAGAAAAAGATACAAGAAAAATATACAAAATAAAAATGACATAAATGAATACCACAAATATAAAAAGTAAAGGAAGAGAGAAGCTAGAAGAGACAGGAAACGAGAGGTGTTAGAAGAGAGGAGGAAAGGAGAGATTAAAAGTTAAGAAAAACAGGATAGAAACGTAAAAGAAATAAAAAAAAGGGACATTTGTGAGGAGAGAAAATAAAGAGACCAGAGAAGACCATATATCAAGAGTGTGAGGATAAAGACTTAAATATTTTCTTAGTAGACATCCTCTGGCTCTTGTTGCCCCTCTTGTATACGAATTGTACTTGCAAGCTTTCCCTGAAAAGATATTAACAAAATTAATATTTAATTATTTATTTATATAAATTACACACACACAAACTTTAAATATTATATATATATATATATATATATATATATATATATATATATATATATATATATATATATATATATATATATATATATATATATATATGTCGTACCTAATAGCCAGAACGCACTTCTCAGCCTACTATGCAAGGCCCGATTTGCCTAATAAGCCAAGTTTTCCTGAATTAATATATTTTCTCTAATTTTTTTCTTATGAAATGATAAAGCTACCCTTTCCATTATGTATGAGGTCATTTTTTTTATTGGAGTTAAAATTAACGTAGATATAGGACCGAACCTAACCAACCCTACCTAACCTAACCTAACATATCTTTATAGGTTAGGTTAGGTTAGGTAGCCGAAAAAGTTAGATTAGGTTATGTTAGGTAGGTTAGGTTGTCGAAAAACAATTAATTCATGAAAACTTGGCTTATTAGGCAAATCGGGCCTTGCATTTTAGGCTGAGAAGTGCGTTCTGGCTACTAGGTACGACATATATATATATATATATATATATATATTATATATATATATATATATATATATATATATATATATATATATATATATATATATATATATATATATATATGTTTATAATAAATATTATTAAACATAAAGATGGAGTCTTTAACTGCTATTTCTAACAGCCGTCTGAATATTTTACTACAAAATCCAGACACTAAGTTAGTGTCAGCAAATAATTGGCTTACACAGATATCAATGGTTTCTAACAAAGGGATATTAGTAAAAAGTGATTCAACATCGAAACTGGCCATTATAGTTGGGAACTCAAAATTTAAAGAGGAAAGTTCTTTTACAAAATCCTGAGAATTTCTCACAGTAAATTCATTATGCGTTAATGGTTCTAATAATGGAACCAGAAACTTAGCCAGTTTATAATTAAAGGTGCCAATCGCTGATAAAATAGGACGAATCGGTATACCTGCTTTATGAACTTTAGGTAACCCATATAAGATGCCAGGCTTAGAGCCAGTTGCAAGTAACTTAGTATAATCGAAAAGAGAATCTTTCAAACTTCTTAAAACTCTATTCAGTTTATCCTCACATTTCAAAATATACGAGAATGGGTCTATATCAACCAACGTAAATTTAGAGGGGTCTTCTAACAACCTTTCCACCTTATTAACATACTCTAACTTGTCCAAAACTACTATACTTTCTACCTTCGGTATACCTTTAGGTATACCTTCATTTAATTCGGTGGACCCTGATAAGGTGGTTTTCAATTTTTCAAAGAGAGTTCTGTCTCCCATTGAGAAAGAACTTCTCTCTCTAGGGTTAGACTTCGGGTTGACATGTAAAAAACCTAAATTTGTTAATCATTTTTTAGGTTTTGAGCGGTTATGCAACACATTGAAAACTTGTACCCTAAGGACTGGTACAAATTATAGTTGGACCAATATCATCAGTACTGTTTCGTACTGTAGCATCGTACGTAGCACGTACGTAGCATCAGTAATGAATACGAGAAGTATTCGAAACGTTATGTTTTTTAAAGTAAAGATTCTGATACAAGATGTTCAGTATATCCCTGGTTTTCCTATTCATCTTAAAATTAAGATTCCCGAAGGGAACATCGATCATAAATATTTTAGTAAAACGATATGGAAGACCTACAGTTACGTTATACAGAAGAATAGAGAAGGTGGATTTTGCAGTTAAGAAGGCTCACTTGGATTTGGAATTTCTACAAACCTGTAAGGCGCATCGTTTGGTCCCAAGATTCCTCAGGTTTAAAGTGTATTCCGACAAATTTGCGTTGACAAGTGAATATAATTCTTGGTTATTAAGATTGTTGGACTTTGAAATATCTGAAAAGCAGAAGCGGGTAAATGGGCTGAAAAGTGAATTGCACGTGAACTTGGAGAAATTCAAGATCTTGGTTTCCTGGGTTGATTTTGCATCTTTAAAATGTAAATATGAAAATTATAATGAAAAAAGGGTTGAAAAATGTAGACTTATTCACGAGAAGAAATTGCGTAACTTGGGTATACCTTCATTTAATTCGGTGGACCCTGATAAGGTGGTTTTCAATTTTTCAAAGAGTTCTGTCTCCCATTGAGAAAGAACTTCTCTCTCTAGGGTTAGACTTCGGGTTGACATGTAAAAAACCTAAATTTGTTAATCATTTTTTAGGTTTTGAGCGGTTATGCAACACATTGAAAACTTGTACCCTAAGGACTGGTACAAATTATAGTTGGACCAATATCATCAGTACTGTTTCCTCCTTAGCACATGAAGTCTTTAACGACTTTGGTAAATATAGATCTACATTCCCTCCTTTTGACAAAAGGAAATTGGAGTGTATTAATAGCTTAAAGAATGATAGTAGTATTTGCATTACCAGGCCAGATAAAGGTAGGGGTATAGTAGTTTTGGACAAGTTAGAGTATGTTAATAAGGTGGAAAGGTTGTTAGAAGACCCCTCTAAATTTACGTTGGTTGATATAGACCCATTCTCGTATATTTTGAAATGTGAGGATAAACTGAATAGAGTTTTAAGAAGTTTGAAAGATTCTCTTTTCGATTATACTAAGTTACTTGCAACTGGCTCTAAGCCTGGCATCTTATATGGGTTACCTAAAGTTCATAAAGCAGGTATACCGATTCGTCCTATTTTATCAGCGATTGGCACCTTTAATTATAAACTGGCTAAGTTTCTGGTTCCATTATTAGAACCATTAACGCATAATGAATTTACTGTGAGAAATTCTCAGGATTTTGTAAAAGAACTTTCCTCTTTAAATTTTGAGTTCCCAACTATAATGGCCAGTTTCGATGTTGAATCACTTTTTACTAATATCCCTTTGTTAGAAACCATTGATATCTGTGTAAGCCAATTATTTGCTGACACTAACTTAGTGTCTGGATTTTGTAGTAAAATATTCAGACGGCTGTTAGAAATAGCAGTTAAAGACTCCATCTTTATGTTTAATATATATATATATATATATAGAATAGAGTAAAATAGAATAAAAGCTAGAATATGCAGCTGTTGTGTGGTGCCCAACAACAGAAGTTGGCCCATATCTTAAGAAGCACATCAACAAACTGGAAAAGGTGCAAAGACATGCTACTAAGTGGCTCCCAGAACTGAAGGGCAAGAGCTACGAGGAGAGGTTAGAGGCATTAAATATGCCAAAACTAAAAGACAGAAGAAAGAGGTGATATGATCACTACATACAAAATAGTATCAGGAATTGATAAAATTGACAGCGAAGATTTCCTGAGACCTGGAACTTCAAGAACAGGAGGTCATAGATTGAAACTAGCTTAACACAGATGCTAAAGAAATATAAGAAAATTCACTTTCGCAAATAGCGTGGTAGACGGTTGGAACAAGTTAGGTGAGAAGGTGGTGGAGGCCAAGACTGTCAGTAGTTTCAAAGCGTTATATGACAAAGAGTGCTGGGAAGACGGTCTCATCCTTTAACTACACTTAGGTAATTACACACACACACACACATACATATTATATATATATATATATATATATATATATATATATATATATATATATATATATATATATATATATATATATATATATATATATATATATATATATATATATATATATATATATATATCGGACAATTAGTAAAAAAAAAAAAAAAAATTTAAATTATTTTACCTTGTACCTAGATCCACCAGGCCTGTTTGGTGCATGTTTCAGTACTTCAGACATCTGGAAGGTCACATCCTCCTCCTCAACTTGTGGATGTGCGGTGATAGATGATTCTGTAAAATTAAGTTATTTATATAATAATAAATTCAGTATAACAATAATATTCTGTAAAACTAAAAGTAATTTATACATCAATCAGATAAAACTCTCCAGAGATGGTGATACACAACATATAAAGGACAAGTTTCAGAACAAAATATGCATTTAGGAATAAGGTTTTGTACATGTAGGTAGCACATGAGAAAATAAGTGGAAGGTGATCAAGTTTATATTAACATGTTAATGACTTTGTTAAGGCTTTGCAAGAATGAAAAAATATTAATAATATAATATCACCTACCAATTAATTGTACATCATTTATAAGTCAATTATTTGCATTATTATTATTCAATACTAATGATATAAAAATGCATTTTGTAATCTACTATTTATGCAAGTATTAGGCACAGGATCATGAAATAGACTGCAAAATACTGTAATGGATAAACCAATTAAGTTTACATTTTCCTATAGCTAAGTCAGTCAGTTCTATTAGCAGCAGAGAACAATTATGCCCAACCTCTATTAAATGAAACAATCTTAAGAGCAAGTGATAGAAATATAATCATTTATGCTTGGGATTATGGAATGGTTCCAAATATGAAAAATATTAAGTTTTTTGGTTAAAATTTTTTAACTTAAAATTTACATTTTTAAGTGAATTTTAAACTTTAAAAAAATTATTTAATTTTTTGGTTACTTACTTAAAATAACATTATATAGTTCTTGTTTTTGTAGAAATGCCAATTTCTTCTTTTGCCCTTCCAGACTGTATAGTGACCACAGGCCGTTTGTTCATATCTTCATTATTCTTCGAACTGTGGTTGCACAATCAGACCCACGTACACTGGTTAAAAGCATCACCTAAAAGCAACAACAAAAATGTAGTACACTGACGAATTTTGAATATATATATATATATATATATATATATATATATATATATATATATATATATATATATATATATATATATATATATATATATATGTATATATATATATATATATATATATATATATATATATATATATATATATATATATATATATATATATTAGTTGATTTTATACCCGCATTAGGTCAGGTGATAATACAATGAAGGTGAAAACATGGGGGGATACATAAGGGATAAACATAGGGGCTGCAGAAGGCTTATTGGCCCATACGAGGCATCTCCTATCTAAACACAAAGATTAATCCAGTGTAATTGGCCTGTTATGTTGTAACATAACATAACATAACATATATATATATATATATATATATATATATATATATATATATATATATATATATATATATATATATATATATATATATATATATATATGTGTATATATATATGTATGCCATATACATATATATGCTATGTTGTATGCTACAACTTGGCTGATAATAAAGCCATTCACAACTGCAGGCCTAATAAAAAAAGGAGGTGGCATAGCAATATCTTACAAAGATACCTTCATCTGCAATAGTCTCATTAGTAATAGAGACGACTATTGTGAATATACCTTTGCCAAGTTCTCCAGTAAATCCCTTAAATCCTCCTTGACTATAAGTGCCATCTATAGATTTCCCAATACCGACATAGCTTCATTCTCAGATAACGTAAGGAATCTTATCATAAATAACAATCTCAACAAAAATCAAACCAACTTAGTGGTTTGTAATGGTGAACAAAACATGCAGATACTTATATATAACCTGTGAATAGAGTGTAATAACACCAAAACTATTTGTTTATTGTTTTATGACCATAATAATTGAATCACTAATATGATTCACTAATATATAATCCTAATAATAATCACTAATATATAATCCATTGAGCATGCTGCATCTCTTTCAGTCTCTTTGCAATTTGAACAAGAGGGTTTTTAATTGATCGAACCATATTCTTAAAGTAAAGTAAATGAGATGTATTCCATATTTTGCAAAATATACGATGAAGGCACACAAACATTCATACCAAAACTGAAGGGCAGGATTTATGAGGAGACATTAGAGGCATTAAATATTCCAAACTAGAAGACAGAAGGAAAAGAGGAGATATGATCACTACGTACAAAACAGTAACAGGAATTGATAAACTTGATAGGGAAGATTTCCCGAGACCTGGAATTTCAAGAACAAGAGGTTATAGATTTAAACGAACTAAACAAAGATGCCGAAGAAATGTAAGACAATTCACTTTTGCAAACAGAATGGTAAACGGTTGGAACATGTTAGGTGAGAAGGTGGTGGAGGCCAAATCCGTCAAAAGTTTCAAAGCATTATATGACAAAGAGTGCTGGGAAAATGGGACACCACGAGTGTAGCTCTCCATCCATCTGATTGATAACCCAAATGAATTTTTCATGGATATGATACCAACATCAAATCATAAATCAGATGTGATCCTATCCCCACTGGATTTTGAAGAAGCCATAGACAGTATGCCTATGCACTCTGCACCAGGCCCTGACTCTTGGAACTCTATATTCATCAAGAACTGTAAAAAACGTTATCGCAGGCCCTTCACATTCTTTGGAGACAAAGCCAAGATACTGGCATTGTCCCTGACATACTAAAAACAGCAGAGATAGCACCGCCCCATAAAGGAGGAAATAAGGCAGAGGCAAAAAACTACAGACCGATAGCACTAACATCGCACATCATAAAAATCTTTGAGAGAATGCTAAGAAGTAAGATCACAAAATACATGGAATCACAGCATCTCCATAACCCCAGACAACATGGTTTCAGAACAGGGCGCTCTTGCCTATCACAGTTGCTGGACCACTCTGACATGGCACTAGATGCCATGGAAGACAAACAAAACGCTTTGACAAAAAAAAGCCTTTGACAAATGTGACCATTGTGTTATTGCACATAAAATGCGTTCAAAAGGAATTACCGGAAAAATAGGCAGATGGATATACAACTTCCTGACTAATAGAACCCAATGTGTAGTAGTCAACAAAATAAAATCTGGACCATCAACCGTAAAGAGCTCAGTCCCCAAGCGTACTGTGCTTGCTCCAATACTTTTTCTCATCCTCATATCGGACATAGACAAGGACACAACCTATAGTACTTGATCATCCTTTGCAGATGACACTAGAATCTTCACGAGAGTAGGCAACATAGAGGACACGGCAAACCTCCAATCAGATGTAAATCAGGTCTTTCTATGGGCTACAGAAAATAACATGGTGATTAACGAACATAAGTTTCAGCTCATGCGCTACGGAAAAAATAAAAAATATAAAAACGGAAACCACTTACAAAACTCAGTCAAATCATAACATTGAACGGAAAAGCAACGTAAAGGATTTGGGTGTACTGATGTCAGAAGGCCTTACATTTAAAGAACACAATAAAGTAGCCGTCACAACTGCAAGAAAAATGACAGGATAGATAACAAGAACTTTTCACACTAGAGATGCTATACCGATGATGATAGTTTTCAAGACGCTAGTGCTCTCTAGAGTGGAATACTGCTGCATAATGAAAGCCCCTTTCAAAGCTGGAGAAATTACTGACCTATACTTATGCATTTATCTTCGGTTTAACACAACAGGCACCAGACACACGCTAGGCATCATACACACTAGGATAAAACAAACATTAGGCTGGAAGTCAGAAAAGAATTCAAAGAATTTTACTGGAAAGGCTTGCTGTTAGGAAAGGAAGTAATTGAGATGAATTAATGCACAGTATGTCAATTTTGTGAAATATATGATAAAGGAACAAAAACATTTATACCAAAACAAAGATGCAGAACTAGGAAACAGGATTTGTTCAACTGAAATTTCAAGACGGACAGAGACCAAAAGACACAAAAATGGAATCAATATACGAAGAGGCCAAACCCCCAAACATACCAGTAATACAAAGAGAAACAACTACACGGCAGTGAGGAGAGAGGCAGAAAGAAATTTTGAAAAAAAGGAACAAACAAATGTAAAGTAGAACAAATCATATTCTATAAATACAGCAACAACCAATTGCAGGTAAAGGATAATATTCAGAGCTTTTAAATGCATGGATGGCGAAATACTCAAGAAATTGTTCACGACTTTTGTTAGACCAAAGTTGGAATATGCAGCGGTTGTATGGTGCCCATATCTTAAGAAGCACATAAACAAACTGGAAAAGGTGCAAAGACATGCTACTAAGTGGCTCCCAGAACTGAAGGACAAGAACTATGAGGAGAGGTTAGAGGCATTAAATATACCAAATATACTACACAAATATATATACTACACATGCACAATAAACTACCCTACACAGGCTGAGTATGGTGTGTACAATAAATTATTAGCTAAAAGATAAGACTGAGTTTGTATAAATGGGGGTTAAGTCAGAGTGGGAAAATGTAAGTGGAGTGCCTAAAAAACCCTGTCCTGGGACCTCTGTAATTCATAATATATACAAATAATTTAGACTCAGGTTTGATCAGCAATATTTGAAAATTTCCAGACGATACAAAAGGGATTTTTTTCTGGATTCAGGATTATTTTTTTATGGCTGAAAACAGGTTTTCAGCAATAAAAGAAATACAGTATTGCTGGAACAACCGTCGACATCTTCAAGAGAAAACCTGAACATCTTCAAGAAGTGAAGATGACCTTGAGAAGAAGTATAGGTTGGGAGAAGTATAGGTTAGGAATTGTCTCCAAAGAATTCTCAAAGAATTACTCGTTATTGCTATCCAAGATAATTAGACGAGCCAAAGCTAAATACTACGAAGATAAATTTACCCAAATAAAGAGTACCTTACCTAAAAATATGTATGTACCTTACGTAAATAAACATTTGATTTTGAAGTGCCGGACAAACAAGGCTGTGGTGGATATGTGGGCCTGAGGGGCCTGTCCAAGCAACAGCCTGTTGGATCAAGCTCTCACATGTCAAGCCTGGCCTTGGAAGGGCTTGGTGAGTAGAACAACTACCAGAACCCTATAATGCATGTATCAAGGTGTCCAGGCAGTGAGCACCACATAATGCAGTGCAGTCCTGTAAGAATAAGCACAGTAAGTATGGGCATGGAGGGGGTGCAGCAGTGGCTTGTGAAGGGCTGGAGAGTAAATGGACATGCCCAGGGGTAAAAAGCATTAGGGTAACAGAACATAGCCCATAAAAATAGTAATGACAATGAATGAATAATTATATGAATGCAATAATACTTCATATCTCAATAGGAAAACTAAGCAGGGTGCAAGACAAGGTACTGGTGGTGATAGTGGTTGGTACAAGTCCTCACATCCCCACAGACACCAGTAACAGCCCTCACCTCCCAACACAGTACCCTTGTAGCGAGTTAATTTTATACTCGCTTCATTATCTTATAGCATAACTAATTAACACTAATTACAGAAGCTACACAGGTGATACTTTGGTGTGAGTTGAGCGCACTGAGCGTCGGTATCGGTACACCCTTGTTCCTTAACAACCCTTTGGACCTTTATTACAGAAAAATAGAATCAATTAATTTAATAAAATATAAAATATAAGTGCTTACTTACGATAATACTATCGGTGGAACACAAAATCTTCTTCTTCTTGATAGTAGGTGCAGTTTGCATGAAGGGTTAGTCCTCGCCATGACTGAACTGACGACAAAATGGCCGATGTGTTGATATGGCGTCAGTTGACGCTGTGACGTCACAGGTGAGGGACGCTTTGCGCATTACTCCCTCGTACTTAAAAAGTACTACAGGTACTTTTTGGTTTTATTTTTGAATATGGCAGAAGTTGGACAGCTTTTCAAATCATTATAAGGGAGTGAGTTCCATAAACTAGGTCCCTTTATTTACATAGAGTGTTTACATAGATTAAGTTTGACTCTGGGGATATCAAAGAGATATTTATGTCTGGTGGGGACGTGGCCATGTGTTCTATTACATAATAATAATAATAATAATAATAATAATAATAATAATAATAATTTTTATTTAGGCAAAGGTACATACATAAAGAGATTTTACAAAGTTTGTTGGCTTTATAGATAGAGCTAGTACATACAATGCCTAAAGCCACTATTACGCAAAGCGTTTCGGGCAGGAAAAAACACTACTGACTAAAGCTTAAAACTAATGGGTAAAAAGAAAAAAATGCGTTGAGTACAAATAAAAATAGAGGTAAAAGAGGGGGGGAACATTGTTGAAAAAACAGCACAAATACAATTATAAATTATTACAGAAAATTACATTAAAACAGCGTTGATTTGTAAAACAAAAAAAAAAAACAAAAAACATACATGGGTTGACAATAGAAGGGTAAGGTAGGTTACATGGAATTTATTAGGTATAGCTTCGTTTTTAACTTAAACTGGTTGAGAGAGGTACTGTCTTTAACATGGTTGGGAAGGTCATTCCACATCCTGGGCCCCTTGATTTGTAGAGCATTTCTGGTTTGATTAAGTCGTACTCTAGGAATATCAAAACTGTATTTATTTCTGGTGTGGTGCTCATGGGTTCTGTTACAACCTTCTATGAAGCTTTTGAGATCAGGATTGGCATTACAATTTAGCGTTTTGTATATGTATAATACACATGAGTGAATGTGCAGTGACTTAATGTCTAACATATTCAGAGATTTGAGTAGGGACATCCAATGACTTCCAATGACATCCAATGACTTCCTGGACATCTGTCCAGGAAGAGTTTCAGAACAGGGTTTGCAGTTAGAAAAAGGGCTTTATAAACGTAATTTACACAGGAGAATGTATGGAGTGAATTTGTTTAGCATGTTTAAGGATTTGAACAAGGGAGCTGTGTGTTGTCTGAAGGTAGAGTTAGTTATTGTCCTGATAGCAGATTTTTACTGGATGATGATGGGCTTGAGGTAGTTTGCAGAGGTTGAACCCCAAGCACAAACGCCATAAGAATGATAGGGATAGATAAGTGCATAATAGAGTGAGAGGAGAGCAGAGTAGGGTACATAATATCTGATCTTAAACAGTATACCAACTGTTTTAGAAACCTTTTTAGTTATGTGTTGTATATGGGTGCGGAAGTTGAGTCTCTTGTCTAAGTATAGGCTAAGAAACTTTCCATCATTTTTATTGCTAATGTTTACATTATCTATCTGAAGCTGAATTGCATTTGTTGATTTGTTTCCAAATAAGATATAGTAGGTCTTTTCTATGTTTTGTGTGAGGCTTGTTGGTTGACAACCACAAGTAGACTTTTTTTAATTAATTGTTTACAACATTATTTAACAGGAGTGGGTTGGGGTCAGAGTAGATGAGTAGTATCATCAGCCAACACTATAGGTTTAAGTATGTTAGAGACATTAGGGAGATCATTGATGTATATAAGAAACAGGAGGGTCCTAGGATGCTGCTCTGTGGCACCTTTACGTAATTAAGTGGTAGAGTGGGAGAGATTATATCATTGATGGCTTCATATTGGTGTCTGTTACTAAGATAGGATCGGATATAGTTTAGGGCAAGGCCACGGATTCCATAATGGTGGAATTTAAGTAAGAGGTAGTTATGGTTAACAGTATCAAAGGCCTTTCTCAGGCCGATGAAGAGTTCAATTGGAAACTCACTTTTGTCAAGGGCTGAGAAGATTAAGTCAAGCAGACTAACAATAGCATCATTGGTACTCTTTTGGGAGCGGAAGCCAAACTGACAGGGACTTAGTATATTGAATTTTACAAGATTGGAGTAGAGCTGTTTGTAAAAAAAAAAAAAATAATTTTGATAATATAGGTAGATTCGATATGGGTCTGTAATTATTTATGTCTGCCGTGTTACCTCCTTTATGAACTGGCGTTACTCTTGCTTTTTTAAGGATATCAGGGAAGGTATGACACTCTAGGGATTTGTTGAACAGCAGTGCTATGGATGGTGCAATGGCATGGGAGGCACGCCTGTGTACCATCGATGGTATTTCACTAATGTTCCCAGCTTTGGTTTTTAGCGAGTGAATGATGGACACAACATCTGTAGGGCTGACCGGAGAGAGGAGAAGAGAGTTTGGATAGCTGCGTGAAAGATATGTGGTAACATATGTCTGAGTCTCTGGGATTTTTCGGGCAAGGTGAGCACCAAACGATGAAAAGAAGCTATTAAATTCAGTTGCTGTTTCAAGTTCTGTTGCAGGTGTATAACCATCCTTGGAGATTTTTATCTTATTATGTAAATGTTGTTTAGCTCCTTGGATGGTAGAGATGGCTCTCCATGTGCTTTTTATGTTGCCTTTTGCTTCTTTGAATCTATTCTCGTAATAGGAACGCTTTGCTCTTATTATACTGGTAAGCACTGATGCATACCTCTTAACTACTTCTTTTCCAACTAGGCCAATCCTAAGTTTTTTTTCATATTCATATTTCTTGTCGATTGCTTTAAGTATGCCATTAGTGAGCCAGGGATTATTTAACCTTTTTGCCAGTTACTTGCTTGGTGAGGAGAGGACAATAAGTATTGTAAAGGCTTTAAATTTTGGAAGAGGCTAGTTAACGAATTATTATCCTGTGTATTGATAAATTTAGATTCCCAGTTTACATTGTGGAGGGCATTTGTGAGATTGCCTATTGCCGCTTCACATTGTAACCTAAAGGTAATTTTCTTGTTACCTGGTGGTGTTATGGCCATGTTCGCTACAAGGAAGGTAGGATAGTGGTCAGTTGTTCTGTCAGTGATTATACTTGATGTAAGAGGAGCTGTTATGTTGGTCCATCAGTGATCCAGGGTAGTCGCAGATGTTTGAGTGACTCGGGTGGGCCTGGTGATTGCGGGGATGAGCATACAGGAATTCATGCTGTTGAGGAAACAGTCTACTTGAGGGTTATTTTGTAGCCCTAGGTCAATATTGAAATCACCTCTGAGAACTATGTGATTTTTGTTGAGATTATTGTTTATGATAAGGTTCCTCAAGTTGTTATTGTATTTGTGTCTAGCTTCAGACACAAGCATGTTACAGTTATGTCTTAAAGAGTTGAGAGCAATTAAGGATGATAAAGAGTCACTTACAACTAATGTATCAAGTTTGGATACTTGTACACATTTCAGTGCAAGGAGCAAGGCAAATAGTTCAGTCTGAAGGGTAGAGGCCCAGTTGTTTATACGGACTCCCCACTCAAAATATAAGTCATATCCTATTGCCAGGACAACTGCACTTCCAGCTGCACCCGTTGGGCGCTGTAGGAAACCTTCAGTGTATATGATTTGAGAGAGAGAATGCTCTGTGGACAGAGCATCAATATGGCTTAAGACGTTGAGCTTTGCCTCAAGACAAAGCTGGGACTGATCTCTAATTTGCTCCTTTGATGGAAAGGGAGGGATTAAAATTGAAAAGGGTGTAATTTCCTACAGTGCAGGAAAGTGCTATTGTTGTCTCTCTTGGTACAAATTATAAATCTGATACTTTCTGAGTTCAGTTCCAATTTTATTTATCTATTTGAAACAATGTTTACATTCAATAAAGAAATTCTGGAGGGCTTCTGTGCAACGGTTAGGATGAGCTAGCCTAAGCATTTTTATACCAATTTGACAGTTATTTTCAGTAACACGATAAACAACGCTCGGAATATTAAGTTCCTTTCTCATATTAAGTATCTTTGTGGTACGAAGGCACCCAAGGATTATCCTCAAGGCTTCGTTCTGCAATTTTTCAAGCCCTCCAAGCTTTCTTTCAGGATGCCTTAAAGTTAGTTTAGTTCATTTATTATGCACCCCATACCCATCTTGTGGGCGGTAGTGGAAAGGGTTGCAGAGGCACATAATGGGCTCAGGGACTGAACCCCAACAATTCATTTAGCTAAGCAAGTTACAATCTTGATGAGCTAGTTACAAAATTCAGTATAAGTCGTCACATCAACAATAGGTTCGAGATCGATCACAAGTACAGTTTCTAAATTAAGCAACTGACATATGTGGAGAGCTAGTGTCACAATTGATATGTTTGTCCTGCACACCGCTCCCCATCCAGTGGGCAGCGGTGGATAGGTTACAATCACTTAGTTACTACTTGCAGTTAGCAAACTGGGGATATTTGGCTAAAATTTCTGGTACCAGATCATTTTGAATGAAATATTGACACATCGTTGGTACATTGGTTATAGAATTGTCTCTGAATTCACTATCACATAGTGACGAAGGGGTGTGCAAATAATTTTGTTGACAGTTAACATTTGGTCAGGTCTACATCGGCAGATAATGAGAATTCCCAGAAATACTTGTAACCGAGTCTAAGCCGAGCAGTAGTAACATCTAGAAGTCTGCTGATTTTATTGGATGAACTATAGATGTGTGGCTCCTTTTGCATAATAGTATTGAACGAAAGTTAATCTCCCCAAACACTTTCGCGTTTTGGGCAAGTTACCCCTCCACTCTCTCCATTTTTGTTTGGACATTCCCTGGTAGTGTTCGGAAATACTGAAAAGTGTATACTCTTTTCAACTTTGTCACCTTAATTCTCGTCCTATGTCTTTCATTTTGGTATCAATGCGTTCGCAATAGAATTCCCAACAGAACTATGTGCATATAATGTCAAAGACAGCAGCGCGCTCACCCGCGACAAGATGAATGTAGGCCAAGGGTACCAGAAAAAGAAAGCTGAGCCACCCTCAGGCAACTCTCATTACATTAGAGAGTGTGATAATACTGAAAAGTGTATACCCTTTTCAACTTTGTTACCTCAATTCTCATCCTAGTTTTTTCAATTTGGCATCAATGTGTTCGCAATAGAATTCTCTACAGGACTAAAGGCATATAAACTCCAAAAGCCCGGCTTACCATCCACAACAAACAGAGTAAGCGAGAGTGTGTTACCAGGGAGCGCACAAGAGCGATAAAATGTATACACTCTTTTCATTTTGGTCACCTCAATTGTCATCCTAGGTCTTTCATTTTGGTATCAATGTGTTAGCAATAGAATTATCTACAGGTTTAAATGCATATAAACTCCAAAAGCAAGGTGTACCATCCGCACAAAACAGAGAAAGTGAGAGAAAGTAACCCGGGAGCACTCTAGTGCAATGTAATGTGAACACTCTTTTCACTTTGGTTACCTCAATTCTCGTCATATGTCTTTCATTTTGGTATCAATGTGTTCGCAATTGTATCTGCTGGCATTTTACCCTTTGCTTGGATCTGAAGGGTTTTAGGCTCACCACGATGCAATCTGATAGTACCACAGGTGTATATACCTATCTTCAAGCAGCAATTCACTCATTCAAACCGACTTATAATAGTTATCCATATATAAATGGTAATCTTTGTTCTACCTGTTAACCTGTCATATGAAGAAAGATTGTCAAAGCTTATATTACATTCTCTAGAAAAGCAAAGAATTAGGAGTGACATATGGTAGAGGTGCACAATGGGATGAATGGACATAACAAAGGGGACATTAATGGGGTATTAAAAGTAGCAACACAAGACAGAACTCGAAACAAAGTGTAAAAATTGGAAAATTTAGATTTAGGAAAGAACTGCATGAGTAAATACACTGGGTTTGTACCTTAAGGTTCATGTATGCAATATTACAGAGTTCCAGTTAACTCCCATGCATGCAATTACTTTATGTTATGTTTATGTTTTTTATGTTAAAATGTTTTTGTTGATTTGTTTGTATATTTTCATAAGTAAAGCATGCTTACCGTCTTATTCCAAGTTTTATGATAACTTTACAAGGTTTAAACATAAAGTTCAATATATATTCTGGTTTTCACACAGGAATTATACGTTAATATAACATCATAATAACGTAATGATGTCGTGTAAATAACGTTATACTGACGTCATATAAATGTTATATTTATGTTATAAGAACGTAAATTGGATAGCTTTACAGAAAGTAAACAAAAAAAACTAAATGTTGACTGAAAATTATTTATTCTTAAATATAAAGCATGAAAACATTATAATACCATAGCATTCACTATTATTTTTAAATTTTTACATAAATCTTAAAAAAACTGTGTCTCAAGAATATATGTTTTTAGTTATATCCTTTGGTTTTAAGAACATCAGATATACGTATTTATGTCAAAAGTTACAGTATTACCTTTGTGGAACCATTTAAAAACGTCCACAAACGTTCTGTGTTTGCTGGGAGCTTATCGATCATGGAGTGCAGGGGCTAGATTCACGAAGGTACTTACGAATGTTTTTCTTCTTAGCGTCTTCGTGGCGGATACGTTGGTATTCAGGTAGATATGTCTCAGACCCTGTTGGAATATAACCAGTCTGTCAATCGGGTCAACCTAAGTGTTGCGTTTCTATGCGTTTCCAAAAGGGTCGCCCATGTTGGAATCGGTGAACGCCCTAGTAATATTGTTGAAAACATCTTAATAACTTAATAAACCAAAGGTCTTTTCATGTCAGAAGAACGGCAGAAACTGGATCTATATATGAAAACTCTTTCAGGACAAAATTTAAAGTAAAACTGAAGATATTTGTAGTTGTATAAAAGTTGCATTTTTCATCGGTCGTAGAGCTGGAAATTCGCAATATTCATCTCAGAACAATGCTTATTTCAGGCAAAATCGTTAATAAACGTAAGAGTTTTATACGTCTCAAGAAAGATAGAAACATAATCTTCATTTTAAATGCCTTACCATGGGCATATTTGTATTTAAAGCGAAGATACGTGTATTTTTATAATCGGCGAGCTCCGATCCCGCACAGATCGAGCAACGGAGTAACTCTCTCAGAACAATGCTTATTTCACGTAAATTGGTTAATAAACAAATGTTTTATATGTCTTATGAAAGATAGAAATATAAGCTTCATTTTAACTACTTTACCATAGAAATATATAAAGTTCTAATGAAGATACATGTGTTTTAATAATCGCAGAGTTCCGACCTCGCACAAACTGATCGTCAGAGCAACTCTCTCAGAACAATGCTTATTTCACGTAAATTCGTTAATAAACACATATGTTTTAGATATTTTAAGAAAGATAGAAATATAAGCTTCATTTTATATACTTTTACCATAGACATATATGAAGCTCAAGTGAAGATACATACGTTTTTATAGTGGCATTCAGTAGCTTGATAACATGATAACAGATTACATGAAATGAAAAAAAGATGAGAGAAAATTGTTGGTACAGTATATTAAAGCACATAGGTAGCTAAGATTGATTGCAATGACAGCTTGAATGGTAGTTGACAAAAAAATTGGTAGGCATAATACAGCAGAAACAATATAAGATTGGTTGCAATGACAGCTTGAATGGTAGTTGACAAAATTGGTAGTCACAATACAGCATATGGCTAGCACATAAAAGAAGACAGCAATGAACACAATGATAAGGTTGTTTGAAATTACATAAAAATTAGCAGATTGGGTAACACTAGGTACAGAGCAAATTTAAAGCTCAGTGTAGGAAACTAAGAAGATGAAGTTAGGTACTTTTTGGTTTTGCTTTTAAATAAGGCAAAAGTTTCTAGTGTGAAAAGTTCTTGTTATCCAACCTGTCATTTTTCTTGCAGTTGTGACGGCTACTTTATTGTGTTCTTTAAAGGTAAGGTCTTCCGACATGAGTACACCCAGATCCTTTACATTGCCTTTTCGTTCTATGTTATGATTTGCCTGAGTTTTGTACGTGGTTTTATGGACCAACGAAATTATTAATTTCAGAACATTGCTTATTTCACGCAGATTCCTTAATAAACATAAGAGTTTTATGTCTCAAGAAAGATAGAAACATAAGCTTCATTTTAAATACCTTACCATGGGCATATTTGAATTTAAAGCGATGATACTTGTATTTTTATAATCACCGAGCTCCGACCCCGCACAGATTGATCGACAGAGCAACTATCTCTCAGAACTAGCTATGCTTATTTCACATAAATTCGTTAATAAACACAAATGTTTTATATGTCTTAAGAAAGATAGAAATATATGCTTCATTTTAAATACTTTACCATAGACATATATAAAGGTCAAGTGAAGATACATATGTTTTAATTTATAGTGGCATTCAGTAGCTTATCGATCATGGAGTGCAGGGGCTAGATTCACGAAGGTACTTACGAATGTTTTTCTTCTTAGCGTCTTCGTGGCGGATACGTTGGTATTCAGGTAGATATGTCTCAGACCCTGTTGGAATATAACCAGTCTGTCAATCGGGGTCAACCTAAGTGTTGCGTTTCTATGCGTTTCCAAAAGGGTCGCCCATGTTGGAATCGGTGAACGCCCTAGTAATATTGTTGAAAACATCTTAATAACTTAATAAACCAAAGGTCTTTTCATGTCAGAAGAACGGCAGAAACTGGATCTATATATGAAAACTCTTTCAGGACAAAATTTAAAGTAAAACTGAAGATATTTGTAGTTGTATAAAAGTTGCATTTTTCATCGGTCGTAGAGCTGGAAATTCGCAATATTCATCTCAGAACAATGCTTATTTCAGGCAAAATCGTTAATAAACGTAAGAGTTTTATACGTCTCAAGAAAGGATAGAAACATAATCTTCATTTTAAATGCCTTACCATGGGCATATTTGTATTTAAAGCGAAGATACGTGTATTTTTATAATCGGCGAGCTCCGATCCCGCACAGATCGAGCAACGGAGTAACTCTCTCAGAACAATGCTTATTTCACGTAAATTGGTTAATAAACAAATGTTTTATATGTCTTATGAAAGATAGAAATATAAGCTTCATTTTAACTACTTTACCATAGAAATATATAAAGTTCTAATGAAGATACATGTGTTTTAATAATCGCAGAGTTCCGACCTCGCACAAACTGATCGTCAGAGCAACTCTCTCAGAACAATGCTTATTTCACGTAAATTCGTTAATAAACACATATGTTTTAGATATTTTAAGAAAGATAGAAATATAAGCTTCATTTTATATACTTTACCATAGACATATATGAAGCTCAAGTGAAGATACATACGTTTTTTATAGTGGCATTCAGTAGCTTGATAACATGATAACAGATTACATGAAATGAAAAAAAGATGAGAGAAAATTGTTGGTACAGTATATTAAAGCACATAGGTAGCTAAGATTGATTGCAATGACAGCTTGAATGGTAGTTGACAAAAAATTGGTAGGCATAATACAGCAGAAACAATATAAGATTGGTTGCAATGACAGCTTGAATGGTAGTTGACAAAAATTGGTAGTCACAATACAGCATATGGCTAGCACATAAAAGAAGACAGCAATGAACACAATGATAAGGTTGTTTGAAATTACATAAAAATTAGCAGATTGGGTAACACTAGGTACAGAGCAAATTTAAAGCTCAGTGTAGGAAACTAAGAAGATGAAGTTAGGTACTTTTTGGTTTTGCTTTTAAATAAGGCAAAAGTTTCTAGTGTGAAAAGTTCTTGTTATCCAACCTGTCATTTTTCTTGCAGTTGTGACGGCTACTTTATTGTGTTCTTTAAGGTAAGGTCTTCCGACATGAGTACACCCAGATCCTTTACATTGCCTTTTCGTTCTATGTTATGATTTGCCTGAGTTTTGTACGTGGTTTTATGGACCAACGAAATTATTAATTTCAGAACATTGCTTATTTCACGCAGATTCCTTAATAAACATAAGAGTTTTATGTCTCAAGAAAGATAGAAACATAAGCTTCATTTTAAATACCTTACCATGGGCATATTTGAATTTAAAGCGATGATACTTGTATTTTTATAATCACCGAGCTCCGACCCCGCACAGATTGATCGACAGAGCAACTATCTCTCAGAACTAGCTATGCTTATTTCACATAAATTCGTTAATAAACACAAATGTTTTATATGTCTTAAGAAAGATAGAAATATATGCTTCATTTTAAATACTTTACCATAGACATATATAAAGGTCAAGTGAAGATACATATGTTTTAATTTATAGTGGCATTCAGTAGCCCAGCAAACATTTTCATGTTTTTAAAACATCCTAAAAACGACATTTCATTGTTTTCAGCACGTTTATAATTACGTTTAGAAAAGGTTTTTTGAGAACTTTTATATACAACCTTAGAACGTAAATAATTAACATTTCTAAAAACTTTTTTATAATCTTTTAATTACCTACATTAAAACGTTTAGGGTAAATTAGGGTATAATAATTTTGTAATTCATATCTGAAATAGAAAGGGAGAGAAAGAAAGAAGACATATCTGAGAAAGAAATGGACATCCTATATATGTATGTGCAAATTACAAATAAATAGGGTACAAAAAGAGAATTAAAATATTATATTTATTTAATTAAGAATGAGTAATACAACAAAATATATGTAATAGCTCGAAATATATAGACTATATCTATAACAGAATATAAAAGTAAAAATTTAAAAATCTATAAAAATCTATATATGCAATATGTGAACACAATAGATTTTGTGATCAAGCAGCCTGTGATTCATGTCATGCTGAGATCAGTCTGATGTTACAAGCAGTTATTGTTACTTAAAACTAAAACAAGTAAAATTTTCCGAGTATACATATAACACTATAGTTTTTCTATGACTAATAATAAAAATCTATTAATCAAAAGTTTAGGACTAATTAACTAAAAATAAAAATCTACAAGTGAATGTAAACAGTCAAGTATAATATTCATGTAGAAAGAGAAAGAAAAAGAGAGAGAGAAGGAAAGAAAGAGAAAGAAAGAAAGGGAGAAAGAGAGAGAGAAAGAAAAGAAAAAAGTCATGTATAATATTCATATTAGCACCATGCAATATAACTTAGATTAAGTAAAAATCTCAGACATTTATAAATCAAATGAAATATGAGAGCCAGAGAGAGAGCGAGAGCCAGAGAGAGAGCGTGAGCCAGAGCCAGAGAGAGAGAGAGTCAGAGCCAGAGAGAGAGAGAGAGAGAGCCAGAGCCAGAGAGAGAGAGAGAGAGCCAGAGAGAAAGAGAGAGCCAGAGAGAAAGAGCCAGAGAGAGAGAGAGAGCCAGAGAGAGAGAGAGCCAGAGCCAGAGAGAGAGCCAGAGCCAGAGAGAGAGAGAGCCAGAGCCAGAGAGAGAGTCAGAGCCAGAGAGAGAGAGCCAGAGCCAGAGAGAGAGAGCCAGAGCCAGAGAGAGCCAGAGAGAGAGAGAGAGCCAGAGAGAGAGAGAGCCAGAGAGCGAGAGCCAGAGAGAGCGAGAGCCAGAGAGAGCGAGAGCCAGAGAGAGCGAGAGAGCCAGAGAAAGAGAGAAAGAGAGGGGGAGAGAGAGAGAGAGAGGGCCAGAGCCAGAGAGAGAGAGCCAGAGCCAGAGAGAGAGAGAGAGAGCCAGAGAGAAAGAGAGAGCCAGAGAGAGCCAGAGAGAGAGAGAGCCAGAGAGAGAGAGAGAGCCAGAGAGAGAGAGAGAGAGCCAGAGCCAGAGAGAGAGAGAGAGAGAGCCAGAGAGAGAGAGCGTGAGCCAGAGCCAGAGAGAGAGTGAGTCAGAGCTAGAGAGAGAGTCAGAGCCAGAGAGAGAGAGCCAGAGAGAGCCAGAGAGAGAGCCAGAGAGAGAGAGCCAGAGAGCGAGAGCCAGAGAGAGCGAGAGCCAGAGAGAGCGAGAGAGCCAGAGAAAGAGAGGGGGAGAGAGAGAGAGAGAGAGCCAGAGAGAGAGAGCCAGAGAGAAAGAGAGAGCCAGAGAGAGAGAGAGCCAGAGCCAGAGAGAGAGAGAGAGCAAGAGAGCCAGAGAGAGAGAGAGAGCAAGAGAGCCAGAGAGAGAGAGAGAGAGCAAGAGAGCCAGAGAGAGAGAGAGAGCAAGAGAGCCAGAGAGAGAGCAAGAGAGCGAGAGAGAGAGCAAGAGAGCCAGAGAGAGAGCAAGAGAGCCAGAGAGAGAGAGAGAGAGCCAGAGAGAGAGCAAGAGAGCCAGAGAGAGCAAGAGAGCAAGAGAGAGAGCAAGAGAGAGAGAGAGAGCCAGAGAGAGAGAGAGCAAGAGAGCCAGAGCAAGAGAGCCAGAGAGAGAGAGCGAGAGAGAGAGCGAGAGAGAGAGAGCAAGAGAGCCAGAGAGAGAGCAAGAAAGAGAAAGAAAGAGAAAGAAAGAGAGAGAGAGAGAGAGAGAGAGAGAGAGAGAGAGAGAGAGAGAGAGAGAGAGAGAGAGAGAGAGAGAGAGAGAGAGAGAGAGAGAGAGAGAGAGAGAGAGAGAGAGAAAGAGAGAGACAGACAGACAGAGACAGAAAGACACACACACAACAAAAGAGGAGACAGAACAAAATTAAGGCAAGGAGAGAGAAGACAGAACAGAAACAACAGAGAGAGGAGAGAAATGAGAAATCATTGAAGAGAAGGGGAAGAGAAACACAAGATAAGAAAAAGATACAAGAAAAATATACAAAATAAAAATGACATAAATGAATACCACAAATATAAAAAGTAAAGGAAGAGAGAAGCTAGAAGAGACAGGAAACGAGAGGTGTTAGAAGAGAGGAGGAAAGGAGAGATTAAAAGTTAAGAAAAACAGGATAGAAACGTAAAAGAAATAAAAAAAGGGACATTTGTGAGGAGAGAAAATAAAGAGACCAGAGAAGACCATATATCAAGAGTGTGAGGATAAAGACTTAAATATTTTCTTAGTAGACATCCTCTGGCTCTTGTTGCCCCTCTTGTATACGAATTGTACTTGCAAGCTTTCCCTGAAAAGATATTAACAAAATTAATATTTAATTATTTATTTATATAAATTACACACACACAAACTTTAAATATTATATATATATATATATATATATATATATATATATATATATATATATATATATATATATATATATATATATATATATATATATATATATGTCGTACCTAATAGCCAGAACGCACTTCTCAGCCTACTATGCAAGGCCCGATTTGCCTAATAAGCCAAGTTTTCCTGAATTAATATATTTTCTCTAATTTTTTTCTTATGAAATGATAAAGCTACCCTTTCCATTATGTATGAGGTCATTTTTTTTATTGGAGTTAAAATTAACGTAGATATAGGACCGAACCTAACCAACCCTACCTAACCTAACCTAACATATCTTTATAGGTTAGGTTAGGTTAGGTAGCCGAAAAAGTTAGATTAGGTTATGTTAGGTAGGTTAGGTTGTCGAAAAACAATTAATTCATGAAAACTTGGCTTATTAGGCAAATCGGGCCTTGCATTTTAGGCTGAGAAGTGCGTTCTGGCTACTAGGTACGACATATATATATATATATATATATATATATTATATATATATATATATATATATATATATATATATATATATATATATATATATATATATATATATATATATATGTTTATAATAAATATTATTAAACATAAAGATGGAGTCTTTAACTGCTATTTCTAACAGCCGTCTGAATATTTTACTACAAAATCCAGACACTAAGTTAGTGTCAGCAAATAATTGGCTTACACAGATATCAATGGTTTCTAACAAAGGGATATTAGTAAAAAGTGATTCAACATCGAAACTGGCCATTATAGTTGGGAACTCAAAATTTAAAGAGGAAAGTTCTTTTACAAAATCCTGAGAATTTCTCACAGTAAATTCATTATGCGTTAATGGTTCTAATAATGGAACCAGAAACTTAGCCAGTTTATAATTAAAGGTGCCAATCGCTGATAAAATAGGACGAATCGGTATACCTGCTTTATGAACTTTAGGTAACCCATATAAGATGCCAGGCTTAGAGCCAGTTGCAAGTAACTTAGTATAATCGAAAAGAGAATCTTTCAAACTTCTTAAAACTCTATTCAGTTTATCCTCACATTTCAAAATATACGAGAATGGGTCTATATCAACCAACGTAAATTTAGAGGGGTCTTCTAACAACCTTTCCACCTTATTAACATACTCTAACTTGTCCAAAACTACTATACTTTCTACCTTCGGTATACCTTTAGGTATACCTTCATTTAATTCGGTGGACCCTGATAAGGTGGTTTTCAATTTTTCAAAGAGAGTTCTGTCTCCCATTGAGAAAGAACTTCTCTCTCTAGGGTTAGACTTCGGGTTGACATGTAAAAAACCTAAATTTGTTAATCATTTTTTAGGTTTTGAGCGGTTATGCAACACATTGAAAACTTGTACCCTAAGGACTGGTACAAATTATAGTTGGACCAATATCATCAGTACTGTTTCGTACTGTAGCATCGTACGTAGCACGTACGTAGCATCAGTAATGAATACGAGAAGTATTCGAAACGTTATGTTTTTTAAAGTAAAGATTCTGATACAAGATGTTCAGTATATCCCTGGTTTTCCTATTCATCTTAAAATTAAGATTCCCGAAGGGAACATCGATCATAAATATTTTAGTAAAACGATATGGAAGACCTACAGTTACGTTATACAGAAGAATAGAGAAGGTGGATTTTGCAGTTAAGAAGGCTCACTTGGATTTGGAATTTCTACAAACCTGTAAGGCGCATCGTTTGGTCCCAAGATTCCTCAGGTTTAAAGTGTATTCCGACAAATTTGCGTTGACAAGTGAATATAATTCTTGGTTATTAAGATTGTTGGACTTTGAAATATCTGAAAAGCAGAAGCGGGTAAATGGGCTGAAAAGTGAATTGCACGTGAACTTGGAGAAATTCAAGATCTTGGTTTCCTGGGTTGATTTTGCATCTTTAAAATGTAAATATGAAAATTATAATGAAAAAAGGGTTGAAAAATGTAGACTTATTCACGAGAAGAAATTGCGTAACTTGGGTATACCTTCATTTAATTCGGTGGACCCTGATAAGGTGGTTTTCAATTTTTCAAAGAGTTCTGTCTCCCATTGAGAAAGAACTTCTCTCTCTAGGGTTAGACTTCGGGTTGACATGTAAAAAACCTAAATTTGTTAATCATTTTTTAGGTTTTGAGCGGTTATGCAACACATTGAAAACTTGTACCCTAAGGACTGGTACAAATTATAGTTGGACCAATATCATCAGTACTGTTTCCTCCTTAGCACATGAAGTCTTTAACGACTTTGGTAAATATAGATCTACATTCCCTCCTTTTGACAAAAGGAAATTGGAGTGTATTAATAGCTTAAAGAATGATAGTAGTATTTGCATTACCAGGCCAGATAAAGGTAGGGGTATAGTAGTTTTGGACAAGTTAGAGTATGTTAATAAGGTGGAAAGGTTGTTAGAAGACCCCTCTAAATTTACGTTGGTTGATATAGACCCATTCTCGTATATTTTGAAATGTGAGGATAAACTGAATAGAGTTTTAAGAAGTTTGAAAGATTCTCTTTTCGATTATACTAAGTTACTTGCAACTGGCTCTAAGCCTGGCATCTTATATGGGTTACCTAAAGTTCATAAAGCAGGTATACCGATTCGTCCTATTTTATCAGCGATTGGCACCTTTAATTATAAACTGGCTAAGTTTCTGGTTCCATTATTAGAACCATTAACGCATAATGAATTTACTGTGAGAAATTCTCAGGATTTTGTAAAAGAACTTTCCTCTTTAAATTTTGAGTTCCCAACTATAATGGCCAGTTTCGATGTTGAATCACTTTTTACTAATATCCCTTTGTTAGAAACCATTGATATCTGTGTAAGCCAATTATTTGCTGACACTAACTTAGTGTCTGGATTTTGTAGTAAAATATTCAGACGGCTGTTAGAAATAGCAGTTAAAGACTCCATCTTTATGTTTAATATATATATATATATATATAGAATAGAGTAAAATAGAATAAAAGCTAGAATATGCAGCTGTTGTGTGGTGCCCAACAACAGAAGTTGGCCCATATCTTAAGAAGCACATCAACAAACTGGAAAAGGTGCAAAGACATGCTACTAAGTGGCTCCCAGAACTGAAGGGCAAGAGCTACGAGGAGAGGTTAGAGGCATTAAATATGCCAAAACTAAAAGACAGAAGAAAGAGGTGATATGATCACTACATACAAAATAGTATCAGGAATTGATAAAATTGACAGCGAAGATTTCCTGAGACCTGGAACTTCAAGAACAGGAGGTCATAGATTGAAACTAGCTTAACACAGATGCTAAAGAAATATAAGAAAATTCACTTTCGCAAATAGCGTGGTAGACGGTTGGAACAAGTTAGGTGAGAAGGTGGTGGAGGCCAAGACTGTCAGTAGTTTCAAAGCGTTATATGACAAAGAGTGCTGGGAAGACGGTCTCATCCTTTAACTACACTTAGGTAATTACACACACACACACACATACATATTATATATATATATATATATATATATATATATATATATATATATATATATATATATATATATATATATATATATATATATATATATATATATATATATATATATATATATATATATATATCGGACAATTAGTAAAAAAAAAAAAAAAAATTTAAATTATTTTACCTTGTACCTAGATCCACCAGGCCTGTTTGGTGCATGTTTCAGTACTTCAGACATCTGGAAGGTCACATCCTCCTCCTCAACTTGTGGATGTGCGGTGATAGATGATTCTGTAAAATTAAGTTATTTATATAATAATAAATTCAGTATAACAATAATATTCTGTAAAACTAAAAGTAATTTATACATCAATCAGATAAAACTCTCCAGAGATGGTGATACACAACATATAAAGGACAAGTTTCAGAACAAAATATGCATTTAGGAATAAGGTTTTGTACATGTAGGTAGCACATGAGAAAATAAGTGGAAGGTGATCAAGTTTATATTAACATGTTAATGACTTTGTTAAGGCTTTGCAAGAATGAAAAAATATTAATAATATAATATCACCTACCAATTAATTGTACATCATTTATAAGTCAATTATTTGCATTATTATTATTCAATACTAATGATATAAAAATGCATTTTGTAATCTACTATTTATGCAAGTATTAGGCACAGGATCATGAAATAGACTGCAAAATACTGTAATGGATAAACCAATTAAGTTTACATTTTCCTATAGCTAAGTCAGTCAGTTCTATTAGCAGCAGAGAACAATTATGCCCAACCTCTATTAAATGAAACAATCTTAAGAGCAAGTGATAGAAATATAATCATTTATGCTTGGGATTATGGAATGGTTCCAAATATGAAAAATATTAAGTTTTTTGGTTAAAATTTTTTAACTTAAAATTTACATTTTTAAGTGAATTTTAAACTTTAAAAAAATTATTTAATTTTTTGGTTACTTACTTAAAATAACATTATATAGTTCTTGTTTTTGTAGAAATGCCAATTTCTTCTTTTGCCCTTCCAGACTGTATAGTGACCACAGGCCGTTTGTTCATATCTTCATTATTCTTCGAACTGTGGTTGCACAATCAGACCCACGTACACTGGTTAAAAGCATCACCTAAAAGCAACAACAAAAATGTAGTACACTGACGAATTTTGAATATATATATATATATATATATATATATATATATATATATATATATATATATATATATATATATATATATATATATATATATATATATGTATATATATATATATATATATATATATATATATATATATATATATATATATATATATATATATATATATTAGTTGATTTTATACCCGCATTAGGTCAGGTGATAATACAATGAAGGTGAAAACATGGGGGGATACATAAGGGATAAACATAGGGGCTGCAGAAGGCTTATTGGCCCATACGAGGCATCTCCTATCTAAACACAAAGATTAATCCAGTGTAATTGGCCTGTTATGTTGTAACATAACATAACATAACATATATATATATATATATATATATATATATATATATATATATATATATATATATATATATATATATATATATATATATATATATATATGTGTATATATATATGTATGCCATATACATATATATGCTATGTTGTATGCTACAACTTGGCTGATAATAAAGCCATTCACAACTGCAGGCCTAATAAAAAAAGGAGGTGGCATAGCAATATCTTACAAAGATACCTTCATCTGCAATAGTCTCATTAGTAATAGAGACGACTATTGTGAATATACCTTTGCCAAGTTCTCCAGTAAATCCCTTAAATCCTCCTTGACTATAAGTGCCATCTATAGATTTCCCAATACCGACATAGCTTCATTCTCAGATAACGTAAGGAATCTTATCATAAATAACAATCTCAACAAAAATCAAACCAACTTAGTGGTTTGTAATGGTGAACAAAACATGCAGATACTTATATATAACCTGTGAATAGAGTGTAATAACACCAAAACTATTTGTTTATTGTTTTATGACCATAATAATTGAATCACTAATATGATTCACTAATATATAATCCTAATAATAATCACTAATATATAATCCATTGAGCATGCTGCATCTCTTTCAGTCTCTTTGCAATTTGAACAAGAGGGTTTTTAATTGATCGAACCATATTCTTAAAGTAAAGTAAATGAGATGTATTCCATATTTTGCAAAATATACGATGAAGGCACACAAACATTCATACCAAAACTGAAGGGCAGGATTTATGAGGAGACATTAGAGGCATTAAATATTCCAAACTAGAAGACAGAAGGAAAAGAGGAGATATGATCACTACGTACAAAACAGTAACAGGAATTGATAAACTTGATAGGGAAGATTTCCCGAGACCTGGAATTTCAAGAACAAGAGGTTATAGATTTAAACGAACTAAACAAAGATGCCGAAGAAATGTAAGACAATTCACTTTTGCAAACAGAATGGTAAACGGTTGGAACATGTTAGGTGAGAAGGTGGTGGAGGCCAAATCCGTCAAAAGTTTCAAAGCATTATATGACAAAGAGTGCTGGGAAAATGGGACACCACGAGTGTAGCTCTCCATCCATCTGATTGATAACCCAAATGAATTTTTCATGGATATGATACCAACATCAAATCATAAATCAGATGTGATCCTATCCCCACTGGATTTTGAAGAAGCCATAGACAGTATGCCTATGCACTCTGCACCAGGCCCTGACTCTTGGAACTCTATATTCATCAAGAACTGTAAAAAACGTTATCGCAGGCCCTTCACATTCTTTGGAGACAAAGCCAAGATACTGGCATTGTCCCTGACATACTAAAAACAGCAGAGATAGCACCGCCCCATAAAGGAGGAAATAAGGCAGAGGCAAAAAACTACAGACCGATAGCACTAACATCGCACATCATAAAAATCTTTGAGAGAATGCTAAGAAGTAAGATCACAAAATACATGGAATCACAGCATCTCCATAACCCCAGACAACATGGTTTCAGAACAGGGCGCTCTTGCCTATCACAGTTGCTGGACCACTCTGACATGGCACTAGATGCCATGGAAGACAAACAAAACGCTTTGACAAAAAAAAGCCTTTGACAAATGTGACCATTGTGTTATTGCACATAAAATGCGTTCAAAAGGAATTACCGGAAAAATAGGCAGATGGATATACAACTTCCTGACTAATAGAACCCAATGTGTAGTAGTCAACAAAATAAAATCTGGACCATCAACCGTAAAGAGCTCAGTCCCCAAGCGTACTGTGCTTGCTCCAATACTTTTTCTCATCCTCATATCGGACATAGACAAGGACACAACCTATAGTACTTGATCATCCTTTGCAGATGACACTAGAATCTTCACGAGAGTAGGCAACATAGAGGACACGGCAAACCTCCAATCAGATGTAAATCAGGTCTTTCTATGGGCTACAGAAAATAACATGGTGATTAACGAACATAAGTTTCAGCTCATGCGCTACGGAAAAAATAAAAAATATAAAAACGGAAACCACTTACAAAACTCAGTCAAATCATAACATTGAACGGAAAAGCAACGTAAAGGATTTGGGTGTACTGATGTCAGAAGGCCTTACATTTAAAGAACACAATAAAGTAGCCGTCACAACTGCAAGAAAAATGACAGGATAGATAACAAGAACTTTTCACACTAGAGATGCTATACCGATGATGATAGTTTTCAAGACGCTAGTGCTCTCTAGAGTGGAATACTGCTGCATAATGAAAGCCCCTTTCAAAGCTGGAGAAATTACTGACCTATACTTATGCATTTATCTTCGGTTTAACACAACAGGCACCAGACACACGCTAGGCATCATACACACTAGGATAAAACAAACATTAGGCTGGAAGTCAGAAAAGAATTCAAAGAATTTTACTGGAAAGGCTTGCTGTTAGGAAAGGAAGTAATTGAGATGAATTAATGCACAGTATGTCAATTTTGTGAAATATATGATAAAGGAACAAAAACATTTATACCAAAACAAAGATGCAGAACTAGGAAACAGGATTTGTTCAACTGAAATTTCAAGACGGACAGAGACCAAAAGACACAAAAATGGAATCAATATACGAAGAGGCCAAACCCCCAAACATACCAGTAATACAAAGAGAAACAACTACACGGCAGTGAGGAGAGAGGCAGAAAGAAATTTTGAAAAAAAGGAACAAACAAATGTAAAGTAGAACAAATCATATTCTATAAATACAGCAACAACCAATTGCAGGTAAAGGATAATATTCAGAGCTTTTAAATGCATGGATGGCGAAATACTCAAGAAATTGTTCACGACTTTTGTTAGACCAAAGTTGGAATATGCAGCGGTTGTATGGTGCCCATATCTTAAGAAGCACATAAACAAACTGGAAAAGGTGCAAAGACATGCTACTAAGTGGCTCCCAGAACTGAAGGACAAGAACTATGAGGAGAGGTTAGAGGCATTAAATATACCAAATATACTACACAAATATATATACTACACATGCACAATAAACTACCCTACACAGGCTGAGTATGGTGTGTACAATAAATTATTAGCTAAAAGATAAGACTGAGTTTGTATAAATGGGGGTTAAGTCAGAGTGGGAAAATGTAAGTGGAGTGCCTAAAAACCCTGTCCTGGGACCTCTGTAATTCATAATATATACAAATAATTTAGACTCAGGTTTGATCAGCAATATTTGAAAATTTCCAGACGATACAAAAGGGATTTTTTTCTGGATTCAGGATTATTTTTTTATGGCTGAAAACAGGTTTTCAGCAATAAAAGAAATACAGTATTGCTGGAACAACCGTCGACATCTTCAAGAGAAAACCTGAACATCTTCAAGAAGTGAAGATGACCTTGAGAAGAAGTATAGGTTGGGAGAAGTATAGGTTAGGAATTGTCTCCAAAGAATTCTCAAAGAATTACTCGTTATTGCTATCCAAGATAATTAGACGAGCCAAAGCTAAATACTACGAAGATAAATTTACCCAAATAAAGAGTACCTTACCTAAAAATATGTATGTACCTTACGTAAATAAACATTTGATTTTGAAGTGCCGGACAAACAAGGCTGTGGTGGATATGTGGGCCTGAGGGGCCTGTCCAAGCAACAGCCTGTTGGATCAAGCTCTCACATGTCAAGCCTGGCCTTGGAAGGGCTTGGTGAGTAGAACAACTACCAGAACCCTATAATGCATGTATCAAGGTGTCCAGGCAGTGAGCACCACATAATGCAGTGCAGTCCTGTAAGAATAAGCACAGTAAGTATGGGCATGGAGGGGGTGCAGCAGTGGCTTGTGAAGGGCTGGAGAGTAAATGGACATGCCCAGGGGTAAAAAGCATTAGGGTAACAGAACATAGCCCATAAAAATAGTAATGACAATGAATGAATAATTATATGAATGCAATAATACTTCATATCTCAATAGGAAAACTAAGCAGGGTGCAAGACAAGGTACTGGTGGTGATAGTGGTTGGTACAAGTCCTCACATCCCCACAGACACCAGTAACAGCCCTCACCTCCCAACACAGTACCCTTGTAGCGAGTTAATTTTATACTCGCTTCATTATCTTATAGCATAACTAATTAACACTAATTACAGAAGCTACACAGGTGATACTTTGGTGTGAGTTGAGCGCACTGAGCGTCGGTATCGGTACACCCTTGTTCCTTAACAACCCTTTGGACCTTTATTACAGAAAAATAGAATCAATTAATTTAATAAAATATAAAATATAAGTGCTTACTTACGATAATACTATCGGTGGAACACAAAATCTTCTTCTTCTTGATAGTAGGTGCAGTTTGCATGAAGGGTTAGTCCTCGCCATGACTGAACTGACGACAAAATGGCCGATGTGTTGATATGGCGTCAGTTGACGCTGTGACGTCACAGGTGAGGGACGCTTTGCGCATTACTCCCTCGTACTTAAAAAGTACTACAGGTACTTTTTGGTTTTATTTTTGAATATGGCAGAAGTTGGACAGCTTTTCAAATCATTATAAGGGAGTGAGTTCCATAAACTAGGTCCCTTTATTTACATAGAGTGTTTACATAGATTAAGTTTGACTCTGGGGATATCAAAGAGATATTTATGTCTGGTGGGGACGTGGCCATGTGTTCTATTACATAATAATAATAATAATAATAATAATAATAATAATAATAATAATAATTTTTATTTAGGCAAAGGTACATACATAAAGAGATTTTACAAAGTTTGTTGGCTTTATAGATAGAGCTAGTACATACAATGCCTAAAGCCACTATTACGCAAAGCGTTTCGGGCAGGAAAAAACACTACTGACTAAAGCTTAAAACTAATGGGTAAAAAGAAAAAAATGCGTTGAGTACAAATAAAAATAGAGGTAAAAGAGGGGGGGAACATTGTTGAAAAAACAGCACAAATACAATTATAAATTATTACAGAAAATTACATTAAAACAGCGTTGATTTGTAAAACAAAAAAAAAAAACAAAAAACATACATGGGTTGACAATAGAAGGGTAAGGTAGGTTACATGGAATTTATTAGGTATAGCTTCGTTTTTAACTTAAACTGGTTGAGAGAGGTACTGTCTTTAACATGGTTGGGAAGGTCATTCCACATCCTGGGCCCCTTGATTTGTAGAGCATTTCTGGTTTGATTAAGTCGTACTCTAGGAATATCAAAACTGTATTTATTTCTGGTGTGGTGCTCATGGGTTCTGTTACAACCTTCTATGAAGCTTTTGAGATCAGGATTGGCATTACAATTTAGCGTTTTGTATATGTATAATACACATGAGTGAATGTGCAGTGACTTAATGTCTAACATATTCAGAGATTTGAGTAGGGACATCCAATGACTTCCAATGACATCCAATGACTTCCTGGACATCTGTCCAGGAAGAGTTTCAGAACAGGGTTTGCAGTTAGAAAAAGGGCTTTATAAACGTAATTTACACAGGAGAATGTATGGAGTGAATTTGTTTAGCATGTTTAAGGATTTGAACAAGGGAGCTGTGTGTTGTCTGAAGGTAGAGTTAGTTATTGTCCTGATAGCAGATTTTTACTGGATGATGATGGGCTTGAGGTAGTTTGCAGAGGTTGAACCCCAAGCACAAACGCCATAAGAATGATAGGGATAGATAAGTGCATAATAGAGTGAGAGGAGAGCAGAGTAGGGTACATAATATCTGATCTTAAACAGTATACCAACTGTTTTAGAAACCTTTTTAGTTATGTGTTGTATATGGGTGCGGAAGTTGAGTCTCTTGTCTAAGTATAGGCTAAGAAACTTTCCATCATTTTTATTGCTAATGTTTACATTATCTATCTGAAGCTGAATTGCATTTGTTGATTTGTTTCCAAATAAGATATAGTAGGTCTTTTCTATGTTTTGTGTGAGGCTTGTTGGTTGACAACCACAAGTAGACTTTTTTTAATTAATTGTTTACAACATTATTTAACAGGAGTGGGTTGGGGTCAGAGTAGATGAGTAGTATCATCAGCCAACACTATAGGTTTAAGTATGTTAGAGACATTAGGGAGATCATTGATGTATATAAGAAACAGGAGGGTCCTAGGATGCTGCTCTGTGGCACCTTTACGTAATTAAGTGGTAGAGTGGGAGAGATTATATCATTGATGGCTTCATATTGGTGTCTGTTACTAAGATAGGATCGGATATAGTTTAGGGCAAGGCCACGGATTCCATAATGGTGGAATTTAAGTAAGAGGTAGTTATGGTTAACAGTATCAAAGGCCTTTCTCAGGCCGATGAAGAGTTCAATTGGAAACTCACTTTTGTCAAGGGCTGAGAAGATTAAGTCAAGCAGACTAACAATAGCATCATTGGTACTCTTTTGGGAGCGGAAGCCAAACTGACAGGGACTTAGTATATTGAATTTTACAAGATTGGAGTAGAGCTGTTTGTAAAAAAAAAAAAAATAATTTTGATAATATAGGTAGATTCGATATGGGTCTGTAATTATTTATGTCTGCCGTGTTACCTCCTTTATGAACTGGCGTTACTCTTGCTTTTTTAAGGATATCAGGGAAGGTATGACACTCTAGGGATTTGTTGAACAGCAGTGCTATGGATGGTGCAATGGCATGGGAGGCACGCCTGTGTACCATCGATGGTATTTCACTAATGTTCCCAGCTTTGGTTTTTAGCGAGTGAATGATGGACACAACATCTGTAGGGCTGACCGGAGAGAGGAGAAGAGAGTTTGGATAGCTGCGTGAAAGATATGTGGTAACATATGTCTGAGTCTCTGGGATTTTTCGGGCAAGGTGAGCACCAAACGATGAAAAGAAGCTATTAAATTCAGTTGCTGTTTCAAGTTCTGTTGCAGGTGTATAACCATCCTTGGAGATTTTTATCTTATTATGTAAATGTTGTTTAGCTCCTTGGATGGTAGAGATGGCTCTCCATGTGCTTTTTATGTTGCCTTTTGCTTCTTTGAATCTATTCTCGTAATAGGAACGCTTTGCTCTTATTATACTGGTAAGCACTGATGCATACCTCTTAACTACTTCTTTTCCAACTAGGCCAATCCTAAGTTTTTTTTCATATTCATATTTCTTGTCGATTGCTTTAAGTATGCCATTAGTGAGCCAGGGATTATTTAACCTTTTTGCCAGTTACTTGCTTGGTGAGGAGAGGACAATAAGTATTGTAAAGGCTTTAAATTTTGGAAAGAGGCTAGTTAACGAATTATTATCCTGTGTATTGATAAATTTAGATTCCCAGTTTACATTGTGGAGGGCATTTGTGAGATTGCCTATTGCCGCTTCACATTGTAACCTAAAGGTAATTTTCTTGTTACCTGGTGGTGTTATGGCCATGTTCGCTACAAGGAAGGTAGGATAGTGGTCAGTTGTTCTGTCAGTGATTATACTTGATGTAAGAGGAGCTGTTATGTTGGTCCATCAGTGATCCAGGGTAGTCGCAGATGTTTGAGTGACTCGGGTGGGCCTGGTGATTGCGGGGATGAGCATACAGGAATTCATGCTGTTGAGGAAACAGTCTACTTGAGGGTTATTTTGTAGCCCTAGGTCAATATTGAAATCACCTCTGAGAACTATGTGATTTTTGTTGAGATTATTGTTTATGATAAGGTTCCTCAAGTTGTTATTGTATTTGTGTCTAGCTTCAGACACAAGCATGTTACAGTTATGTCTTAAAGAGTTGAGAGCAATTAAGGATGATAAAGAGTCACTTACAACTAATGTATCAAGTTTGGATACTTGTACACATTTCAGTGCAAGGAGCAAGGCAAATAGTTCAGTCTGAAGGGTAGAGGCCCAGTTGTTTATACGGACTCCCCACTCAAAATATAAGTCATATCCTATTGCCAGGACAACTGCACTTCCAGCTGCACCCGTTGGGCGCTGTAGGAAACCTTCAGTGTATATGATTTGAGAGAGAGAATGCTCTGTGGACAGAGCATCAATATGGCTTAAGACGTTGAGCTTTGCCTCAAGACAAAGCTGGGACTGATCTCTAATTTGCTCCTTTGATGGAAAGGGAGGGATTAAAATTGAAAAGGGTGTAATTTCCTACAGTGCAGGAAAGTGCTATTGTTGTCTCTCTTGGTACAAATTATAAATCTGATACTTTCTGAGTTCAGTTCCAATTTTATTTATCTATTTGAAACAATGTTTACATTCAATAAAGAAATTCTGGAGGGCTTCTGTGCAACGGTTAGGATGAGCTAGCCTAAGCATTTTTATACCAATTTGACAGTTATTTTCAGTAACACGATAAACAACGCTCGGAATATTAAGTTCCTTTCTCATATTAAGTATCTTTGTGGTACGAAGGCACCCAAGGATTATCCTCAAGGCTTCGTTCTGCAATTTTTCAAGCCCTCCAAGCTTTCTTTCAGGATGCCTTAAAGTTAGTTTAGTTCATTTATTATGCACCCCATACCCATCTTGTGGGCGGTAGTGGAAAGGGTTGCAGAGGCACATAATGGGCTCAGGGACTGAACCCAACAATTCATTTAGCTAAGCAAGTTACAATCTTGATGAGCTAGTTACAAAATTCAGTATAAGTCGTCACATCAACAATAGGTTCGAGATCGATCACAAGTACAGTTTCTAAATTAAGCAACTGACATATGTGGAGAGCTAGTGTCACAATTGATATGTTTGTCCTGCACACCGCTCCCCATCCAGTGGGCAGCGGTGGATAGGTTACAATCACTTAGTTACTACTTGCAGTTAGCAAACTGGGGATATTTGGCTAAAATTTCTGGTACCAGATCATTTTGAATGAAATATTGACACATCGTTGGTACATTGGTTATAGAATTGTCTCTGAATTCACTATCACATAGTGACGAAGGGGTGTGCAAATAATTTTGTTGACAGTTAACATTTGGTCAGGTCTACATCGGCAGATAATGAGAATTCCCAGAAATACTTGTAACCGAGTCTAAGCCGAGCAGTAGTAACATCTAGAAGTCTGCTGATTTTATTGGATGAACTATAGATGTGTGGCTCCTTTTGCATAATAGTATTGAACGAAAGTTAATCTCCCCAAACACTTTCGCGTTTTGGGCAAGTTACCCCTCCACTCTCTCCATTTTTGTTTGGACATTCCCTGGTAGTGTTCGGAAATACTGAAAAGTGTATACTCTTTTCAACTTTGTCACCTTAATTCTCGTCCTATGTCTTTCATTTTGGTATCAATGCGTTCGCAATAGAATTCCCAACAGAACTATGTGCATATAATGTCAAAGACAGCAGCGCGCTCCACCCGCCGACAAGATGAATGTAGGCCAAGGGTACCAGAAAAAGAAAGCTGAGCCACCCTCAGGCAACTCTCATTACATTAGAGAGTGTGATAATACTGAAAAGTGTATACCCTTTTCAACTTTGTTACCTCAATTCTCATCCTAGTTTTTTCAATTTGGCATCAATGTGTTCGCAATAGAATTCTCTACAGGACTAAAGGCATATAAACTCCAAAAGCCCGGCTTACCATCCACAACAAACAGAGTAAGCGAGAGTGTGTTACCAGGGAGCGCACAAGAGCGATAAAATGTATACACTCTTTTCATTTTGGTCACCCCAATTTTCATCCTAGGTCTTTCATTTTGGTATCAATGTGTTAGCAATAGAATTATCTACAGGTTTAAATGCATATAAACTCCAAAAGCAAGGTGTACCATCCGCACAAAACAGAGAAAGTGAGAGAAAGTAACCCGGGAGCACTCTAGTGCAATGTAATGTGAACACTCTTTTCACTTTGGTTACCTCAATTCTCGTCATATGTCTTTCATTTTGGTATCAATGTGTTCGCAATTGTATCTGCTGGCATTTTACCCTTTGCTTGGATCTGAAGGGTTTTAGGCTCACCACGATGCAATCTGATAGTACCACAGGTGTATATACCTATCTTCAAGCAGCAATTCACTCATTCAAACCGACTTATAATAGTTATCCATATATAAATGGTAATCTTTGTTCTACCTGTTAACCTGTCATATGAAGAAAGATTGTCAAAGCTTATATTACATTCTCTAGAAAAGCAAAGAATTAGGAGTGGCATATGGTAGAGGTGCACAATGGGATGAATGGACATAACAAAGGGGACATTAATGGGGTATTAAAAGTAGCAACACAAGACAGAACTCGAAACAAAGTGTAAAAATTGGAAAAATTTAGATTTAGGAAAGAACTGCATGAGTAAATACACTGGGTTTGTACCTTAAGGTTCATGTATGCAATATTACAGAGTTCCAGTTAACTCCCATGCATGCAATTACTTTATGTTATGTTTATGTTTTTTATGTTAAAATGTTTTTGTTGATTTGTTTGTATATTTTCATAAGTAAAGCATGCTTACCGTCTTATTCCAAGTTTTATGATAACTTTACAAGGTTTAAAACATAAAGTTCAATATATATTCTGGTTTTCACACAGGAATTATACGTTAATATAACATCATAATAACGTAATGATGTCGTGTAAATAACGTTATACTGACGTCATATAAATGTTATATTTATGTTATAAGAACGTAAATTGGATAGCTTTACAGAAAGTAAACAAAAAAAACTAAATGTTGACTGAAAATTATTTATTCTTAAATATAAAGCATGAAAACATTATAATACCATAGCATTCACTATTATTTTTAAATTTTTACATAAATCTTAAAAAAACTGTGTCTCAAGAATATATGTTTTTAGTTATATCCTTTGGTTTTAAGAACATCAGATATACGTATTTATGTCAAAAGTTACAGTATTACCTTTGTGGAACCATTTAAAAACGTCCACAAACGTTCTGTGTTTGCTGGGAGCTTATCGATCATGGAGTGCAGGGGCTAGATTCACGAAGGTACTTACGAATGTTTTTCTTCTTAGCGTCTTCGTGGCGGATACGTTGGTATTCAGGTAGATATGTCTCAGACCCTGTTGGAATATAACCAGTCTGTCAATCGGGTCAACCTAAGTGTTGCGTTTCTATGCGTTTCCAAAAGGGTCGCCCATGTTGGAATCGGTGAACGCCCTAGTAATATTGTTGAAAACATCTTAATAACTTAATAAACCAAAGGTCTTTTCATGTCAGAAGAACGGCAGAAACTGGATCTATATATGAAAACTCTTTCAGGACAAAATTTAAAGTAAAACTGAAGATATTTGTAGTTGTATAAAAGTTGCATTTTTCATCGGTCGTAGAGCTGGAAATTCGCAATATTCATCTCAGAACAATGCTTATTTCAGGCAAAATCGTTAATAAACGTAAGAGTTTTATACGTCTCAAGAAAGATAGAAACATAATCTTCATTTTAAATGCCTTACCATGGGCATATTTGTATTTAAAGCGAAGATACGTGTATTTTTATAATCGGCGAGCTCCGATCCCGCACAGATCGAGCAACGGAGTAACTCTCTCAGAACAATGCTTATTTCACGTAAATTGGTTAATAAACAAATGTTTTATATGTCTTATGAAAGATAGAAATATAAGCTTCATTTTAACTACTTTACCATAGAAATATATAAAGTTCTAATGAAGATACATGTGTTTTAATAATCGCAGAGTTCCGACCTCGCACAAACTGATCGTCAGAGCAACTCTCTCAGAACAATGCTTATTTCACGTAAATTCGTTAATAAACACATATGTTTTAGATATTTTAAGAAAGATAGAAATATAAGCTTCATTTTATATACTTTACCATAGACATATATGAAGCTCAAGTGAAGATACATACGTTTTTATAGTGGCATTCAGTAGCTTGTCGGTCATGGAGTGCAGAAGCCTATGCACTTGCCAATATAGTGCGTAATTAACAAAGATACGCTTATAAAGCCTAAAATATTATATGCCTTCAGAAAGACAGAGATATGCTCGTTATTGTGAGTGCACCAAAGGAAATATATCTTGTTGGAGGACAAAGATAAATCAATTCTAAAATAAGTTTCCACTCTCGCCCTATCTATTGGAGATTCTGTTCACCTAATGACCCAAAGCTACTCAAAGCCTCCTAGCATTACTTAAATAATGAAGAAATATGGTATATTCATTCACTATAATGTTAGTGCTTAATGCAGAACACGAGAAAACATATATTTACTATGAAATAATATACTTCCATTATGAAATAAGTAAATATGTGGCCTCACAGGAAGTCAACGGTCCAGGTGTCAATGTTGTGGAGCGACTTATCCATGATATATTGTTGTCTGGAAAGTGTTTGTTGGCATATATTTTTTTTTTTTTTTTTTTTTTTTTTTGAGATATATACAAGAGTTGTTACATTCTTGTACAGCCACTAGTACGCGTAGCGTTTCGGGCAGGTCCCTGGAATACGATCCCCTGCCGCGAAGAATCGTTTTTTCATCCAAGTACACATTTTACTGTTGCGTTAAACAGAGGCTACAGTTAAGGAATTGCACCCAGTAAATCCTCCCCGGCCAGGATACGAACCCATGACATAGCGCTCGCGGAACGCCAGGCGAGTGTCTTACCACTACACCACGGAGACTGCATCTGCATCATATCAACCTTATGTACACAGTGATCCAGTCGTCGCACTTCTCTCCTTAAATGATCGCAAATTTAATTTATTATATTAACAAGTAGAATACGTATTTCTAATAATATCTAACATAACTAGCCAGAAAACATTTAAGACTTATTGAAAAATATATGTCTGGAAGTTAAATCGATTTCATAGAACAATAGTGTTGGGCTATACTAATCGTTATTCGTTAGTATGCGTTCGCTACTTAAACCATTTACTGTACTGATGTAAAATCTCCCATGTCTCTTCGCACATGGAACACCGAACCCTACACACTTTCTGATATATTGTTTAATTAATAGAGATTAACTAATAAAGCTTATAATTGTATATGTTATCAAAAAAGCATAGATAAAGTCGTTCTTACGTTTTAGTCACAGAGATTAGATATTAGTAAAGTAAAGTTCATTTTATTCAGGAAAGTACATAAATAGTCGATTTACAAACATAATATTGGATTTATAGATAGAGCTAGTACATACAATACCTAAAGCTACTAGTACGCATAGCGTTTCGGGCATATATTGAGAGGAAAGATATTTATATTTAAACAAATTTTTTTTTTGACCGACGCTCTCCCTATTGATGGGAACTACAACCTAATGAAGATAAATGTTAATTTTATGTAGATACTGTAATAAACGAAAGTTTTTAATGTCATCAGAAAAGCAGAAATATAGGCACATTTTAAATCCTTTGTCATATATATAACTGAAGTGGAAGCAAAGATATATGCATTTTGATAGTTACTTGATGGCTAGCATTAAGTGTGTGAAGCTCTGCACTCCAGCTAATAAATTTTGTAATTTGCATATATGTTAATTAACCTTAAAAATCTGTGTCAGAAGAACGACAGATGTAGATGTTAATGTGACAAAATTTCAAGAAATATATATATATATATATATATATATATATATATATATATATATATATATATATATATAAGGCACAACTCTCCTAAACACGAGAGTTAAGTATACAACTTTAGAACACTTTCCCACCAGGAGACTCGAACCCTAGCCAGCACAGAAGCCTTCCAGCAACTGGCATAACAGGTACGCCTTAACCCGCTCCACCACCCGCTCAGACACTTAAAAGAGATGGTAATTTCGGAGGTAATCTCCGAAATTACCATCTCTTTTAAGGGTCTGAGCGGGTGGTGGAGCGGGTTAAGGCGTACCTGTTATGCCAGTTGCTGGAAGGCTTCTGTGCTGGCTAGGGTTCGAGTCTCCTGGTGGGATATATATATATATATATATATATATATATATATATATATATATATATATATATATATATATATATATATATATATATATATGTACATATATATATATATATATATATATATATATATATATATATATATATATATATATATATATATATATATATATTTCGTTAAATAAATAATACAACCCCATCGCCAGTGTCAGGACACAAGAAAACTATTGGCATCAGTGTGTGTAAGTACTTCATTCATAATGATGTGCTGCCCGAAATCTTAGCGAAGTATCCAAAATTTGCTTACTGTAGATAATACATGTACATGGCTGTAAAGCTTCCGTCCAATTAGGTGGGTGTGGAGCAAGACTAGTAACTGTGTGACTCATCATAAATGTAAAGTGTCTTAAATTGTATAGTGACTGTTGTGAGCCTCTTGTTGATCACTTGTGTCACAAAGATTATTGATGTGTTTATGTGTGTGGGTGATTAAATATGTATGTGTATGTATATATATATTTGGCTGATTATAGGGCGTAGTGGGTTACCTGGTTTATGCGTCTTAACATTGCCGTAGGCATATCCTAAGCCATAGTCGCCTTGAAGTTTATTGAAATGCACACTACCTTTCTTTGCGTTGATTGCTGTAATTGTTTTGTTTACTTTCCGCTTAAGGTCTTCTACGGGGTTCCTCGTGATTCGTTGAAATTTGGAGTCGTCACTTAGGATGTCGCTAATTTTGTTCATGTATTCATGGGTAGGAATCAATACATATGCTGCTGTTTTGTCGGCTTTTCTTATTGTTACGTCTTTCAGATTTTTTAGTTGTTTCGCTGCTTCTTTGAGTCGTGGGGTTAAGATTGTAGATGAATATGTTCCTCGTTTTTTCCCTGCTTCTGCAAGTAGCTCAGCTTGAAGTGTGTCAGTGGTGATGACTTTTTTGTTGTCTTCTAGCTTATGGATATCGTCCAGAAGCATTTCGATTTCCAGGCGTTTTTTATGCATCTTTGGTTTAGATAAGAATTGACAATTTAGACCAAGATTTAAGAGGTCTCGTTGGTCCTGGGTAAGATCATAAGAAGTCAGGTTAAAGTAGCCATCTTTAGGACGAGGGATTTTTAGCTGTCCGCCGTTTAGGGATGTTAACTTACGGAGTGTCTTTGTTTCTACAAGAGTTTTATGTTGTTGTTTCAGGTTAAATAGTTCACTGTTGATGGTTTGCTTGAGTTGGATAGGGATGTCGTACTGGGTCCATTTGTTTAACAGATGCTCCGCCTGCTCTATAAAGGTTTGGAGGGCTTCCTTCTTCTTGTTTAGTTGATGCCGAATGAGCTCTTGCCTATACCTATAGGTAAACTCTGTATTGCGGACTGCTGGGTCATAGACGGAGTAGCAATGGGCTCCCCCTTAGGAGTTTTATTTGCTAATTTTTATATGGGAACCATCGAAGATAGGGTCTTCAGTAGCAGACAAAAACCAACTGTATACTGCCGTTATGTAGATGACATATTCGTAATAGTAAAAGACTCAGATGAACTAATTGACCTAAAAAGACACCTAGAGAGAGAGTCAGTACTCCGATTTACACATGAAAATAGTGAAAATAACAGTCTGCCATTCTTGGATGTACTAATAACAAAAACAGGAACCTCTTTAAGCACCAACGTATATACCAAGCCCACCAACATAGGATTATGCCTGAACGGTAGAAGTGATAGTGCCCCCAAAGATACAAAGCCAGTGTTCTCAATGCTTATATTCGTCGAGCGCTTACCCACTGCTCTGAATGGAGCAACGTGAGTAGAGAGTTTGAAAGAGTAACTCAGGTATTGGTGAACAACGGATATAGCAACGCGGAAATAAACGCTGCTATAAGAAGACACTTGGACCGTTGGTATAATTCAGAACCTAGAACAGAAACCACAACACCCCCAATAAAATTATATTACAAATCAACCATGCACAGTGAACATATAAAAGAGGAAAGAATAATGAAAGAAATAATCCGTAAAGGAGTAAAAAGCACTACTCCTAACCAAAACATAAACCTGATAATATTCTACAAAACCAAGAAGACTTCCGAACTCCTTATCAAAAACAGCCCGAAGCCGACGGAGAACCCCCTACAGCAGTCAAGCGTTGTATACATGTACACTTGCCCCCACGAAGGATGTAACCTTCAATGTAAGTACATAGGTATGACGTCGACCAAGCTGACGAGGCGTTTGACATGCCATCTTCAATCTGGTGCCCCTAGGAATCACATGAGACAAGCCCATGACATTACTCTAACAAGAGAAATGTTGAACAAGAATACTTGCATAATAGACAAAACCCAAGATTCAAGAAGATTACAAATTCTTGAGGCAATTCACATAAGAAAAGAGCGACCTACCATGAACACCCAAATCACGGAACTATTTACTCTACCCACCATGAGAGTAAGGACAAGACAAGAACATATCGATGCCAACACAGAAGACAATGTCCAACATAACAGGCCAATTACACTGGATTAATCTTTGTGTTTAGATAGGAGATGCCTCGTATGGGCCAATAAGCCTTCTGCAGCCCCTATATTTATCCCTTATGTATCCCCCCATGTTTTTCACCTTCATTGTATTATCACCTGACCTAATGCGGGTATAAAATCAACTAGTATTGTAAGATCTGTTCACTTGAGAATGAACCATGGAGGTTCGAAACGTCGTGCAAATTATACAAATAAGTGTAATACACTCTATAGTAAATCACTTCTTTTCTTCACCTTAAAAGTACGAAAATGAGTTTTGGAGAACTCCTATTCCAATTAAGCCCTGATGCTAAGAAAATAGTTAGAGGGATAGAAGCCCTAAACCAGAAAATAATAAATACAGAATATGCGGTCATATTCAATGAAACATGTTTGAAAGAAAACCTGCTGCCAGTATACACCAATATAAACCCACATGACCCAGCAGTCCGCAATACAGAGTTTACCTATAGGTATAGGCAAGAGCTCATTCGGCATCAACTAAACAAGAAGAAGGAAGCCCTCCAAACCTTTATAGAGCAGGCGGAGCATCTGTTAAACAAATGGACCCAGTACGACATCCCTATCCAACTCAAGCAAACCATCAACAGTGAACTATTTAACCTGAAACAACAACATAAAACTCTTGTAGAAACAAAGACACTCCGTAAGTTAACATCCCTAAACGGTGGACAGCTAAAAATCCCTCGTCCTAAAGATGGCTACTTTAACCTGACTTCTTATGATCTTACCCAGGACCAACGAGACCTCTTAAATCTTGGTCTAAATTGTCAATTCTTATCTAAACCAAAGATGCATCAAAAACGCCTGGAAATCGAAATGCTTCTGAACGATATCCATAAGCTAGAAGACAACAAAAAAGTCATCACCACTGACACACTTCAAGCTGAACTACTTGCAGAAGCAGGGAAAAAACGAGGAACATATTCATCTACAATCTTAACCCCACGACTCAAAGAAGCAGCGAAACAACTAAAAAATCTGAAAGACGTAACAATAAGAAAAGCCGACAAAACAGCAGCATATGTATTGATTCCTACCCATGAATACATGAACAAAATTAGCGACATCCTAAGTGACGACTCCAAATTTCAACGAATCACGAGGAACCCCGTAGAAGACCTTAAGCGGAAAGTAAACAAAACAAGTATATATATATGTACATGTATGTATGAGTGTGTACATGTGTATATAACATTAATAATTTTGTAACTAGCATCAAAAATTGTTATTTGCTTAGCTAAACGAACTAGAGGGTTCAGTTCCTGAACCGATTATGTGCCTCTGTAATCTTTTACACCACCGCTCACGGGATGGGTATGGGGTGCATAATAAAGAAAGAAATTGAAATTGTCCAGCCAGGCGGGGAAAACAGGCTACACAATACTGATAAAATATGTAATTCACAGAGATGCGCTGATAAACATTAATGTTTTTTATTAAAGATACAGATATAAACTTTATTTTCAAACGTTGAATGTAACAATATTTCAAGTATAAGAACCAAGATATATTTAGGACTTAACAATTTCCTATCAAGTTGAAAAGATACCTTAATTGCACTCTTATCATCATCATTTATTGATGATGTTAATTATGACGCAGTATCGATGTCTAGGTGAATTATGGCTGACACAGTCAGATTACATATGTCAGCCACAAGCAGGTAATTTTCAAAAGAAGGCCCAAAGCCTTGGAATGGCATCCACAAATACAACTCTTAACTTAATTTTAAACCTTATATAGTCTATATCATCAGAAATTCAGAAACATAAAAATATAGTTTCACATTTTTGTTATTAAAGTATATATTTTGAACCACATACTCATCCTGAGTCTTAGTTTATTGTGCACCCCATAGTCATCATGGGCCCGATTCACGAAGCAGTTACGCAAGTACTTACAAACGTGTACATCTTTCCTCAATCTTTGCCGGCTTTGATAACATTTATTAAACAGTTTAAAAACATGAAAACTTCCCAATCAACTGTTGATATTGTTATACACAGCTTCGTGGTGCTTCGGAGCTCATTAACTGTCTAATAATTGTAAACAAAGCCGCCAAAGATTTAGAAAAGATGTTTAGGTTCGTAAGTGCTTGTGTAACGGCTTCGTGAATCTGGCCCATGATACCCAAGGGGTCCGTGTAATTTCCCAAAGCTAATTACCCCAGAGGAACAGGCCTCCTCCGATTTGTTGTTTGGTCTACCAGGCTGTTTGACGCCGCTGTCATTTACACACACATTATATGTTTATTTATTTATTTATTTATTTATTTATTTATATTCAAGAAGGTACATTGGGGGTTAACAGAGAATACAGAAATTAAGTTGAATTTATATATATATATATATATATATATATATATATATATATATATATATATATATATATTTATATAGGGCATATGTTTTTGCATTTTTCCTGATTTGGCAGTAACTAATAAGTATCCAACTTATTTGGATCATGATTATCTTCTTCTCAACAATGAGAGTGTTGTTTGGGCAAAGAGAAACAGAGGCAAAGAGGGTTTTCGTGGTGAAAAACAAAGCCAAGATGTAGCTTTGGTAAAGGGTGATCGAGGCTCCAGATAGAATTTTTGTGCAAGGACTAGGTTACAGGAAAGTTGCAAAATACATTGAGGAGCCCATATTATGCATGAAGTGTTCTCGTTGGGAACATATTGGCTTGGAAATGCCGGTTTGACCCCAGGTGTTGATACTGTGGTAAGAAACACGACTCTCGAGAGTGTAGAGTCAAGATTAAAAACGGTGAAAAAATCGTATCATCTTGTTGCAATTGTCGAGGCAGCCACAATGCTGGTTCCTATCTATGCCGCATGAAGCCTCATCTGAGAGACTCTAGGACACGTCCTACAAGCAGGATAGATGTATCCTCGAAGGATGGAAAGATTGTGCAGTAGGAACATAGAAGGAACAGCTGGAAGCCAATGACAGCCCCCTATGAACAATGTGTGTGTGAAAAGAGCGGAGGCAATTAAGGCGAGCCTAGGGAAAGTAGGAAACGCAGCTGAAAAAATTAAACCTTGTGGAAACAAGGTTCAGGACAGTATAGTGAACTCGGCCGGAGGTTGGTACTCAAATATTGGAATATCTAAAAAAAAAAAAACTAGACAAGAGGATCGAGACATTAGAAAAATTAGCTATGGAGGGTAGACTGGGTGAAGATGGTAGTGAAACAGGACGTGAAATGGAAAGTAAAACAGGACGTGATATGGAAAGTGAAACAGGACGTGAAATGGTAAGTGAAACAGGACGTGAAATGGAAAGTGAAACGTGTGTAGAAGAAAGTAAGGAAGAACATGACGTATTGATGATAGAGGATAGTCAGGAAAAGGCACTTTCTAGTAGTGTTAGCGGTGTTCAACCTTCTGTAGTGACAGATGTTGAAACAAAGGTTAAATTAAAACGGTATACAGAATTTAAAAAAATAGATGTGAATAATATTACTTTTGATGTTAGAAGATGTTGTGCAAGTGAGGAGAAAGCAAAAATGTTACGGTGATGGAAGAGTGTCTAAGAAAAACTCGTATCCCATGGAATGTGACGGACAGGGCAATGGTAGTTTTATTATTAATCATTAAGTAGAGTGAGGATATTATCTTGGAACGTTAATGGGTTAAAATCTAGTGCGGTGGATGTACACTATTACACTCTTAGAGAGTACTATATTAACCTGAAATGTTAAATGGGATTCTTGTATTGTGATTTGTGTATTTGTTCTCATTGAATTTGTGCGTCCCTTGGTAGGGGAGACGGTATATTACGCATTAAGGGGATTAAGGATAAAGCGGTCATCGGCGTGGATTAGCGACTCCAAGGTCCATCATCCCCCCCCCCACCCCCACCCCCGGTACATAGAATTAATGACCTTAGCCAGTTAGAACTGAGGGTGGGAATTTATTTTATTATTTCCTTCCACCCTCCTAGGGAGGTAGGGGAAACAAGAATTTTTCTTGTGTGGAATATTGCATGCTGCACGGTGAATCATGGGCGTTCTGTAGGTTTAATTCTAGAGTAACTGACACGAAATTTGAGAACGATAGGAAAATTCGTAAAGACATATAAGATTCATCAAGACCTGTGGGCTGAGTGGAGCGGAGGATCTTTGGTGGTTGACTTAAGGGTCGAGATGAGTACTAATAGTAGGTTACGGATCCATGCACAGGGAAAACTAGAAGAGGGCTTAGTACATTTAAGTACCAGGGGCCGGATTCAGGAAGGTACTTACGAAGGTTTTTCCTCTTAGCTAAGAACGTTTTTCCTCTTAGTGCCTTCGTGGCGGCTACGTCTGTATTCAAAGAGCTACCCTAAGTGGAAAAACCTTCATAAGTTCATTCCGGGATTTAAGTGTGGTTTCGACCACTTGTAGCTTTACGTAAACTGGATATAAGTCATTTTTTCTCTACTACATAACACTGGGATTGATTTATGATATTGGAACATGACCAAAATATTACAGCTGGTGAATGTAGTGAAGAGGAGTCCTTCGTGTTAGTTATATATGCATTCTCTGCTTGAAACTTGAAGTAAATATGTGTTTGATGATAGTAGAATTAGTTTTATAATAGCAAGATATTATACCAGTAGTTATTAATGTGCTGTCAATCTACTGTATGGTGTCTATTAATCTTGTTTAAGTTACTAATCAAGCTGTCAATGTAATCAATCAGAGCTTTAATATAACAATGTGCTTTAATATACTTAGCTCTCTCATCTCATTTTTCTCTTGCAATGTATCTTTATCATTTATCAATTCTGATAGAAATTACCTACTTAAAATTATCTGCTAGATTAAGGACCTGCCCGAAACGCTGCGCGTACTAGTGGCTTTACAAGAATGTAAATACTGTACTATCCAATATATTCTCACAAACCCAATGTACCTTCTTGTATATATACAAATAAATAAATAAGTAATAAAATAAATTAAGTAAATAAACACTGGTGAACATGAAATATGAGAGAAGATGATGAGCCCTGCCTGATGGGATCATTTACTATCACCAAATGCCCCTGTTCACCTAGTAGTAAAGGTGTACCTTAGCTATACATACCTATTTCTAATTTATTTAGTTTGGTTTTATTTTGAAATTAAATCTGGGTGAGACATAAAATAAAAATATGCTGCACAAATGATGTTAGGTAAGGAAAAGGGTTAAAATGTCACAAACTTTATTCATTGAATACTTAAAGCTATAATTATGACTATATAGATTATTAAAAAAGAAAGAGGGAAGTAGGGGTCCAAGACCTCTTCCTGTTATACAATTTGGGTGTGGAACAAGTAATTATCAAAAGAAGGCACCATGCCGGGAAGGCTATGTAGCAGTAAGGCAGTGAGGTGAGGTAGCTACTTATTTGAGAAATGCTTATTTTACAATACAATACAATACAATTTTATTTAGGTAAGGTACATACATACAATAAATATTTACAAGGATTGTTTAACTTATAGGTATAGCTAGTACATACAATGCCTAAAGCCACTATTACGCAAAGCGTTTCGGGCATTTATTTACCTTATAAGCTGAGGCAACTTATTTTATTTGAGGAATACTCAGCTGATTCCTCTACATTTAGCATGGAACAAATTTGTGTCCAAGACCTCTTCCTGTTACTCAATTTGGCTGTGTGTAACCAAACTAGAAGTGCTCTACAAATCAAGGGACCCAGAATGTGGAATGACTTCCCGAATCATGTCAAAGGCTGTACCTCTCTCAACCAGTTTAAGAGTTAAACCAAGTACTGCCTAATTAACTCCATGTAACCTAACTTACCTCCTAAATGTCAACCCATGTCTTGCTATTTTTTAAACAACGCTGTTCACCAACATGTGCAATTGCTGATTTATGCTATGTTAACCCCCCTTTTTGTATTTTTTATTCCTTCTTTCAACACAATTTATACCTAATCCCGATTACTATTAAGTTTTAGTCTGTGTTTTTCCCCCCACACTTTGCCCGAAATGCTATGAGTATTAGTGACTTTAGGTATTGTATGTACTAGCTCTGTCTATAAATCCAACATTATGTTTGTAAATCAACTGTATGTACTTTTCCTGAATAAAATGTATTTATTATTTATTTTTTAATCAGTAAGTATTAAAAGAAGGCACCTAGCTGGGAAGGCTATGTAGCACCATTGTGTGTAACAATAAACCAAATTTTTTTTAACAAATAATGCACCTGTATGGTAAAACAAATCCTGTCAGCTGTAAAAATATTGATGCAGTTATTTAAATGAAAAATATAATGAAAGAAATATTACTGGTTTATTTTTATCCTATCTTTTTGTACCGTACAGTATATCCAAGGAAGTGAAAAATTGAGACATAATGCACAATTTAATGAATGATTAGCATGGATTAGCAGTTCAAAAGAAATATGGCTATTACATATCAACATGAGATCTTAATGATCCATGGTCAACATGATTTAATAAGGATAATACAGTACTGAATTTGTAATAATACAAACTATAATTTAAAATCTTTATTACTGATTTTTTTTATTAAGAAGATTAGGTATACACAGCAATGTGCTGCTACCCTATTCTATATGGAATATTACACAGTGTAGATAAAAAACTAGCTATAAGTTTATCTAATACTCCCATCTCACAGGAAGGTTAGACATACTGTACATGGAATCAATTTAGAAAATACCAGCCTCAATACAAAAAACAAATCAACTCTGACTAAACAACTCTAAGCAATTTTCACAAGAGGTAAGCACTGAATCATGGAAACATTATATTATAATTACTCTTACCAGTTTCTACAAGACTTCTCTCAAACAATGCATTTTTAAACATGTTTAGGTATACACAGCAATGTGCTGCTTCCCTATTCTGTATAAAGGACCACACAGTGTAGATCAAAAACCAGCTACAAGCTCATCCAACATCCTCACCTCACAGGATGGCCAGTCATACATGGAATTAGGAGAGAACAAAATACTTAATGCTGATCTATTAGCCTCCACTGGCAAAATCTGGGTGCAGCACAAGAATATCTTCCAATATTCCTGAGTGTATGAAGAGCTCAAAATACCTCATACCATTTGGTATGAAGTCACTGATAACAGGACAATCACAGATATAGTGTTGGAGAGTATGTTCTCTCAAGTAGGACTGAAAACAGATGTTTTTTTCCACCAAGAGGGCTATAAACCCATGGAACCGTCTACCCGCTGAAGCCGTAAATGCCAAATTCCAGCTAAAAAATATCATTAAGACAATTGGCGGGCCCTTTAACAAGCCGCCGGCTTTCTGTCCTTTTCGAGGTCACTAGATAGTTAGTGGCCCTTGGGTAAATTCTGTAAATATATACAATAATTGTCAGCGCATCTTCCGAGCAACAAGGACAGCTACACAGTATCTCTTAGAATTACGTAGGTAAACAACAAATGTAACATATTTGTTTACTACAATGTCGGTGCTGGCTGTAGGAGTTGAAAAAACATTGTTTTACTTCGAAATATACTAATTTTATAAGAAAATTCGACGTAAATATGAGGCAGTAGAGCTCCGATAAACCAGCGATAAATCTTCAATATGAAGAATGTTGCTGCTCTCTGATTGGCCAAACGAAACACAGTAGTGACCTCTATCGGCACGTAGGTGAACCAACAAATTTCTTCCTAAGTGGACGTTATTGAATCGCACCTAAGCATCTTCTTAGGGTGCACTTAGGAACCTTCGTAGCAAACCCACTTACGAAGAAATACACAGAGCTTCCTGAATCTAGGTCCAGGGACGTAACCATACCTGTTACCTGGTTGATGGGGTTCTGGTAGTTTGTCTACTCCCCAAGCCCGGCCCGAGGCCAGACTTGACTTGTGAGAGTTTGGTCCACCAGGCTGTTGCTTGGAGCGGCCCGCAGGCCCACATACCCACCACAGCCTGGTTGGTCCCGCACTCCTTGGAGGAAACAATCTAGTTTCCTCTTGAAGATGTCCACGTTGTTGTTGTTGTTATAGATTCAGCTACTCGGAACAAGTTCCAAGTAGCACGGGCTATGGTGAGCCCGTAACTTACCTGGCACAGGAGCGGGGCAAGAAGCACGGGCTATGATTAGCCTTGTGGACAGATGTCTCCCGTCTGGATGTCCACGGTTGTTCCTGTAATATTTCTGATGCTCGCTGGTAGGACGTTGAACAACCGTGGACCTCTGATGTTCATGCAGTGTTCTCTGATTGTGCCTATGGCACCTCTGCTCTTCACTGGTTCTATTCTGCATTTCCTTCCATGTCGTTCACTCCAGTACGTTGTTATTTTACTGTGCAGATTTGGGACCTGTCCCTCCAGTATTTTCCATGTGTATATTATTTGGTATCTCTCTCGTCTCCTTTCTAGTGAGTACATTTGGAGAGCTTTGAGACGATCCCAATAATTTAGGTGCTTTATCTTGTCTATGCGTGCTGTATATGTTCTCTGTATTCCCTCAATTTCAGCAATCTCTCCTGCTTTAAAGGGGGAAGTGAGTACTGAGCAGTACTCAAGACGGAACAACACAAGTGATTTGAAGAGTACAACCATTGTGATGGGATCTCTGGACTTGAAGGTTCTCGTAATCCATCCTATCATTTTTCTGGCTGACGCAATACTTGCTTGGTTATGCTCCCTAAACGTTAGGTCGTCGGACATCATTATTCCCAAATCCTTGACATGCTGTTTTCCTACTATGGGCAGATTCGATTGTGTTTTGTACCCAGTATTATGTTTAAGATCCTCATTTTTGCCGTATCTGAGTACCTGGAATTTATCCCCGTTAAACATCATGTTATTTTCTGCTGCCCAATCGAAAACTTTGTTAATATCTGTTTGTAGTTTACCAATGTCTTCAGCAGAGGTAATTTTCATGCTGATTTTTGTATCATCTTATTTTGTATCATTATTTTTGTAACCATAATAATGGAAAATATATAACTTGAAAACTGGCGGACCAATGAATCCACAGTTACAGGCAGGGGAGAAGAGTGACTTCCCTGGGGAAGTCACTCAAGAGTCGGGGTTATCTCACATGTAGGGAGGAGAGGAGGAATCTACTAGGTACCTCACCTAGCTCCGCCTGACGATCAAGCTAGCCACTACTCCGCCATACTTCTCAGTCTCCCTAGTTCAATGTTACGTCCATTCACATTACCAGGCACCCCCAGCCTAAAATCCCCCCCAGACACCATACCGCCCCCTGCACTACCGTACATATGTATATATATATATATATATATATATATATGTCGTACCTAGTAGCCAGAACGCACTTCTCAGCCTACTATGCAAGGCCCGATTTGCCTAATAAGCCACGTTTTCATGAATTAATTGTTTTTCGACGACCTAACCTACCTAATCTAACCTAACCTAACTTTTTTGGCTACCTAACCTAACCTAACCTATAAAGATAGGTTAGGTTAGGTTAGGTAGGGTTGGTTAGGTTAGGTCATATATCTACGTTAATTTTAACTACAATAAAAAAAAATTGACCTCATACATAATGAAATGGGTAGCTTTATCTTTTCATAAGAAAAAAATTTGAGAAAATATATTAATTCAGGAAAACTTGGCTTATTAGGCAAATTTGGCCTTGCATAGTAGGCTGACAAGTGCGTTCTGGCTACTAGGTACGACATATATATATATATATATATATATATATATATATATATATATATATATATATATATATATATATATATATGAATGAAAACTCACACCCCAGAAGTGACTCGAACCCATACTCCCAGAAGCAACGCAACTGGTAACTACAGGGCGCCTTAATCCGCTTGACCATCACGGCCGTCAAAAGGAAGTGATAGCCGAGGCTATTTGAGCCACTTCCCCGACGGCAACTCGGATGGTAATCTTGGGCATAGCATTTCACCAAATCACCTCATTCTTTGGGGCACACGTGAGGAACACAAATGCGAACAAGCCTGAATGGTCCCCAGGACTATATGCGAATGAAAACTCACACCCCAGAAGTGACTCGAACCCATACTCCCAGAAGCAACGCAACTGGTAACTACAGGGCGCCTTAATCCGCTTGACCATCACGGCCGTCAAAAGGAAGTGATAGCCGAGGCTATTTGAGCCACTTCCCCGACGGCAACTCGGATGGTAATCTTGGGCATAGCATTTCACCAAATCACCTCATTCTTTGGGGCACACGTGAGGAACACAAATGCGAACAAGCCTGAATGGTCCCCAGGACTATTCAGGCTTGTTCGACGGCCGTTCGACTATTTGACGGCCGTGATGGTCAAGCGGATTAAGGCGCCCTGTAGTTACCAGTTGCGTTGCTTCTGGGAGTATGGGTTCGAGTCACTTCTGGGGTGTGAGTTTTCATTCGCATATAGTCCTGGGGACCATTCAGGCTTGTTCGCATTTGTGTTCCTCACGTGTGCCCCAAAGAATGAGGTGATTTGGTGAAATGCTATGCCCAAGATTACCATCCGAGTTGCCGTCGGGGAAGTGGCTCAAATAGCCTCGGCTATCACTTCCTTTTGACGGCCGTGATGGTCAAGCGGATTAAGGCGCCCTGTAGTTACCAGTTGCGTTGCTTCTGGGAGTATGGGTTCGAGTCACTTCTGGGGTGTGAGTTTTCATTCGCATATAGTCCTGGGGACCATTCAGGCTTGTTCGCATATATATATATATATATATATATATATATATATATATATATATATATATATATATATATATATATATATATATATATATATATATATATATATATATATATATTAGTATATTTTGGTAGCAGTCTTTCCTGTAGACATATATTATTAAATATGACCGAAAAAGTAAGATTAATAATTCTAACACGAATTTTCTCAATCTTTCGTACATTTCGCTTCACTGTTGGAGGTAAATCAAAAATCAATTCTCCAAAATTCATTTTTATTTCTAGTCTGACGCGATACGAGCGCGTTTCGTAAAACTTATTACATTTTCAAAGACTTTAGTTCACAAATACACAACTGAATAGAACTTACGGATCTCCGATTTTATATCTACATTTGAGTGAGGTGGAAGGGGTGATGTGGCATTAACACAAGACAGAACAAAATGTGGTATTAATAGGGTATTAATTTCATCAACACAAGACAGAACAAGAGTATTAATAGGGTATTAATTTCATCAACACAAGACAGAACACGAAACAATGGATATTGAATAGAAGTGTTTGTAGAAAGCCTAATGGTCCATATTTCTTGATGCTTCTATATTGGAGCGGAGTCTTGAGGTGGGTAGAATATAGTTGTGCAATAATTGGCTGTTGATTGCTGGTGTTGACTTCTTGATGTGTAGTGCCTCGCAAACGTCAAGCCGCCTGCTATCGCTGTATCTATCGATGATTTCTGTGTTGTTTACTAGGATTTCTCTGGCGATGGTTTGGTTGTGGGAAGAGATTATATGTTCCTTAATGGAGCCCTGTTGCTTATGCATCGTTAAACGCCTAGAAAGAGATGTTGTTGTCTTGCCTATATACTGGGTTTTTTGGAGCTTACAGTCCCCAAGAGGGCATTTGAAGGCATAGACGACGTTGGTCTCTTTTAAAGCGTTCTGTTTTGTGTCTGGAGAGTTTCTCATGAGTAGGCTGGCCGTTTTTCTGGTTCCACAAATCAACAACCCTGTTACTGAACCAGTATTTACCCAAGTCTTTCCTAAATTACCCTAGAAATTTCCTAAACGCACGACCCAGCAGCAAGGAATCAAGCCTTCACGATAAAAAATCGCCAAGATCTGATTCGTGATCAGATACACAAGGCAGAGAATGAAATCAAAGACAACAAAACGCAACTACTTCATGCTACGAACGAGTGGAGAAATAGCAACATCGACGATAGCAAAAATCTTAACATATATAACATAACATATCCTCCAAAGGATACCTGATCAACCAGGCTGTGACTCATACGTCAGGCTGCGAGCAGCCGCGTCCAACAGCCTGGTTGATCAGTCCAGCAACCAGGAGGCCTGGTCGACGACCGGGCCATGGGGACGCTAAGCCCCGGAAGCACCTCAAGGGAACCTCAAGGTAGGTGAGATGAATAGAAGGCAACAAGAATAGTATGGGCTATAGAGCTATTTCTTGATTCTGTTAACACAACAAGGTGAAGACTGCTAGGATGGTACACGCGCACATGGACAGATAATTTACATCAAAGTTGTGAGACACATTTAGGTGACTATTATCTACGCAACACAGTGTCCCAGACTTACTAATGTTCCACACTCACATCCATATTTGTTTGATCTCCAATTTTTCTCCACAGATTATCTGATAAAAAGTGATAATTTACTAGGTTATTTCCAAATTAATACTCATATTTTAATAATAAAGAAAAGAATAAGAAATATTTATTATGTGAACAGTAAAAGAAGCATTTGCTGAGGAGTGGGTGGAACTCTGGACTGCGAGGCCGCGGAGGACGCTCCCACAGCTGGACTGCGAGGCCGCGGAGGACGCTCCCACAGCTGGGCTACGAGGCCGCGGAGGACGCTCCCACAGCTGGGCTACGAGGCCGCGGAGGACGCTCCCACAGCTGGGCTACGAGGCCGCGGAGGACGCTCCCATAGCTGGGCTACGAGGCCGCGGAGGACGCTCCCACAGCTGGGCTACGAGGCCGCGGAGGACGCTCCCACAGCTGGGCTACGAGGCCGCGGAGGACGCTCCCACAGCTGGGCTACGAGGCCGCGGAGGACGCTCCCATAGCTGGGCTACGAGGCCGCGGAGGACGCTCCCACAGCTGGGCTACGACGGCTTCTGATAACTCTTTCATAAACACAGATCTTATCTTGCATAAACACCAAGAATCTAATAAGCAAAATGAAATCCAGTGTGTTGCTTGTTTTTGTGTGGGATATGGAGTTACCAAAGAAATAAATATATTAATAATATTTGCTGAATTGTTACTGTTCATGAACTTCGGAATGTGTTTCAATACGTGAAAGTGAGGTAAATGATGTCTATATTTATATGGTCCAGGCATAATTAGCACACACACCCACAAACACAAACAGTCACTCACATATGAGCATGAAGTGCTGATTTCATGTGTACTTGAATAGTTACAAATTAAATCAGATTTTAAATAAGGCTTAACAACTTTAACCTACCAACATAATGTAAGCAACATAAGAGTCATAAACACTCACCCACCAACATACTGTTAACCACAAATGGTATTTGTGAAGACTGAAAGATGTAGCCGGGGACTTGAGCCTCCCATTAACTCTTCGACTCATCAGTGAAAAGAGGGAGTTGCCAAAGGAATGGAAGACAGCCAATGTAGTGCCAATGTACCAGAATGACAGGACACAGGAGCCACTAAACTACACAGTAGCTTCGTTATCGACCATTCTCAGTTAGGTGCTAGAGAAGCTTGTAAGGAAACGTCTCTTGGAATACTTAATAATTGAAAATTTCTCGCAAAGCAGAACTTTCAGATGTTCGCTGACCCTTTAGGTCAGCCCCCCCCCAACGCACCATTTAATATTCGGAAAGAAATGAAAAGTAATTAACACTATGCCCATTACAATGGTTCCAAACTGCGTACTTCTAAACGCACTGCCAGACGAGTTAGACTTGAATATTGGGAAATGCGTACACCAGCAATGTTCAAGCGCTTTCAGAAATCCGTAGCCAAGGCGAGGGAGCGCATGACAGAGCTCAGGCAAGATAACTGGGAAACTTTTGTTAACAGTCTCAACTCTCACACCCCCTCAGCCAGGCATGGAAGGTTATTAAAGGAATTAAAAGCGATAAGATCGGCCAAGTAGCACACCCTCACCCTCTACACAGAGCAAACGAGTTAGTCGATGCTTGGGCAACCACCTCTAGCTTCAATAATCTTCCCCCAGACACACAATTTAGATTAAATGCTGTTTACAGAGATCGAGAAACGCTCGTTGACTTCATGCTCCACAAGGAAGATGAATGCAACGTGACATTTACTGAATTTAAGTTACTTTCGGCTGTAAACAAAGGTAAAGCCACATCCTTCAGTGAGGATGATATCACTTATGACATATTGCGTCTGCTTCCTTTAGTACCAGGGAATCCCCTGCTTGAGCTGTATAATATGAGCTATGTTACTGGGGAACTTCCTTTCTCTTGGACCAACAGTATAATCATTCCAATTCCCAAGACAAATCAAGAGAATGCTTTCCCCCAATTTCCCTTACTAACTGCATTTGCAAAACATTCGAGGGAATGGTCCTAAACCGTCTCCTCCATAGAATAGGAACCATGCTATCCTCCCAAATATATGGCTTGAAAGGAGTGTGCATCATTGCATCACCACCTTTCTTACGCTGCACACTGAAAAGTCATATACCACCTTCCTGGATCTCTAGTCTGCCTTTGATACTGTAAACCGACATGTTATCTTGAGGGAGCTTGCGAGAATGAATATTGGTAGTAGGATTCTTTGTTGGATCAGGGGTTACTTATCCAACAGGAAGTCATCTGTATTTTTCCAGGGGCATAGGAGTGTAACAAGAGAGTTCGAACTAGGCACCCCGCAGGGAGGTGTCCTCAGTCCTACCTTATTTATTATCCTTATAAACACGCTGTTAAACTCTGTACCGAGCAAACCCAACGTGCACATCATTAGCTATGCAGCTGATATAATGATACACACCACTGGGTATGCTGATGATATGATGATACACACCACTGGGTATGATAACACGCAGAACACTCTTAACTCTGTATTAGACTCATGTTAGGACCCAGGTTTAGTCATCTCACCAGAGAAAACAAAGATACACAATCGGCGTCCACCCAGGCAGGGAGGAGCTGTTCGCAAGATGCAACTGTCTGATGGCTCCCAGCTTGACTATGTAAACAGATTCAAATACCTTGGCCTTGAGGTGCCACTGTATGGTCCTGTTGTATTCATACTCTGTCGTCAGTATAAAGAGAGGCTCCGAGCTCTCAAGGCTGTTGCAGGTTATCACTCAGGCTATGGTGCCAATGTCAGAATTGTCAAAATGATGTACTTTGCATACATCAGATCTTTAGTGGATTATGCTGCACCTCTGCTTGTTTTGATGTCTGAAAGAAAGCTTGGAGGGCTGGAAAAATTGCAGAACGAAGCCTTGAGGATAATCCTTGGGTGCCCTCGTACCACAAAGATACTTAATATGAGAAAGGAACTTAATATTCTGAGCGTTGTTGATCGTGTTACTGAAATTAACTGTCAAATTGGTATAAAAATGCTTAGGCTAACTCATCCTAATCCTTGCACAGAAGCCCTCCAGAATTTCTTTATTGAAGATCAGCATTGTTCCAAATGGATAACAAAAATTGGAACTCAACTCAGAATGTATCAGGTTCATGATTTGTACCAAGAGAAACAACAACGGCACTTTCCTGCACCGTGGGAGGTTACACCCTTTCCAGTTTTAATCCCTCCCTTTCCACCCAAGAAGCAAATTAGAGATCAGCCCAAGCTTCGTCTTGAGGCAAAGCTCAACGCCTTAAGCCATATTGATGCTCTGTACACAGAGCATTCTCTCTCTCAAATTATATACACTGATGGTTCCCTACACCGCACCACGGGTGCAGCTGGAAGTGCAGTTGACAATGGGCGATGGCCTATACTTTGAGTGGGGAGTCCGTATAAACAACTGGGCCTCTACCCTTAAGACTGAACTATTTGCCTTGATCCTTGCACTGAAATGTGTACAAGTCTCAAAACTTGATACATTAATTGTAAGTGACTCCTTATTATCCTTAAATGCTCTCAACTCTTTAAGACATAACTGTAACATTCTCGTGTCCGAAGCTAGACACAAATACAACAAAATTATTAAGGATGGTAACAGAGTCCATTTCATGTGGTCTCCATCTCATGTTGGGCTCCGAATGCATGATAGAGCTGATAAGTTAGCCAAAGAATCTGCCTTTAAAGGAGCCGTTGAGTGTAACCTTGGATTGTCAATGAGCAATCTGAGAGCAGCAGTACACCGAGAACTTCAACAAGATCTTGTAGATCTGAGGCAAAGTGAAATTGACACCAGTAATTCCATCTATCATCATACTATCATGCATGAGGAGCCACACATCTATGGATCATCCAATAAAATCAGCAGACTTCTAGATGTTACTACTGCTCGGCTTAGACTCGGTTACAAGTATCTCTGGGAATTCTCATTATCTGCTGATGTAGACCTGACCAAATGTAAACTGTGTCAACAAAATTATTCGCACACTCTACGTCACTATGTGATGGAGTGCGAAAAGATACGTGAACTTAGAGACAATTCTATAACCAATGTTCCAGCGATGTGTCAATATTTCATTCAAAATGATCTGCTACCAGAAATTTTAGCCAAATATCCCCAGTTTGCTAACTGTAGGTAGTAACTAAGTGATTGTAACCTATCCACCGCTGCCCACTGGATGGGGGACGGTGTGCAGGACAAACATATAAATTTTGACACTAGCTCTCCACATATGTCAGTTGCTTAATTTAGAACCTGTACTTGAGGTCGATCTCGAACCCATTGTTGATGTGATGACTTATATTGAATTTTGTAACTAGTTCATCAAGATTGTAACTTGTTTAGCTAAATGAATTGTGGGGTTCAGTCCCTGAGCCCATTATGTGCCTCTGTAACCCTTTCCACTACCGCCCACAAGATGGGTATGGGGTGCATAATAAGTGAACTAAACTAACATATGGGACTGGTGGGTAATGAAAACAAAACTAAGTTTGAATGTAGAAGTCGGAGGCCCATTATATTGAAAATAAACGGTAAAAATATAGAGAGTTAATATATATAAATATTTAGGCATATACGTTGCATATACCCATGAGAGTTAGATCTAGAGCATCTAGATCTAACAGTATTTATGTCATGGGTGACTTTAATTTTAGCGGAATAAACTGGTTGAACAAATCAGGGAATAGTGAAGCAGAAGATTTTCTAGAATTAATTGACGATTGCTTTCTTACGCAACACATTAAGGAACCAACACGGGAAAATAATATTTTAGATTTAGTGTTAACTAACAGGGAAACGCAAATTAATGACATCGAAATAGGGAGTGAGCTAGGGAGCAGTGATCACAAAGAAATCAGATTTAGCATAGAATGGAATAGACCAGTAGGAGAAAATTCTGTTAAAGTGCCAGATTTTCGAAAAGCTGATTTTAATAGCCTAAGAAATTTTTTGGGTCAAATTGATTGGAAAGGCTTGGGTATGGGGTGTGGGCCGGTCTTGGAGCGAGACATGAACCCAGCGATAGGTGACTTAAATGGGGATTTCGATGTGGATTCAATATATAACTTATTTAAGAATATTCTAAACAAAGCACAGGAACGTAGTATACCATACAAATTGAATAGATCGTATACTAATGACCCAAAGTGGATTACAAAGAATTTGAAGAACCTTATAGGTAAAAAGAGAGCTTGGTACAAAAGGATTAAAAATGGGGAGGTCACTTTAGAACAGGAATTCGTACAACTGGTTAGAAATGTTAAAAAAGAGATAAGGAAAGCAAAAAGAAACTATGAAGTTCGCATAGCAGGGCAAGCAAAGACAAATCCTAAAGGGTTTTTTCAGTTATATCGTACTAAGACTAGGGAAAGGATAGGTCCATTAAAAACTGAGACAGGTCAAATAACAGATAGTGATGAAGAGATGAGTAGTATTTTTAATAAATATTTTGTATCTGTATTTACTAAAGAAGAACTTAACAATATGCCTTCAGCCGAACAAGTCTATGTGGGTGGGGACGAGGACAGGTTGACGAGTTTAGCAGTTACCAGGGAGGATGTTCTTAAACAAATAGTAAAACTCAAACCAAACAAATCCCCAGGGCCGGATGAAGTGTTTGCTAGGGTGCTTAAAGAATGCAAAGAGGAGCTTTGTGACCCACTGTCAACCATATTTAATAAATCAATAGAGTCAGGCAGAGTGCCAGAGTTTTGGAAAGTTGCTAATGTGATACCAGTTTTTAAGAAAGGAGATAGATCACTTGCGTCTAACTATCGACCAATTAGCCTAACGTCTATTGTGGGAAAATTACTCGAATCTATAATAGCAAATAAAATTCGTCTTCATCTTGAAAAACATAAATTAATAATTGAGTCGCAACATGGTTTTATAAATGGCCGTTCATGTTTAACAAATTTGTTATCTTTTTATTCTAGCATTGTTGAGGCAGTTGATAGTGGTAAGGATTGCGATGTTGTATACCTTGACTTTAGCAAAGCTTTTGATACAGTGCCACATGAAAGACTGATTAAAAAAATAGAGTCTCATGGTATTGGGGGTGCTATATTAAGCTGGATTAGGGCATGGCTATACCAAAGGAAACAGAGAGTTAGTATAAATGGAATCAAGTCAGAGTGGGAAAATGTTGTAAGTGGAGTGCCTCAAGGCTCTGTCCTGGGACCTCTGTTGTTTATAATATATATAAATGATTTAGATTCAGGTTTGAGTAGCAACATTTGCAAATTTGCCGATGATACGAAAATCGGTAGGGAAATTAATTCGGAGGAGGACTCACTATCACTTCAAGTTGATCTAGATAGGGTTTTGAAATGGTCAAAGGATTGGCAGATGCAGTTTAATGCTGATAAATGTAAAGTTCTGAGGTTAGGTAATGATGATAGAGTTACAAGATACGAGCTAGATGGTGTTGTGATTGCGAAGTCGGATTGCGAAAGGGATCTGGGAGTTATGATTAGTAAGAATTTAAAACAAAAGGATCAATGCATAAATGTTCGTAATAAGGCAAATCGGACACTTGGATTTATTAATCGCAGCGTTAGTAACAAGACACCTGGTGTGGTTCTCAAGCTATATCTTGCTCTAGTTAGGCCCCATTTAGATTATGCAGTTCAGTTTTGGTCGCCATATTATAGAATGGATATAAATTCACTTGAACGTGTCCAGCGTAGGATGACTAAGTTAATTCCCCAAATTAGAAATCTTTCATATGAAGAAAGATTAACAAAGCTTAAGTTGCATTCACTGGAAAGGCGAAGAGTTAGGGGTGACATGATAGAGGTTTACAAGTGGATGAATGGACATAACCGGGGGGATATTAATAGGGTGTTGAAAGTGTCAACACAGGACAGAACACGAAACAATGGATATAAATTGGATAAGTTTAGATTTAGGAAAGACTTGGGTAAATACTGGTTCAGTAACAGGGTTGTTGATTTGTGGAACCAATTGCCGCGTAACATTGTGGAGGTGGGGTCCCTCGATTGTTTCAAGCACGGGTTGGACAAGTATATGAGTGGGATTGGGTGGTTATAGAATAGGAGCTGCCTCGTATGGGCCAATAGGCCTTCTGCAGTTACCTTTGTTCTTATGTTCTTATGTTCTTCTTATGAGTTTGGAAGCTGAGATGAACAGACTGTTGGGTCAATGTCGGAAGAGATTACAACCTCTGAAGGCCTTGGCATGCTGTGGAAAGGGAGTGGGAGTCCCTGTGCTACGAAAGATATACTTGAGTACTGTAAGATAAGAACATAAGAACAAAGGCAACTGCAGAAGGCCTATTGGCCCATACGAGGCAGCTCCTATTTATAACCACCCAATCCCACTCATATACTTGTCCAACCCGCGCTTGAAACAATCGAGGGACCCCACCTCCAGCACTTTACGCGGTAATTGGTTCCACAAATCAACAACCCTGTTACTGAACCAGTATTTACCCAAGTCTTTCCTAAATCTAAACTTATCCAATTTATACCCATTGTTTCGTGTTCTGTCTTGTGTTGATACTTTTAATACCCTATTAATATCCCCTTTGTTATGTCCATTCACCCACTTGTAAACCTCTATCATGTCACCCCTAACTCTTCGCCTTTCCAGTGAATGCAACTTAAGCTTTGTTAATCTTTCTTCATATGAAAGATTTATAATTTGGGGAATTAACTTAGTCATAGTACGCTGGACACGTTCAAGTGAATTTATATCCATTTTATAATATGGCTACCAAAACTGAACTGCATAATCTAAATGGGGCCTAACTAGAGCAAGATATAGCTTGAGAACCACACCAGGTGTCTTGTTACTAACGCTGCGATTAATAAATCCAAGTGTCCGATTTGCCTTATTACGAACATTTATGCATTGATCCTTTTGTTTTAAATTCTTACTAATCATAACTCCCAGATCCCTTTCGCAATCTCAACACCATCTAGCTCGTATCTTGTAACTCTATCATCATTACCTAACCTCAGAACTTTACATTTATCAGCATTAAACTGCATTTGCTAATCCTTTGACCATTTCAAAACCCTATCTAGATCAACGTGAAGTGATAGTGAGTCCTCCTCCGAACTAATTTCCCTACCGATTTTCGTATCATCGGCAAATTTGCAAATGTTGCTACTCAAACCTGAATCTAAATCATTTATATATATTATAAACATAAGAACATAAGAACATAAGAACAAAGGTAACTGCAGAAGGCCTATTGGCCCATACGAGGCAGCTCCTATTCTATAACCACCCAATCCCACTCATATACTTGTCCAACCCGTGCTTGAAACAATCGAGGGACCCCACCTCCACAATGTTACGCGGCAATTGGTTCCACAAATCAACAACCCTGTTACTGAACCAGTATTTACCCAAGTCTTTCCTAAATCTAAACTTATCCAATTTATACCCATTGTTTCGTGTTCTGTCCTGTGTTGATACTTTTAATACCCTATTAATATCCCCCCGGTTATGTCCATTCATCCACTTGTAAACCTCTATCATGTCACCCCTAACTCTTCGCCTTTCCAGTGAATGCAACTTAAGCTTTGTTAATCTTTCTTCATATGAAAGATTTCTAATTTGGGGAATTAACTTAGTCATCCTACGCTGGACACGTTCAAGTGAATTTATATCCATTCTATAATATGGCGACCAAAACTGAACTGCATAATCTAAATGGGGCCTAACTAGAGCAAGATATAGCTTGAGAACCACACCAGGTGTCTTGTTACTAACGCTGCGATTAATAAATCCAAGTGTCCGATTTGCCTTATTACGAACATTTATGCATTGATCCTTTTGTTTTAAATTCTTACTAATCATAACTCCCAGATCCCTTTCGCAATCCGACTTCGCAATCACAACACCATCTAGCTCGTATCTTGTAACTCTATCATCATTACCTAACCTCAGAACTTTACATTTATCAGCATTAAACTGCATCTGCCAATCCTTTGACCATTTCAAAACCCTATCTAGATCAACTTGAAGTGATAGTGAGTCCTCCTCCGAATTAATTTCCCTACCGATTTTCGTATCATCGGCAAATTTGCAAATGTTGCTACTCAAACCTGAATCTAAATCATTTATATATATTATAAACAACAGAGGTCCCAGGACAGAGCCTTGAGGCACTCCACTTACAACATTTTCCCACTCTGACTTGATTCCATTTATACTAACTCTCTGTTTCCTTTGGTATAGCCATGCCCTAATCCAGCTTAATATAGCACCCCCAATACCATGAGACTCTATCTTTTTAATCAGTCTTTCATGTGGCACTGTATCAAAAGCTTTGCTAAAGTCAAGGTACACAACATCACAATCCTTACCACTATCAACTGCCTCAACTATGCTAGAATAAAAAGATAACAAATTTGTTAAACATGAACGGCCATTTATAAAACCATGTTGCGACTCAATTATTAATTTATGTTTTTCAAGATGAAGACGAATTTTATTTGCTATTATATATTCGAGTAACTTTCCCACAATAGACGTTAGGCTAATTGGTCGATAGTTAGACGCAAGTGATCTATCTCCTTTCTTAAAAACTGGTATCACATTAGCAACTTTCCAAAACTCTGGCACTCTGCCTGACTCTATTGATTTATTAAATATGGTTGACAGTGGGTCACAAAGCTCCTCTTTGCATTCTTTAAGCACCCTGGAAAACACTTCATCTGGCCCTGGGGATTTGTTTGGTTTGAGTTTTACTATTTGTTTAAGAACATCCTCCCAGGTAACTGCTAAACTCGTCAACCTGTCCTCGTCCCCACCCACATAGACTTGTTCGGCTGAAGGCATATTGTTAAGTTCTTCTTTAGTAAATACAGATACAAAATATTTATTAAAAATACTACTCATCTCTTCATCACTATCTGTTATTTGACCTGTCTCAGTTTTTAATGGACCTATCCTTTCCCTAGTCTTAGTACGATATAACTGAAAAAAAACTTTAGGATTTAGGATTCCTTTAAGGGAGGAATCCCGATCATATGTGGCATTCTTCCAAGAAAGGGAGTGGGAAATGAATGGATATCGAGGGCACTTGGTGTCAATTGCCGGCTGGAAAGATATTGCAAATCAAATGCAATATCTTTCATAGACAACTGGGAACACTTCTATGGAAGAAATGAAATGTATGCTCGTGATGGGGTGCATCTATCGAGAGCTGGGGTTGTTGCTGTTGCGAACTCGCTAGAAGAAGTGGTTAGAGGTGTTTGTTTGGGTTTAAACTGTTAGTAGATAGAGGTATGGGAATTGATTTGGAGGAAGGAGGTAATAAAAGTATGTGTTTGTGGGAGAAAGGAATTGGCAAAACGATCAGGGAAAGAGAAGGTCCGCAAAATAACAATTCACTTAGGGTATATTACACTAACAGTAGAAGTCTAAGAAATAAAATTAACGAATTAAATGCTCTTGTCTGCACAGAAAAAATAGATATTATTGCACTTACCGAAACGTGGATGAATGTAGAAAATAGAGAACTATTAGCTGAATACCAAATATATGGATTTAAACTATTTCACACAGATAGATATATTAGACGAGGAGGTGGAGTAGCCATATATGTTAGGGACAATTTGAAATGTAGTCTCAAAGAGGGAATCAAAACAGAGCCACACACAGAAACTATTTGGATTGAATTAAACGAAAAAGCTAATAATATTATAATAGGAGTAATATATAGGCCACCAAATTTAGACAGAATGGAAGCAAAGCATCTATGGGATGAAATATCTAGAGCATCTAGATCTAACAGTATTTATGTCATGGGTGACTTTAATTTTAGCGGAATAAACTGGTTGAACAAAACAGGGAATAGTGAAGCAGAAGATTTTCTAGAATTAATTGACGATTGCTTTCTTACGCAACACATTAAGGAACCAACACGGGAAAATAATATTTTAGATTTAGTGTTAACTAACAGGGAAACGCAAATTAATGACATCGAAATAGGGAGTGAGCTAGGGAGCAGTGATCACAAAGAAATCAGATTTAGCATAGAATGGAATAGACCAGTAGGAGAAAATTCTGTTCAAGTGCAAGATTTTCGAAAAGCTGATTTTAATAGCCTAAGAAATTTTTTGGGTCAAATTGATTGGAAAGGCTTGGGTATGGGGTGTGGGCCGGTCTTGGAGCGAGACATGAACCCAGCGATAGGTGACTTAAATGGGGATTTCGATGTGGATTCAATATATAACTTATTTAAGAATATTCTAAACAAAGCACAGGAACGTAGTATACCATACAAATTGAATAGATCGTATACTAATGACCCAAAGTGGATAACAAAGAATTTGAAGAACCTTATAGGTAAAAAGAGAGCTTGGTACAAAAGGATTAAAAATGGGGAGGTCACTTTAGAACAGGAATTCGTACAACTGGTTAGAAATGTTAAAAAAGAGATAAGGAAAGCAAAAAGAAACTATGAAGTTCGCATAGCAGGGCAAGCAAAGACAAATCCTAAAGGGTTTTTTCAGTTATATCGTACTAAGACTAGGGAAAGGATAGGTCCATTAAAAACTGAGACAGGTCAAATAACAGATAGTGATGAAGAGATGAGTAGTATTTTTAATAAATATTTTGTATCTGTATTTACTAAAGAGGAACTTAACAATATGCCTTCAGCCGAACAAGTCTATGTGGGTGGGGACGAGGACAGGTTGACGAGTTTAGCAGTTACCAGGGAGGATGTTCTTAAACAAATAGTAAAACTCAAACCAAACAAATCCCCAGGGCCGGATGAAGTGTTTGCTAGGGTGCTTAAAGAATGCAAAGAGGAGCTTTGTGACCCACTGTCAACCATATTTAATAAATCAATAGAGTCAGGCAGAGTGCCAGAGTTTTGGAAAGTTGCTAATGTGATACCAGTTTTTAAGAAAGGAGATAGATCACTTGCGTCTAACTATCGACCAATTAGCCTAACGTCTATTGTGGGAAAGTTACTCGAATCTATAATAGCAAATAAAATTCGTCTTCATCTTGAAAAACATAAATTAATAATTGAGTCGCAACATGGTTTTATAAATGGCCGTTCATGTTTAACAAATTTGTTATCTTTTTATTCTAGCATTGTTGAGGCAGTTGATAGTGGTAAGGATTGCGATGTTGTATACCTTGACTTTAGCAAAGCTTTTGATACAGTGCCACATGAAAGACTGATTAAAAAAATAGAGTCTCATGGTATTGGGGGTGCTATATTAAGCTGGATTAGGGCATGGCTATACCAAAGGAAACAGAGAGTTAGTATAAATGGAATCAAGTCAGAGTGGGAAAATGTTGTAAGTGGAGTGCCTCAAGGCTCTGTCCTGGGACCTCTGTTGTTTATAATATATATAAATGATTTAGATTCAGGTTTGAGTAGCAACATTTGCAAATTTGCCGATGATACGAAAATCGGTAGGGAAATTAATTCGGAGGAGGACTCACTATCACTTCAAGTTGATCTAGATAGGGTTTTGAAATGGTCAAAGGATTGGCAGATGCAGTTTAATGCTGATAAATGTAAAGTTCTGAGGTTAGGTAATGATGATAGAGTTACAAGATACGAGCTAGATGGTGTTGTGATTGCGAAGTCGGATTGCGAAAGGGATCTGGGAGTTATGATTAGTAAGAATTTAAAACAAAAGGATCAATGCATAAATGTTCGTAATAAGGCAAATCGGACACTTGGATTTATTAATCGCAGCGTTAGTAACAAGACACCTAGTGTGGTTCTCAAGCTATATCTTGCTCTAGTTAGGCCCCATTTAGATTATGCAGTTCAGTTTTGGTCGCCATATTATAGAATGGATATAAATTCACTTGAACGTGTCCAGCGTAGGATGACTAAGTTAATTCCCCAAATTAGAAATCTTTCATATGAAGAAAGATTAACAAAGCTTAAGTTGCATTCACTGGAAAGGCGAAGAGTTAGGGGTGACATGATAGAGGTTTACAAGTGGATGAATGGACATAACCGGGGGGATATTAATAGGGTATTAAAAGTATCAACACAGGACAGAACACGAAACAATGGATATAAATTGGATAAGTTTAGATTTAGGAAAGACTTGGGTAAATACTGGTTCAGTAACAGGGTTGTTGATTTGTGGAACCAATTGCCGCGTAACATTGTGGAGGTGGGGTCCCTCGATTGTTTCAAGCACGGGTTGGACAAGTATATGAGTGGGATTGGGTGGTTATAGAATAGGAGCTGCCTCGTATGGGCCAATAGGCCTTCTGCAGTTACCTTTGTTCTTATGTTCTTATGATTTGTCTTTGCTTGCCCTGCTATGCGAACTTCATAGTTTCTTTTTGCTTTCCATATCTCATTTTTAACATTTCTAACCAGTTGTACGAATTCCTGTTCTAAAGTGACCTCCCCATTTTTAATCCTTTTGTACCAAGCTCTCTTTTTACCTATAAGGTTCTTCAAATTCTTTGTTATCCACTTTGGGTCATTAGTATTCGATCTATTCAATTTGTATAGTATACTACGTTCCTGTGCTTTGTTTAGAATATTCTTAAATAAGTTATATATTGAATCCACATCGAAATCCCCATTTAAGTCACAGCTATCGCTGGGTTCATGTCTCGCTCCAAGACCGGTCCACACCCCATACCCAAGACTTTCCAATCAATTTGACCCAAAAAATTTCTTAGGCTATTAAAATCAGCTTTTCGAAAATCTGGCACTTTAACAGAATTTTCTCCTACTGGTCTATTCCATTCTATGCTAAATCTGATTTCTTTGTGATCACTGTTCCCTAGCTCACTCCCTATGTCGATGTCATTAATTTGTGTTTCCCTGTTAGTTAACACTAAATCTAAAATATTATTTTCCCGTGTTGGTTCCTTAATGTGTTGCGTACGAAAGCAATCGTCAATTAATTCTAGAAAATCTTCTGCTTCACTATTCCCTGTTTTGTTCAACCAGTTTATTCCGCTAAAATTAAAGTCACCCATGACATAAATACTGTTAGATCTAGATGCTCTAGATAATTCATCCCATAGGTGCTTTGCTTCCATTCTGACTAAATTTGGTGGCCTATATATAACTCCTATTATAATATTATTAGCTTTTTCGTTTAATTCTATCCAAATAGTTTCTGTGTGTCGCTCAGTTTTGATTCCCTCTTTGAGACTACATTTCAAATTGTCCCTAACATATATGGCTACTCCACCTCCTCGTCTAATATATCTATCTGTGTGAAATAGTTTAAATCCATTTATTTGATATTCAGCTAATAGTTCTCCATTATCTACATTCATCCATTAATAGGGTATTAAAAGTATCAACACAAGACAGAACACGACACAATGGGTATAAATTGGATAAGTTTAGATTTAGGAAAGACTTGGGTAAATACTGGTTCAGTAACAGGGTTGTTGATTTGTGGAACCAATTGCCGCGTAACATTGTGGAGGTGGGGTCCCTCGATTGTTTCAAGCATGGGTTGGACATGTATATTGGAGTGGGATTGGGTGGTTATAAATAGGAGCTGCTGACCAAATGTAAACTGTGTCAACAAAATTATTCGCACACCCTCCGTCACTATGTGATGGAGTGCGAAAAGATACGTGAATTTAGAGACAATTCTATAACCAATGTTCCAGCGATGTGTCAATATTTCATTCAAAATGATCTGCTACCAGAAATTTTAGCCAAATATCCCCAGTTTGCTAACTGTAGGTAGTAACTAAGTGATTGTAACCTATCCACCGCTTCCCACTGGATGGGGGGCGGTGTGCAGGACAAACATATAACTTGTGACACTAGCTCTCCACATATGTCAGTTGCTTAATTTAGAACCTGTACTTGAGGTCGATCTCGAACCCATTGTTGATGTGATGACTTATATTGAGTTTTGTAACTAGCTCATCAAGATTGTAACTTGCTTAGCTAAATGAATTGTGGGGTTCAGTCCCTGAGCCCATTATGTGCCTCTGTAACCCTTTCCACTACCGCCCACAAGATGGGTATGGGGTGCATAATAAATGAACTAAACTAAAAACCTCGTATGGGCCAATAGGCCTTCTGCAGTTGCCTTTGTTCTTATGTTCTCTACGACCGATGAAAAATGCAACTTTATACAACTACAAATATCTTTAGTTTTACTTTACATTTTGTCCTGAAAGAGTTTTCATATATAGATCCAGTTTCTGCCGTTCTTCTGACATAAAAAGACCTTTGGTTTAATAAGTTATTAAGATGTTTTCAACAATATTACTAGGGCGTTCACCGATTCTAACATGGGCGACCCTTTTGACAAATAACTTCGGTTTTACTTTAAATATTGTCCTGGAAATGTTTTGACATACAGATCCTGTTTTCAACATGGGCAACCATTTTGGAAACGCCACACAAGGGTTGACCCGATTGATACATGGGTCAGATTCCATTAAGGTTCAGAACACATCCACTATGGGAGAGCTGTTTCCTTCAAAAAGTATAATAGTGTGGCATTATGTTTAAAGAAACAATTAATTCCAAGTACATTTTTTGATTCAAAAACATGATATAAATACAAGTGTTAATTTTAAATGACTAGATATAAACAAAAATGAGAGGTTGGAAAAATGATATGGTGAACCAGACCAAAACATTGGAACGCTCAGGTGATGAGAGGGTAAACAACCGCCGCCATTTTAGCAGCGCCACAGCCGGGGATGTCCAGCACGAGCATTAAGGGAAAACCTTGACACAAACTGCACCTATCATAAAGAAGAAGCACCACCACTGACCGCCAAGTGCTCACATCAAGTCTAACTCTAAGAAACAACACTCAAGCCTTGACGCTTCTCCCAACATCCGAGAGAGAAAACCTTCACACAAACTTCACGAACGAACGTCAACAACACCTGTCGGCCCTGCCCTCCCTCCCTCTTTTTATCAGCTGATCCTGGAGCTCTCGGCTACAAACAAATGATGTAGCATCACCCGAAGGCAGCTAAGTACACAGTGACCCAAATGTGATTGAAAAACCAACAAGACCAACCCGTAATTCTCTCTTTTCAACCTCGCTAGTGTTGCTCCCTGGAGCTAGGAAGCTGTACCCGACGTTCACTGCTGCCTATCAACGAGTCTTCCCTATTTGTTCCTGCCTACATTTATCCTGCTATCATGCAAAGTAAGACCAGTAAGACCCTTAAGAAAGATAGCACACCTAACAAGAATAACCCTACTAGCCAGGCTAACAACATGATTAGTTCAGCTATCCCTACGGAAGGGATTATACATCAACGAGTGCTTGACCAGGAACAGACAGCAAATCCTCTACCGCCTGCGTCAAATCCGGCAACAAAACCCAGATGCTATTCATCAGTGCTTCGTTAGAGATGGTCTGATAAAGGTGAGAAAAACCGCAGAGGGCAAAATGTTTACTATTACTAGAGAAGAAAACCTCAACACTTTCCTCTCCCAATGTGGTTTGTCTCACCTTATCACTCCCAATGAATTAACTTAATTAACCCCCTGTCAACTAGTGGGGCTAGGTATCCTAAGTCTCCTTGATTCATTTTCTGACTTAATTTTTAACTTACTCTTACCTAGTCATTTACCGAAATTATTTAATTGAGTTTTAAGTAGTTCTTCAGGTCTTTTTAATTATACAGTCATTACTGAACTATCTATAGTTATTAATCATTAGCTTAAATTTGCCTATGTTTATTATTCAACATTTCTTTGATTTCATTTATTACCTAGGTTGCCTAGCCTTGCCATGCTCCCTTACTCCATTGTACCCCTGGCTTTGCCTGCATCTCAACATTTCAAATCCTGCAGGCTTTGCCTGCAGGATTTGAGATGCAGGCTTTGCCTGCATCTCAACATTTCAAATTGCAAATTGTTACTTCCAGTGTACCTGTGAGTACTCGTAAGCAATCTACCTCATTTTTGCTCAATTTGTTTTTTTTTTTTGTATTGCTTAGTCTTGCTTATATTTTTTGTTTTGTATTTCCATATCTTGTGTTTTGTATAGTCCATGTTTACATGTTTTTTCTTTAATCTCATTAATTGCCTAGGTTGCCTAGCCTAGCCATACTCCCTTACTCCTTTGTACCCCTGTAAGCCCCTTTTGTGTTTGTTTTGTACAGTATTGTGTATATATTTTTCCCTATTTTATAGCTTTTTTCTACTTATTTCTGATTCTACAATCAGCTTTTTTTATGCAGTCAAGTATAGACCCTGAACTTAACCTCTTATCCACTATCTATGACAATAATCACTTTAATGATCTAAATTGCAGATATTTTGCAGCACATGATGTAAACAATGTATTAACTCATAATCACAATATCTCTGTAATCAATTTGAACGTTAGATCCCTAGGTAAACACTTCGATGATGTTAGTGCCTTGATTGAAACTATTGGCAACAAATTCTCTTTTATTATACTTACTGAAACATGGTTGAAAGAGGATACTACTCAACTCTTTAACATGCCTAACTACTCAGCAATTCACAACTGTCGTCAACTTCAGAGAGGTGGTGGCACTGCTCTTTACTACCACCAAGAACTAACATGCTTAAAAGAAATTAGAACTAGAGACTGCTATGGGGAGTATATCTTCGCCAGCTTCAGAGTCAAGGGTGCCGAGTCTGTCCTGTCTGTGGGTGCAGTCTATAGAATTCCCAACACTGATGTGTCTGGATTCAACTCAAACCTTAGAAATCTAATACTTGATAACAGACTGAACAAAAACCACCTAATTATCGCAGGGGACTTTAATATTGACCTCTGCGAGCCAGAACACCCTACTGCTGTTAGCTTCCTCAACTGTATGAATTCCTGCCTCCTCATACCCTTAATCACTAGACCTACTAGAATCACTGATTAGCACTGCCACGACTCTAGATCACATCTGGACCAACATAACCTCTCCGCTTACTTCAGGTATAATCACCGATAGCACTACAGACCACTACCCCACATTTCTTTTAACTAACATTAGCAAACCACCTCTAGAAACAAGGGAGTTAAGCTTTAGGCTGCACAATGAAACTGCTATAAACAATTTTATAACTGCTGCTGATAATGTCAACTGGGAGTCCGAGTTAGGTAACATAGGGGACATCAACCTAGCAGTGCAATCTTTTCTACAAACAACTCTTAGCCTTTATAACACCCACTGTCCTAGGCTTACAAAACAAGTCACAAGCAAAAGGCTTAACAATCCTTGGCTTACAAAGGGAATACTGAAATCCATTAACAAAAAACACGACCTTGAGAAGAAGTATAGGTTAGGAATTGTCTCCAAAGAATTCTCAAAGAATTACTCATTATTGCTATCTAAGATAATTAGACGAGCCAAAACTAATTACTACGAAGATAAATTTACTCAAATAAAGAGCAACATTAAACAAACTTGGAGCACAATTTCACAAATATTGGGATCAAAGAAATCTTTAAATAACAAACCGACTCTCCTGTCTAATAACGATGGTCAGCTTTCAGCCTCTGATTCTGCTATTGAGTTTAATAGGTTCTTCTCTTCCATTGGTTCATCCCTTGCAAATGATATTCCATCTTCCAGTACTGACATTAAGGACTATCTTACAGGTAACTATCCACAGTCTCTGTACCTAAAGCCTATTAACTCCACTGATGTCAATGAGATAATCCTTTCCCTTAAAACCAAGTCTGGTGCCCTTGAGGAGATACCAACTTTACTTTACAAAAAAGCCTCCAGATCTTTAGCCCCTGCTATTGCTTTGCTCTTCAACAAGTCACTTGAACTCCAAACCTTTCCAGATATTCTAAAAAAAGCGAGAGTAACGCCTGTCCACAAATGTGGTGACCCCACAGATGTTAACAACTACAGACCTATATCAATCCTGCCAAACTTGTCAAAATTTTTTGAAAAACTTATATACAAGCAGCTTTACTCATATCTAGCCAAACTCAATATACTTAGCCCTTGCCAATATGGCTTCAGACCCAAAAAAAGCACTAACGATGCACTTATTAGTATGCTTAACTCGATTCATACAGCTCTTGATAAAAAGGAGTTCCCTGTTGGGTTATTTGTGGACCTGCGTAAAGCTTTTGATACTGTCAACCACCATAACCTTCTTCTTAAATTACATCATTATGGAGTCAGAGGACACTCCCTACAATACCTCGAGTCCTACCTTACTGACAGGCTCCAATATGTTTCTGTGAATAATACAATTTCTCCCACCCTACCCATCAACATTGGTGTTCCTCAGGGCAGCATACTTGGCCCTCTCCTCTTTCTCATCTACATTAATGACCTTCCAAATGCCTCCCAACACCTCAAACCAATTCTATTTGCTGACGACACAACCTTCATTTACTCCAGTCCTGACCCTCTTGCTCTAAATGCCACAGTAAATACTGAGCTAAATAAAGTCCATCTTTGGCTAACTGCCAACAAACTCACCCTTAACATTGACAAAACCTTCTATATTCTGTTTGGAAATAAATCCTCTAGTCTTATAAATCTCAAAATAAACAATACCCAAATTTGTAACAAATTAGATGGCAAATTCCTTGGCATTCTCATTGACCACAAGCTGAATTTCCAGGGACACATTCTAAATATATCTAAAAAAGTTTCAAAAACTGTGGGCATTCTTTCTAAGATCAGATATTATGTACCACGCCCTGCCCTGGTGACTCTCTATTACTCCCTTATCTATCCTTATCTCAACTATGGTATTTGTGCTTGGGGTTCTACTACCCAAAATCACTTACGTCCTCTAATTACCCAACACAAAGCCGCTATTAGAACAATATCCAACTCTGGCCCCAGACATTACTCGGTACCCCTACTCAAATCTCTTAATATGTTAGATATTAAGTCACTGCACATTCTCTCATGTGTATTATACATATATAAAACGCTAAACTATAATGCCAATCCTGATCTTAAAAGCTTCATAGTAGGTTGTAACAGAACCCATGAGCACCACACCAGAAATAAATACAGTTTTGATATTCCTAGAGTACGTCTTAATCAAACTAGAAATGCTCTGCAAATCAAGGGGCCCAGAATGTGGAATGACCTTCCCAACCATGTTAAAGACTGTACCTCTCTCAACCAGTTTAAGATAAAAACTAAACACTACCTAATAAATTCCCTGTAATCTACCTCACTCCTCTATTGTCAACCCATGTCTGTTATTTTTTTTTTTTTTTTTTTTTTTTTTTTTTTTTTTTTTTTTTTTTTTTTTTTTTTTTTTTTTTTTTTTTTTTTTTTTATAATCAACACTGTTTGTCTACCTATTGTATTTGTGCTGCTTTTTCAGTCATATTTCCCCCTTTTTTTTATCTTTATTTGTATTTGTTCTCAACATCTTTTATTCTTTATGCTCAATTAGTATTAAGTTCTAGATATTAATGTTTTCTTGCCCGAAACGCATTGCGTAATAGTGGCTTTAGGCATTGTATGTACTAGCTCTATCTATATACCAATCCATTAATGTAACATCACTTGTATGTATATACCTTACCTGAATAAACATCTGAATCTGAATCTGAATCTGAATCTCCCCCTCGGTGGCTGCCGTGGGGGGTACCGACTCTCCCCCCGTCAACAATAACAAACAATCCCAGCTGGGCGCAGCGCCGTCTCCGACTCGGGCCATGCAAGTATTATGTAGCCATATGGACCAACTTAAACGAGCTGCTGCCCCTTGTTCTGACTTCAAGCGTCTTGCTGATAACCCTTGGCTCAAGTTATTAACTCAAGTACATGAAGATCAAATGAAAGTATTCAAAGAGCAGTCGGCCTTAATAATGAACCTGCAAGGCTCATTATTATCTTTGCAGAATAAAGCTGGAGCCTTACTCAAGAACAATCAAGATCTATCTACCAAAGTCGTCCACCTCGAACAAGAATTAAACCTTCTCAAGAACTCGGTTACTAACTTTAATCCAGATGAAACCACTAAAAAACAGGAAGAAATATTGCAACAGTTTGAGAACCATCTGAACAACCCACAACAGCAACACACTGTTACCCAAGACGAGACAGACCAACATAAACTACTTGAGTCCGTAATTATCTCTTCACGTGATTTTCCCCAAGAAACTGCTGGAGAAGACTGTGCTGCCATCGTGATCAAGGTATTGCAGGATAAGTTAAGGTATTCAATCCAAAAAAATGACATCAAATCAGCTTATAGAGTGGGTACCAAATCATCTGGTACTAATAACAGGATACGTATAAAACTAGATAGCTGCTCCATTTTCCTTGTTTCCTGCTCCTCATTTTCCTTGTTCTCCCCATCTCACCCAACCTCAAACAGATAGATATTTCCCTTTATATTGAAGGGTACCTGACTGCACTCGAGTCTCTAACCCTTCCCCACCCTCTTTCCCTCTTCTTCCTACCTACCCTCATCGTCCCCCCCACCCTTGGCTTTTCCCTTTTCTCGGAAAATTTATTATTAAGAAGCACCGAAACAACTGTGTAGATCTCTTAGATAAGAGTATTAGTACTGTCACTTAGGGCTCCATGGAATCACACCATATATTTCACACCTGACTCCATAGAAATTGCCTGGGGGGATGTCGCTAATTGCTAATAGTTTTTAAATCATTTAACTTAAGCCAACTCCGACTACCCTATGTCCATTCCATATCCTGGACTATTTTCCCTGCCAATTTGTGTGAGGATAGCATAGTGGGAAAGAGGGACTTAATGAGCATATATTTACAAAAAATTCACTTGTGCTCCATTAGCATCAGTGATCATTTGTATATGCACCAACACAGTATAATTTCAGGAGGCAAGTACAGTATAAATTTCAGGAGGTAAGTACAGTATATTTTTATTAGGTAATTAGAGTAGTTAATGTAGTATAATTACAGTAGATTTCCAATGTATTCCACAGCCTTTAATGCAAATGAAAGGGAGGTAGATATTGAAAAAGTAAGAAAAACGTGACACCATTCAAAAATTTATGATAATGCATACATCAAGATACTATCCCTATGTTATTTTAATTATTTGATGAACATTCCAGAGGTTTTGTCAAAATTTTCTCCAAGTTATGTAAGTTTCACAAACTGTACATTTTACTAATTAATAGATAGGTGCCGGTCGGCTGAGCGGACAGCACACTGGACTTGTGATCCTGTGGTCTCGGCTTCGATCCCGGGCGCCGGCGAGAAACAATAGGCAGAGTTTCTTTCACCCTATGCCCCTGTTACCTAGCAGTAAATAGGTACCTGGGTGTTAGTCAGCTGTCACAGGCTGCTTCCTGGGGGTGGAGGCCTGGTCGAGGACCGGGCCGCAGGGACACAAAAAAATGCCCCGAAATTAACTCAAGATAACAAGATAACCTTCCGCAAGTCTGGACATTAAATTTAAGCCTATTTTCTTTGACGGTTTTGGAGATATTAAGAGACAAAAATAGAGCTGATCTTATCTCATCTGCAGTCGCTAGTAAATCCACTGTTTATGTGAATGAATATCTGACCAGGTTCAGGCAAAATCTCTTTTTTAAACTGCATGGTTTCTGCAAAAATTCCCCTGCAATTAAACACTGTTTTGTGCGAGATGGTAAAATTATAGCTAGGAGGACTGACACTGGAAAAACCTATTCAATAACCACTGAAGCTCACCTTAATTCTTTCCTCAGTGACTGTGGGATAGCTGCTGTATAGCCTGAATTCAAATTATAATCACATTTAACTACCATTGTGTACTTTAGCTCTGCCTTTCCTTTCAAAAGGTTTTAACTTTAGTTAAAAAAAAAAAAGTCATCTTTATTATTTTCTTTTTTCATTTTACTCCCATGTTCCATAGTACACTGGCTTTGCCTGTGTCCTCTAGTATTACAGTAACTTCATTATCCAGTGTTCCTGAGTGTATCACTATTTAAACTACCTCAGTTTGTTTTTAGTGTAACTTTAGTATTCAACTATAGTGTACTTAGTTTAGTAAGCAAGCTTTTCATTTTATAGTTATAATTGCTTTTTGACTTTTTTGGTCATCTATTGTTACTAATTACTCTAGTTCATTTTTTACATTCCTAGTTCCCATTAAGTTTTTTTTATTTAAATTACCATTAAGTTTATATTACTTTAGAATTTTTATTCTACTTTTTTCTTTGTTTTCTATTTTGTAATTTGCCATTCTTGCCTTGTTTTCCTGCAAACAGCCTTTTTATGCAGACAAATATAGACCCAAAACTAAACCTCTTATCCACTATCTATGACAATCATCACTTTAATTATCTAAATTGCAGATATTTTACAGCACATGATGTAAACAATGTATTAACACATAATCACAATATCTCTGTAATCAACTTGAACGTTAGATCCCTAGGTAAACACTTCGATGATGTTAGTGCCTTGATTGAAACTATTAACAAATTCACTTTTATTATACTTACTGAAACGTGGTTGAAAGAGGATACTACTCAACTCTTTAACATGCCTAACTACTCAGCAATTCACAACTGTCGTCAAATTCAGAGAGGTGGTGGTACTGCTCTTTACTACCACCAAGAACTAACATGCTTAAAAGTAATTAGAACTAGAGACTGCTGTGGGGAGTATATCTTCGCCAGCTTCAGAGTCAAGGATGCCGAGTCTGTCCTGTCTGTGGGTACAGTCTATAGAATTCCCAACACTGATGTGTCCGAATTCAACTCAAACCTTAGAAATCTAATACAGACTGAACAAAAACCATCTAATTATCGCAGGTGACTTTAATATTGACCTCTGCGAGCCTGAACACCCTACTGCTGTTAGCTTCCTCAACTGTATGAATTCCTGCTTCCTCATACCCTTAATCACTAGACCTACTAGAATCACTGACAGTACTGCCACGACTCTAGATCACATCTGGACCAACATAACCTCTCCGCTTACTTCAGGTATAATCACCGATAGCACAACAGACCATTATCCCACATTTCTCTTAACTAATATTAGCAAACCTCCTCTAGAGTCAAGGGAGTTAAGTTTTAGGCTGCACAATGAAACTGCTATAGACAATTTTATAACTGCTGCTGACAATGTCAACTGGGAGTCCGAGTTAGGTAACACAGGGGACATCAACCTAGCAGTGCAATCTTTTCTTCAAAAAACTCTTAGCCTGTATAACACCCACTGTCCTATGCTTACAAAACAAGTCACAAGCAAAAGACTTAACAATCCCTGGCTTACAAAGGGAATACTTAAATCCATTAATAAAAAACATGACCTTGAGAAGAAGTATAGGTTAGGAATTGTCTCCAAAGAATTCTCAAAGAATTACTCGTTATTGCTTTCCAAGATAATTAGACGAGCCAAAACTAAATACAACGAAGATAAATTTACCCAAATAAAGAGCAACATTAAAAAAACTTGGAGCACAATTTCTCAATATTGGGATCAAAGAAGATTTTAAATAACAAACCAACACTCCTGTCCAATAACGATGGTCAGCTTTTAGCCTCTGATTCTGCTATTGAGTTCAATAGGTTCTTCCCTTCCATTGGATCATCCCTTGCAAATGATATTCCATCTTCCAGTACTGATGTTTAGGACTATCTTACAGGTAACTATCCACAGTCTCTGTACCTAAAGCCTATTAATTCCACTGACGTTAATGAGATAATCCTTTCCCTTAAAATCAAGTCTAGTGCCCTTGAGGAGATACCAACTTTAATTTACAAAAAAGCCTCCAGATCTTTAGCCCCTGCTATTGCATTGCTCTTCAACAAGTCACTTGAACTCCAAACCTTTCCAGATATTCTAAAAAAAGCGAGAGTAACCCCTGTACACGAATGTGGTGATCTCTCAGATGTTAACAACTACAGACCTATATCAATCCTGCCTAACTTGTCAAAAATTTTTGAAAAACTAATCTACAAGCAGCTTTACTCTTATCTAGCCAAACACAATATACTTAGCTCTTGCCAATGTGGCTTCAGACCCAAAAAAGCACTAACGATACACTTATTAGTATGATTAACTTGATTCATGCAGCTCTTGATAAAAATGAGTTCCCTGTTGGGTTATTTGTGGACCTGCGTAAGGCTTTTGACACTGTCAACCACCAAAACCTTCTTCTTAAATTGCATCATTATGGAGACAGACGACACTCCATGCAATGCCTCAAATCTTACCTTACTGACAGGCTCCAGTATGTTTCTGTGAATAATTCAATTTCTCCCACCCTACTCGTCAACATTGGTGTTCCTCTGGGCAGCATACTTGGCCCCCTCCTCTTTCTCATCTACATTAATGACTTTCCAAATGCCTCCCAACACTTCAAACCAATTCTATTTGCTGACGATACAACCTTCATTTACTCCAGTCCTGACCCCCTTGCTCTAAATGCCACAGTAAATACTGAGCTAAATAAAGTCCATCTTTGGCTAACTGCCAACAAACTCACCCTTAACATTGACAAAACCTTCTATATTCTGTTTGGCAATAAATCCTCTAATCAAATAAATCTCAAAATAAACAATACCCAAATTTGTAACAAATTAGATGGAATATTCCTTGGCGTTCTCATTGACCACAAGCTGAATTTCCAGGGACACATTCTAAATATATCAAAATAGTTTCAAAAACTGTTGGCATTCTTTCTAAGATCAGATATTATGTACCCCGCCCTGCTCTGGTGACTATTACTCCCTCATCTATCCATATCTCAACTATGGTATTTGTGCTTGGGGTTCTACTACCCAAAATCATTTACGTCCTCCAATTACTCAACACAAAGCTGCTATTAGGACAATATCCAACTCTGGCCCCAGACATCACTCGGTACCCCTACTCAAATCTCTGAATATGTTAGATATGAAGTCACTGCACATTCTCTCGTGTGTATTATACATATTTTTTATTTTATCCCTCTTTTACCTCAATTTTTATTTGTACTCAACGCATTTTTTTCTTTTTACCCATTAGTTTTAAGCTTTAGTCAGTAGTGTTTTTTCCTGCCCGAAACGCTTTGCGTAATAGTGGCTTTAGGCATTGTATGTACTAGCTCTTATCTATAAAGCCAACAAACTTTGTAAAATCTCTTTATGTATGTACCTTTGCCTAAATAAAAATTATTATTATTAATTATTATTATATATAAAATGCTGAACTGTAATGCCAATCCTGACCTCAAAAGCTTCATAGAAGGTTGTAGCAGAACCCATGAGCACCACACCAGAAATAAATACAGTTTTGATATTCCAAGAGTACGATTGAATCAATCTAGAAATGCTCTACAAATCAAGGGACCCAGAATGTGGAATGACCTTCCCAACCATGTTAAAGACTGTACCTCTCTCAACCAGTTTAGGATAAAAACGAAGCTATACCTAATAAATTCCCTGTAACCTACCTTATCCCTCTATTGTCAACCCATGTCTGCTTTTTTTTATAACAATGCTGTTTGTCGACCTAATTGTATTTGTACTGCTTTTTCAGCTATGTTCCTCCCCACCTTTTTATCAACTTTTTTTATTTGTTCTCAACACTTATTATTCTTTTTGCTCAATTAGTATTAAGCTTTAGTCATTTAAGTTTTTCATGCCCGAAACGCTTTGCGTAATAGTGGCTTTAGGCATTGTATGTACTAGCCCTATCTATAAACCCATCATTCTTTGTAAAATCTTTTGTATGTATGTACCTTACCTAAATAAAAATTTATTTATTTATTTATTTATTTAAACTGCACCTGTCATAAAGAAGATGAAGACTCACCAGTGTCCACAGTGTCCGAAGGTATTCACCCGTCCTGGACATGTGAAGCGTCACATGTTAGTGCATTCAGGTGACAAACCTCATGAATGTCCAGAGTGTGGGAAGAGATTCAATCAGCTTGTACATTTGAAGACTCACAGGATGGTGCATGCGGATGAGAGACCTTTTCAATGTGCAGAGTGTGGCAAAAAATTTAGAGAACGTGGAACTATAATAAAGCACATGTTTTTGCATTCAGGTGACAAACCGCATGAATGTCTAGAGTGTGGGAAGAGATTCAGTCAGCATGGAAGTATGAAGATTCACATGTTAGTGCATACAGATGACAAACATCACGAGTGTCCAGAGTGTGGGAAGAGATTCAGTCAGCATGGAAGTATGAAGACTCACATGTTAGTGCATACAGGTGACAAACCTCACGAGTGTCCAGAGTGTGGGAAGAGATTCAGTCAGCGTGGAAATATGAAGACTCACAGGATGGTGCATGCGGATGAGAGACCTTTTCAATGTGCCAAGTGTGGTAAAAAATTTAGAGAACGTAGATCTATAATACAGCACATGTTAGGGCATTCAGGTGACAAACCTCACGAGTGTCCAGAGTGTGGGAAGAGATTTAGTCATCTTGGACATATGAAGAGGCACAAGATGATACATGCAGATAATAGGCCAAACACTTTGAGTGTGAAAGATAATTAAGAGAATGTTGAAGGATAATGAGCCACATAAGGGTATATTAACATACCTTTAATCTAACAGTGTGCTATCACAATGTCAGTTGGATGTTCTTCAGAGGTAATTATAATTTGTTTGACAAATAAACTTCACAATGAAAGGTAAAGATATGAAGATATTTTATTATATTGTTCTTTTATGAAAGTTAGATGACCAAGCAAGAACTAGAGAAGCTGTCACTAGGAAAACTCAAAATTGCTTATAAGTATAGAAATATCTCTTTAATTTAGCAAAGGTAAAACAAAGCTTTAAATGCTTTTCTTCATATATATGTAAATAATGTGCTTCCTTTTTTTGCTTCCTGTGGAAAATTATTTAAAATGTAATATACTCTGTAGCTAAGTTATGGACATTTTTGTTGTAATATTATTTAGCATTGGAGTTGAAGAAGACAATCTGAGATGTACTTAAGGTGACACTATTTGATTGGTAAGGAAATGTATATTAATCGAGGAATCTTCTCACGAGATTCATATGCAAACTGATGTCCATTTTTTATTTTTTGTTTAGGCCTATTTATGAGTTCTATTCTTGATTATAAATATTTCACCGAAGAGCATATTGAAGGCTGATTGGCATTTATAGCTGTCAGTCAAGTTAATATGAAATTTAAATTTATATTACTCTAAAAATTTATCACTCTAAATTTACCAGAAATTTATTACTCTAGCCTAACTTTATCAGTTATGCTGTAATTGTCTGGGAATAATATTTTACCTGATTTACCTGAGGGCCACTAACCCGAGTGGCCTCAGCGAGAACAGGAAGTCGTCGGCTTGTTGAAGGTTCCCTTCCCCCTCCCAGTTTGCCTTCATGATTTTTTCCAGGTATATTTTGAAATTCAGCACAGTTTTGGCAGTTATGGGTTTGGTGGGTCGGCAGTTCCATTGATCAATAACCCTGTGGGTGAAAAACTCTGATTGGCAATTATATTATCCTGACTGTCAATTTATATAAAAAAATTATATCAAAGAGATATTTATGTTGTGGTGCTTGTGGGTTCTATTACGTCTATCAATGGAGAGTTTCAGATCAGGGTTAGTATTTAGGAACAAGGTTTTGTACTTGTAAATAGCACAAGAGAATGTGTAGAGCGAGTGTATATGTAGCATGTTCAGGGATTTTAAACAGAGAGGTTGGGTGTTGTTTGAAGACAGTTTTATTGTTATGATAGCACATTTTTGTTGGGTGATGATGGGTTTGAGGTAGTTTGCAGTGGATGAATGAACCCCATGCATAGATACTGTATGTTGAGATACCAACATTAATTTACAAAAAAAAGCCTCTAGATTTTTAGCTCCAGCCATTGCATTGCTCTACAACAAATTATTTGAACTCTAAACCTTTCCTGATATTTTGAGAAAAAAAGCAAGAGTAACCTTAGTCCATAAAAGCAGCAATCTCACTGAAGTCAACAATTATAGACCAATATCAATTCTGCCGATTTTGTCTAAATTATTTTAAAGTTAACTTACACGCAGCCTTACTCCTATTTATACTTAGTTCTTCCCATAATGGCTTCAGGCCCAAAAAAGGACCAATCATGCCCAGTTAATATGATTAATTTCATTTATGCAGCCCTTGGAAAACTTATTCATTTATTTATTGACCTACATAAGACGTTTTGACACTGTAAACACATTAACTTTCTTAAATTGCAACATTACGGAGTAAGAGGTCACTCCCTCCAATACCTACAATCTTACCTCATGCAGTGACAGGCTCCAGTATGTCTCTGTGAATGATTCCAATTTTCCCACTCTACCCATAAACACTGGTGTCTCACCGGGCAGTATTCTTCACCCTCTAGTCTTTTTCATCTCTCCCTCCCTTTCCAGCTCGTTGCCATCGTGAGGGGGCTTGGTTGGCGGATGCTAGAGTGTGATGCTCCATGGGACAGTGTCCTCTGTCCTTTTGAAGCCTTATGCTCCTGCTGCCTTCTTCACTAATTGTGCTGAATGCTTTTTCCTACTAAGTTTAATTTTTCCTTCCCAATTCTCCTTTTTAATTGCTATTTCCCAGCGACTTTTTGCTATTCTTGATCATTCTTTTAGATGTCATCTTCTGTTTTGACACTGTGTGTTAGGTGAGGCACAGTCTCTCGCCCGTAAAACTGTGGTACCCGAAATTGTTGAGCAAAGGGACACTTTTATTGTCACTCTTTTTCTTCGTTGCTGAGCCCAATCTTGATGGACTGTTGGTTCTTAAAGTGGTGATTGCAGGGCATATATCCACGATGCACCCCTGGGGGGCACGTCTTATCGGGTGTCTTATCCTCTAATTGTGGCACCATGGTGGGTATGGGGGCTTGTTTGTTGATGAAATAATTACCTGTTCATTTACATGCTGATATCTGACACTTATTTTTAACTTCTCAAATGTGGGGTGGGAGACCAGGGCCCCAAGTCGGACTGTGATGGAAAGCCGGGCTCTGTAGCCCCCGCTACATTGGGCCCAGACTGGACTACTCCCCCGCTCCCCTTCCTCTTCTGTGGTTGGGTCGAGCCCCAAGCCCCCTGTGGTGACTACCTCGTCCCCTAGTACGACTCCATCTCTCATTGTGACTACTGCACCTTATGACCCCCCCCCCCCCCCCCCCTCTCTCTCTCTCTCTCTCTTGGGGTTTCTCACCACCGTCCCCGCCATGGCCGCTCTCGCATGCTTCCTTCCCATACCAATTCGTACCATGCCTTGTTTGATCTTGCTACGTGGACTAAGTCAAAATCAAATCAAATCAAATGTTTATATAGGTAAGATACATACAAGAGATTTTACAAAGAGTGATGGATTTATAGATAGGGCTAATACATACAATGCCTAAAGCCACTATTACGCAAAGCGTTTCGGGCATGAAAAACTTAAATGACTAAAGCTTAATACTAATTGAGCATAAAGAATAAAATGAGTTGAGAACAAATAAAAAAAAAGAGATAAAAAGGGGGAACATGGCTGAAAAAGCAGCACAAATACAATTCGGTCGACAAACAGCGTCATTAAAAAAAAAACACATTGGTTGACTATAGAGGGGTAAGGTAGGTTACAGGGAATTTATTAGGTATAGCTTCGTTTTTATCTTAAACTGGTTGAGAGAGGTACAGTCTTTAACATGGTTGGGAAGGTCATTCCACATTCTAGGTCTCTTGATACTTTGACTTACTCCCTTGAAGTACTTTGACCTCCATCATTTAGATTCTACTGCTGACAATTTCTCCCTCCATAGGCACCTTGTTGGTTCAGTAGATGCCTCTGTTACTTTTAACCCCACCCATCTCGGTACGCATGTTGTTGCTGCTTCTTCTCGGGATGCAGCTGTCCACTTGGCGACTTTGTCCTGCATTGAGGTGACCCCCCTGTTCGGGTCTCCAAGAATGCTCAGTTAAGTGGCAGTGTTGGCACTGTTCTCCTCCCACACCATGTTACAACCGGTATTAGGAACCTCAAGGACTGCCACGAGGATATTAAACATGTCCTCGAGGCCCAAGGCCATTCTGTTCTCCAGGTTTACACGTTCACGACCCCCTCGTGTCTGTCGCCATCTGTCCCTTCGGTTTGTGAAAATTACCTTTGATGGTTGGACACTTCCGCCCTCTGTTATTCTTGCTGGTGCCAGATGCTCCATTCAGGAGTACATACCCTCTTCTCAGCTTTGTAATAAGTGCTGGAAGTTCGGACATGGTGCCCTCAAATGCTCCAGTATTCTCTCTCTCTCTCTCTGCCCTATGTGTGGGAACGAAGGTCACTCTAAGTCGGAGTGCACTTCTCCCCAGGCTCGCGGCCTCAATTGCGGTGATGCCCACCCTACCTTCTCTCGCGCGTGTATATATTACAAACTTGAGGCAGCCGTCCTCAACATGAAGCACTGGGAACGTTTGTCATTTCCTGAGGCGAGGCACCAAGTTCACCATCCCCCTCCTCCCCCTTTCGCTGGGGTTTTTTTACGCTCACGTGTTGCGCTCTTCCTCTCCTCGTCCTTCCCACCTTCCTCAGTCTCAACAGTTTCCAGGCCTTACACCCAGATACGCCCACCGCCTGCTCCCCTGTTCCTTTACATTCTGACCCGAAGGGTCCCCCCTCCTGGTTCTCTGTCTGGGGTTCCCCTTCTTTCTACCCAGTTTGCCATGTCTCCTGTGTCTTCTTTCTCATCTCCCTTTGATCCTCCTTCCCATCCTTCTCTGTCTCTTAGCTCTCCACGCTGCCTGTCTGTGCGAGCTGATATCCATCCTTCTCCTAGTGATCATCGTGTTGTTCGCTTTCGTTCTTCTTCTGTTTAGACGTTTGAGTCTGTTGCCCAGTACGTTGCTGCTGGAACACCTGCCTCTCTGAGTCAGAAGCAAAAGCCTGGCTTATCTTCTTCCTCCTCCCCGACTGGTAAGAAAGCTTCACTTTCATCCTCGCCTCCTACCTCTGACTCTATCGCTCCACCCCTCCCATTTCGGTGGTCGAGCCCCCTGTTCCTGCTTTGGAGGTTTCTTTGGCCCCTGCTACCCTCTCGGTTCCTGCACTTGCTGAGGTGTGCTTCCTGGTTTCTGCCCCTCCTGCTGTCCTTGAAAGTCCCTCTCGGTTGCCTCCTCCTCTGATCCCTGCTCATCTGCCTCTGGTCTGTCCTCCCACTCCCTTCCCTCCATCTTTACTCAGTTTACCCATGCCCACTATCCCTGACTTCGCTGACCCTGATCCTGTTCCTGTACTTCTTTGACATGCTGTGTTCATTTTTAACCTTTGTTTCTTCATTGTTCTCTGTTCCTGTCCTTTCTCTTTTTGTCGATGTCTATTCTTCAATGGAATATTCGTGGATATTACGCCAATTTCCATAAACTCCAACTTTTGATTTCACAGTTTTCGCTCCTTTGTGTCCGTCTCCAGGAGCCGATGCTTGGTGCTCATCCTAGTCGCTTCCGTGATTATTCCTTTCTCTCCCCCATGGCCCCCCCCCCCTTCAGATTTTGCTGGGGCCAATAACTTTTTTGCTTTTGATTCGTTCTGATGTTCCCTTCATCCCCTTACTTTTTCCATCACCTCTCCAATGTTCTGTTGCCCGTGTCTTTGTGCGTAAATGGTACACAGTTTTTGCAGGAGCACAGAGTCTGCTCCTGCTGGGTGATTTCAGTTGTCGACATACCCTCTGGGGTGAAGTTCTGACAAGCACCCGGGGTCGCCTTCTCGAACCGCTCATCCTCTCTTCTTCCCTGTCTCTAAGGAATTCTGATGAGCCCACTCATTTGGACTCTTGGACTGCACCCTTTCCTGTCTTGATTTTTTCTTTGTTTGTTGTCTCTGTACTTGAATTTCACATGGCAGGTTCTTGATGACTTCCATGGCAGTGACCATTTCCCCATCCTTGTTACCTTTTTTCTTTTCACCCTCCCCTCTCCTTCCCTAGGTGGCGATATGCCGAGGCTGACTGGCATCAATTTACCCTCTGTGCTACTCTCTCCGACCTCTCCATTTTGCTTCTCCCTCGCTCCCTCGTCCTTTTTCATGACACCGTCTTCAATGCTGCCCTCCACTCTTTTCCTCGCTCTACCTCTCAGGAAACATGGAAGTGCGTTCCCTGGTGGAATGTGGACTGTGCTTGGGCTGTCTGCTATAAGCGTGCAGCCTGGAAGAGACACCGCCGCCGGCAGATGGCTGATTTTTGTCTTTTGTTTCGGAAGGCGAGTTCAGTGGTCCGTAGGACCATCTGTACAGGTAAACGTGAGTGTTGGAGGTTTTATGTTTCCACTATTACGTCCGAAAATACTCTGCCGCAGATCTGGAGGGGTATCCGCAAGATAGTGGGTAAGTTTGCTTCTGATGTCTCGCCGGTCCTCCACCTCCGTGATACTCTTGTGGTGGACCCGTTGCACGTTGCGACCGAACTGGGTTCCCACTTTTCGTCTGTTAGCTCTGGTTCTCATCTTCCTCAATCTTTCCTTCTTCGTAAGCCTGTTCTTGAATCTCGTCCTTTAGATTTCTGCACTCATCTCAGCCTTCCTTATAACGATCCCTTCTCTCTCTCTGAACTTAAGTCTGCCCAGTTCCTCTGTGGTTCTATGGCAGTAGGTTCCGATGGCATTCATTATGAGATGCTTCACCATCTCCCTCTGTGCATGTCTCGGTATTTACTGAGTCTGTATAATCGGGTCTGAGAATCATCTTCAGTACCTGAGGACTGGCTCAATGCTGTTGTCCTACCCGTCCGCCCTGTTATGTTTCCAGGGTCTCTCAGGACATTCCCTAAGGACTTCCACCCTATTGCCCTCATGAGTTGTCTGCAAACTCTTTTGAACGTATGGTTAATGTTTGTCTGATGTGGTTTTTAGAACACTCGCCACCTCTCCCCTTCTTAATTTGGTTTTCGCAAGTGCCGCAGCACAACAGATGTCCTGGCAAACTTGGAGGTCCATATTTGTACTGATTTTGCTGCGAAGACCTCTGTTGTTGCCGTCTTCTTTGACCTGGAAAAGGCTTATGACACCACCTGGAGATATCATATTCTGTCACAACTTCATTCATCTTGCCTTCGTGGTAATCTCACTCTCTTCCTCCAAAGATTTATCTCTCGTTTCTTTCGAGTTAGGCTTAGTGCCACTCTCTCTGCCCCTTTTAGGCAATATGAGGGTGTACCCCAAGGTAGTGTTCTGAGCACTACTCTTTTTCTAGTTGCCCTCAATGGTCTTTTTTTCCTCCCTTCTGGTGTTTTCTTCTCTCTATGTCGACGATCTTACCCTTTGCTGTCGGGATGATGATTCGCCTCTCCTTCAACGGTGGCTTCAACTTGTGATTGATGCCGTGTCATCTTGGGCAACTGATCATGGCTTCAAGTTCTCTATGTCTAAGACTTGTGCTATGACTTTTACTCAGAAGCATGTCATTCTTTGTCCCTCTTTTGCTTTATGGTCATCCCCTTGTGTTCAGGGAGTCCACTAAGCTTTTGGGGTTAATCTTTGACACTCGTTTGTCTTGGTCGCCTCATATCTCTTACCTCCGAGTTGAATGCTCCAAGACCCTTACCATCCTTAAGGTTTTGTCCCATACTTCTTGGGGAGTTGATAGCTGCACACTCCTCTCTTTACATTCGTCTCTCGTCCTGTCTAAACTCGATTATGGTTGCCCTGCTTACTCGTCTCCTTCTACTCTTCGTCGTCTTGATGCTTTGCACCATACTGGGTTGCGCCTCAGCTCTGGTGCCTTTCGTTCGACTCCCACCCTCAACTTATATGTTGATACTGCCTTCCTATCTTTCCAGGATCGCCGTGATCGCTACTGTCTTTGATATCTTGCGCGGTCCTTGCAACATCCTTCCTCTCGCCTCTTGTCATGCTTTGACTTTTACCCCTCCTGTAGTTCCTCTTCTTCATCACCACCTCCCTCTTTTTCGTCTTCTCTTTATTTAGATTTCACGTTTTGGGTTCTTCGTGACCTCTATAACAGTGACCATTTCCCCATCCTTGTCACCTTTTTCTCTTTTCACCCTTCTCTCTCCTTCCCTAGGTGGCAGTTTGCCAAGGCTGACTGGAATCTATTCACTCTACATGGTACTCTTTCTGACCTCTCCTATCTGCCTCACCGTCGAGCCCTACTCCTTTTTCATCACACCATATTAGATGCTGCCCTCCACTCTATTCCTTACTCTACCTCCAGGTGAATGCGGAAGTGCGTTCCCAGGTGGAATGCTGGGTGTTTCGACTGTCCTCTGTAAGAGTGCAGCCTGGAAAAAAGACAGATGCAGACAGACGGCTGTTTTCTTTTGTTTTATAAGGTGACTGCGGTCCGTACGGTTAAACTTGAGAGTTGGAAACCTTTGTCTCCACCATTACGTCTGATATTCCTCTGCCCCGGATCTGGAAGAAAACCTGTAAGATTGCGGGTAAGTTTGTTCCAGATGTCTCACCAGTCCTTCACTTCCATGATTCTATTGTGCGGATCCTGTGTCAGTCGCCACCGAACTGTGTTCCCCTTTTTCGACTGGTGGCTCCAGTTCTAGTCTTCCTCCATCTTTCCTTATTCGTAAGCACCTTCATGAATCTTGTCCTATAGATTTTCGCATGCATCTCCAGCTTCTCTATAATGATCTCTCTCTCCGAACACCAGTCTGCCCTGACTCTGCGGTTCTATGGCAGCGGGCTCAGAAAGCGAAACATCTCCTAATGAATGTCACCTCTCTCAATGCATGGTTTCAGTATATACTGAATCTGTTTAACCTTATCTGGCAGTCATCATCTGTCCCTGAGAACTGGCTTCAGGTGGTGGTTTTTCCTATTCAGAAACCAGGGTCTCTAGGGATAGCTGCTAAGGACATCTGCCCCATTGCCCTCACGAGTTGCATCTGCAAACTCTTTGAACGTATGTTCAATGTCCTTATGATGTTGTTCTTAGAACACTATCGCCACCACTTACCTTCTCAATTTGGCTGTTACAAGTGTCATGACTGATGTCTTGGTGAACATGGTCTATATATGTACTGCTTTTACTGCAAACACCTCTGTTGTTGCTGTCCTTTTTTTGACCTGGAAAAGGCATATGACACCACCTGGAGATACCATATTTTGTCCCAACTCCATTCGTGGTAATCTCTTCCTCTTCCTACGAAGCTTCCGCTCTAATCGTTCCTTTAGTGATGGTTTGTACCATTCTGCCTCTTTACGGCAATATGAAGGTGTACCCCACAGTAGTGTTCTGAGCACTTACTAATTTTCCTGGTTGCCCTCAGTGGTCTTCTTTACTCCCTTCCCTCTGGAATCTCATCAGCTCTCTATGTTGACAATCTTACCCATTGCTGTCAAGGTGATGACTTGCCTTTCCTTCAACGGCGACTTCAACTTGCGATTGATGCCGTGTCATCCTGGGACACCAATCATGGCATCAAGTTCTCTACAACTAAAACTTTTGCGATGACTTTTACTCGGAAGAAGGTCGTTCTTCATCCCCCTTTGTCGCTTTATGGTAATCCCCTTTTGTGCAAAGATTTTGCTAAACCTATGGAGTTAATCTTTGAAACTCGTTTGTTTTGGTCTCTCCATATCTCTAACCTCTGAGTTGGATGCTCTAAGGTCCTTAATTTACTTAAGGTAAGTTATACTTCCTTGGGAGCTGATACGAGCACGCTCCACCTTCGTGCTGTCTAAACTCAAGTATGGTTGTCTTGCTTACTCGTCTGCCTCTCCTTCTACTCTTTGCTGTCTTGATGCTCTGCATCATAATGGGTTATACCTCAGCTCTGGTGCCTTGCGTTTGACTCCTACCCTAAGCCGGTATGATGAAACAGGCATACTGTATCTACAGGATCACCATGATCACTACTGTCTTTGCTACATTGCACAGTCCCTACAACACCCTCCTCACTCTCCCTTATGTCGTACTTTTCCTTGCACACTTTTCTTCACACTTCCGCTCCATTTCCGTCTTCACAGATGGGGTCAAAGTCTGCAGATGGTGTAGCCTACTCTGTTGTTTTTCCTGACCACACCTATGTGTCGCCTGCATCCAGAGACTAGCATCTCCACAGCAGAACTTTGTGCTATTTTGTATGCTCTTTGTCAACAGCTTTCTTGTTGTCAATTTTCCTTTATTGTTGTAGTTGACTCTCACAGTGCCCTCATGGCTCTGGAGCCCTTTAATCCAGTTCATTCGGTTGTAGTCGAAATTCAACATTGGCTGTTTCTTATCGCCAAAAGATTTAAGACAGTGGAATTTTGCCGGTTTCCCAGCCATATTTGTGTGTCCTTAAATGAGCGTGCGGACTCTGTCACTAAGGAGGCTATCTGCACTTGCCCCATCTCCCTTAATCCTTACACTGCTCAGGGGTCCTGGGGACATTTACACCCCTGTGCGCAAGAAAAAAAAAATAATTTTTTTTTTCGTCTTCTAAACATGTTAATTTGTGTCCCCTGAGCACGGAAAAAAAAAAATCGTAGGTGACATATTTTGGGCGCAATTGACCGAGGAAGTCTGGCAAAAAGTGGGCGTTGACAGAGCGGTCGTCAGACCCGGTCAGCGTCACCCGCGCTGACAGGTGGGAGTTGCCACAAAGATATTATTACCTAATTGTTTCAATGTCTTCGATTGATTTTTTCTTAGTTTTTTTGCAGTAATATTATTCAGTAGTGTGTATTGTAATATATTTATATAATAAAAGTGGTGAATAATCACTATACTCAAAAGTATGATGTGCATATTAGTGATTCAATTATTATGTTTATAAAACAATAAACAAATAGTTTTGCTGCTATTACACTCTATACACAGGTTATATATAAGTATCTGCATGTTTTGATTACCATAACGAATCACTAAGTTGGTATTGAGAGTCGAAAAGCAACGAAGAGTTACCGCCACACACCAGCCAGCCACTCGCTGCCACTCCCTCAACACACGCACTAAACTTTCTTCCCCAATAATACTATTTGTGGTGTTATTACACTATATACAGACGTTATATATAAGTATGTATATATTTTGTTCACCACAACTGTACAGCTAAGCTGATATAGTTAGTTCAGGCACTAAGAGTCGTCGCTATACACAGATGGCGGCTCCCTCACTCTTTCAAGGTCACACGCACTAAACTTTCTACCCCAACAATACTGATTGCAGTGTTATTACCCTATATACACATATTATATATATATATATATATCTACATGTTTTATGCACCGTAACTGTACACCTAAGCTTGTAGTGCGCCCAAAAAGCATAGTGGCCACTCTCTAAACAGCTAGACAAATCGTGCAGACGACGTCACCTCCATCACCCATATGGCTCCTCCCAGCATAATCCTTTTGCTGTTATTACACTAATACACACATTATATATAAGTATCTACATTTGTGTTCACCATAGAGAACCACTGACCTGGTATGGTGAATGCAAACAATAACAGCTAGCCACACAGTCAGTAAAGATGCTGTCTCCCTCCATCTCTCAGCATCACTCCTCTCACAGCGCTAATTATTACAACAATCCTGCTATTATCACAACCCTGGTTATTTATATCACAGTCATGGGTCATCTGTAATATTGTCATCGCTAAATAATAACAATTATATATTTATTTTGACATTTTTCGGCGATGCTGTGGTCACAAGCTGAACAGCAATGCTGTTCGCTCATGCTGCGTGCGCCGGCCTCGGTTGCTCCAACAGTACTGTGCCTCTCACACCTGAGAATATTGCCCATGATTTTTTTTTAAAATGGCATCTGTTTACAAGAGCCCTGAGGAAGCTACTGTGAACCCCCTGTAGCCGCGGGCCATTTGAATCAGGCCTGGCACCCTATGGCGTATATATACGCCATGCACACCATGGGACATGTTACTCAGGGCGTATATATACGCCATGCGCAGTTTAAGGGTTAAAGGTGTTCCTTATTCTGACTTCTACCCAGTTATTCATTCCTCCATCCTTACCCATTGGCAGGATTGTTGGTCTTCTGTTACTCGTGACAAACTGCATACTGTACTCTTGAAGGTAGTGTGTCCCCATGGCCCTCCTCCCATCACCATAAGTGGTGGTGAGAAATGGCTCTGATGAGATTACGTATTAGCCATAAATGTTTAATTCATAGGCACTTAATGGAGCGCCGCCCTGCTCTTTATTTTCCAAACTGCATTGTCCCTCTTACTGTCGTGCATATCCTTGTTGAATGTCCTGACATCCAGGAGGTGTGTGTGTCTTGTTTCCTGACTGTCCCTCGTGGTCACTTGTTCCTCGATAGAATCCTTGAGGAATCAGATACCTTTGATATTGTTTGCCTTATGCACTTTTGTTTTCGAATTGGCATCCTTAGTGATATTTACCATTTTTTTATATCCCACACAGTTGATGGTGCTTCGTAGCCTTCCGGGCTTGGTGCCCTCTTTTGATAATTACTTGCCTACTCTTTCTCATCTACATTAATGACATTCCGAATACCTCTCAATACCTCAAGCCAGTTTTATTGGCTGTTTACACAACCCTCATTTTCTCCAATCCTAAGAATTGGCAATATCCAGATTGGTAATAAAGTAGATGGTAAATTCCATGATGTTCTCATTGATAAAAAGCTGAATTTCCAGTGTCACATACAAATTATAGGGAAAAAATATTTTAAAATCACCTGGCATCTTTTCTAAATCAGATATTATGTACGTCACCCTCTACCTTGGTTAAACTTTATTGGCCTCTCGTCTGTCTTTATCACAATTTTGGTATCATTGCCTGGGGATCTCCCTAAATTATTTATGATCTCTAATTACTCAAGACAAATCATCAATTAGAACAATAACAAACTGAAGCCACAGACAGCATTCTGCCCCCCCCCCCTTTCTTAAATCTAAATCATTGAATATTTTAGATATTAAGTCTAAGCCACTTCACACCCTATCAAGTGCACTATATATATATATATATATATATATATATATATATATATATATATATATATATATATATATATATATATATATATATATATATATAATATGAAACACTGAATTGCAATGCTAAACCTGTTCTTAAATACATGGTAGGGGGCTGTAACAGAATCTTTGAAATCCACACTAGAAACAAATATTTATTTGATATTCCAAGAGTGCGACTTAGCCAAAGTGGAAATATTCCACAAATCAAGAGTCCCAAAATGTAAAATGTTCTTCCCAATAACATCAAAGACTGTCCGTCTCTCAACCAGTTTAAGAGAGAAACTAAGTACTACCTAATAAATGCCATGTAACCTACCTTACCTACTGATTGTCAACCTATGTCTTGCTATTATTAAACAATAATGAATAATGACTGAACTTGTAATACTGCTATATGCCAAGTAAACAAAAAAAGTTACCATGTTTATTTAGTTAAAATTACCATCGGCTGTTCTGTTGCAGTTTTGCTGTTCCATTCAACATGTAATTATTGTCATTCTTTTTATTTTTTCTACTTTTGTTCAACTTTTGCTTTTCATCTCAATTATTTTTAGCAATTAATTTTAAGTGTTTATCCACAGCATGTCTGAAACACTGTGCATATTAGTGGCTTTAGGCATAGTATATTCTTGCTTTATCTAGAAATCCAACATTGTGCTTGTAACCCATTTTCTATGTACGTTTCTCAAAAAACATTACCATCTTTAGCATTATCATTATGTTAAACAGGGGATAGCTTATGGAATAGTATAGTGAAAGGACAGAAGAGTGCGGAATATAATATGTGATTTTTGAGAATATACCAACAGTTTGAGACTTTGCCTGTGTACTGTATGTGAGTGTTCAAATTTAGTCTCTTGTTTATGTATAGGCCAAGGAACTTCTTCATCTTTTTAATGGTAATGTTGACATTATCTATTTGAAGGTGAATTTCATTTGATAATTTACTTCCAAATACAATGTAATAGGTCTTCTCTATATTTAGTTTGTTGGTTGACATCCAACCACATCCAGAGTGTTTCAATTTGTTGTTTACAATATTACTTATTGTGTGATGCATTGGAGTTTGAATAGATGAAGGCAGTATCGCCAGCAAATAGTATTGGTTTAAGGATGTTAGAGATATTTGGTAAATCATTGATGTATATAAGCAATAGGAGAGGTTCTAAGATGCTGCCCTGTGGCACTCCTACGGTTACAGTAGAGATGTGGGGGGGGGTTATGTCATTAATGGCTACATATTGGTGTCTATCATTAAGATATGATAGAATATAGTTATCAGGAAGGCCTCAGATTCTGTAATGATTAAGTTTAAGTAAAAGGTAGGTATGGCTTACAGTATCAAAGCCTGACTGTCAATTATATTAACCTGAATCTGGCAGTTATATTATCCTAAGACTGGCAATTATAAAACTCATATATATATATATATATATATATATATATATATATATATATATATATATATATATATATATATATATATATATATATATATATATATATATATATATATATATAAATAAAAATATGTTAATTACATTATCTTGAATCGGGCAGTTTTATATTTATATGGATCTAGCAATTCGATATATTTATATATGAATCTGGCAATTATATATATATATAAGTAGCAAGCAATTCTATATATATAAGTAGCAAGCAATTCTATATACTGTATATATATATATATATATATACAGTACTGTATATGAATCTGGCAATAATATTAGCCTGATTCTGATATTTGTATTATCCTATATCTGGTATTTTATAAACCAAAACTTTGCATTTATATGAGTGACTCCAGAATTTGTATTATAATGCGAAGTATTTCATCGAAGGCTTAATTACTAATATTTATTTCATTTGTTTACAAATGCCTTAATCTGACAATTTATTAATATAAAAGGATGTCTGCTTTTAAATTAGTGATTTAAAAAATTTGATGTAAAGTCCTTAGTTTGAATATTGTTTAATTGATAAGTATATTTATGATTAATTTTGGCCTGTATTATGAGGTGTAGGAGTAACCTATATGGTTTTGATTGGTCGTTTAATTTCTTGTCTTGATGGATGTGAATGATGTTTAATTATTATTTATTTAGGCTCTATTATTAGTTCAGATTATTTATAGATAGAATAATGTGCAATAGATGGCTCTTAAAACCTGTTAATTATTATATTATTATTACTTGACAATTGTCTCAACATTCCAATTTACTGTCCTCTTACTATAAGTGTTGTTTTAATTAGCACATAAATGATCTTCACGTAATATGGTTTATTTACCCCCATGACAATGCTTCAGTATTTGTAAAGTTATAATTCCCGGTTATTAAGGTAATTAGAGAAATAACAAACCCTGAATATATGAACGTTAAAAGCATTTTGGTATGTGCAAAATATTCTTGTTTTGCAAGAACACTGGCTTACATCTTATGAATATCAAAACCACTTCAAATTTATTGATAGTTCTTTTTCCACTGCCAGTATTGACATGTCTATTGACTGGTCAGGTCCTGGAAGACCCTATGGTGCTGCTGCTATCCTGGGCATAACAATATGCAATGTAAAGTTGAGGTTGTCAATATTGTATCAGGGCTCACTCCTGCTATACTTGTGTCCTATAGTTATCTGGAGATGATTTCGGGGCTTATCATCCCCCACGGCCCGGTCCTCGACCAGGCCTCCTTTTTGTTACACAATCCCAAGGAAGCAGCCTGCAGCTGCTGTCTATCTCTCAGGTACATATTTACTGCTAGGCGAACAGACTCATCAGGATGAAAAAAACTCTGCCCATTTGTTTTCGTCTCCACCAAGGATCGAACCCGGAACCTCAGGACTACGAATCCGATGTGCTGTCCACTCAGATGTCAGACCCCTTTGCTCAGGGGCCTGAAAGGTGCTCAGCAGTATTTGATTATGAGTGTGTGTGTGTGTGTATGCATGGTTTCCACAAGCAATATCAACTGTGCAGATGAGTATGGAAATATATGATCAGAAATATATCAATTGACTAATTTGTATCATAATGCTGAACTCATGGGGTGGTAGGTGATTTTTAACACTGATTTTACCTGCTAAGATGTATACTTAAATTTGTTTAATGAATTCATGGATGCTGAAAATTTACATAATCCTGCTATTAATGATTTATTTACTATTACTATAGCTTTATGTCATGAGATAGGAATGGAAGGTCTCATATTGATCATTTTCTTATTGATGATATAACTGGTCTCACCTTTAAGTATAAGGCTGTCAGTGATGACAACCTGTCCTGGTATCATCCTGCCATGGCCACCTCCAATATACCTCACTCACAAGTTGCTGCTGCCAAAGATAACATAAACCTCCCTAGAACACACCTAAACGTAGGAAGGCCACTCTTGCTGACCTGGATAAGTTTAAATGCCTGCTTAACCAATACTCAAATCACAAGTGATGCAATTGCTTGCAATATTATCCAGTGCAATTTGCATCAGAACAATCTCAAGGACTTTTTCACATCAGTCGTTTCAGTGCTATATAGGGCAGGGGAAGACAGTATTTATCTTATAACCAATAAAAGAAGTAGTATGCCTGGTTGGAACAATCATGTTAGGGGAAATTCAAAATAGATCTACCTTTTGGTATAACCTACAGAAAGATGCAAGGTGCTCCAAATCTTTTGGAAAACCCTACGGAAAGTTGCAGGAGTGCCCAAGACCTTTTGGCATAACCTATGGAAAGAAGCAGAGGGAGCCCCATTCCTTTTCCGGCAGACAGCCGACGCTGTTGAGTGCACGCTACCCACGCTCCTCACTCTACGCTGTATTTCAGCCCTTAAACTACCGCCAGATGATGTAGACCGCCACCCACAGGCAGCTAAGTACATGGAGTCCAAGCATGTCATAGCACAATCAAAGTAACCAACCCAAATCGACTTATTCCGACGCAAACTAAATTCAAAACAATACTCTACGGCTGTGAGTACCAGTGCATGCTGCCCGTCTCTGCCCACCACCGCGCTTGGTGTGGCTCTTTACGTAGTACAGTCACTTATTGACACATTGTGTAAGTGGGACAAGGACAACAATGGGACCACCAGTCCCAGGGAGGAACAACACCAAGACGATGGCTGCTGTTGACACAAGGACCATTAGGTTTCTCAGTTGGAACATTCGTAGCATCAACAAAAGACTGAATGACCTAATTGCATATGTTACCTGTAACAACATAGATATAATTGCTTTACAGGAGCCCTACACGTCCAACATGATAAACAAAACCCCACCAAAGATCAGAGGGTATGCATCCTATAATAACAGTAACGCCACAGGCCTATTAACTTACGTCAGAAGTGATTTACCGCACATTCTTGTGAGCACGTCACACAATGTACACACACAGTACCATCACTTTCATGTACAAACTACAGCAGGCCACTTTTCATTCCTCAACGTATATGCCAGAAGCCAGAAACTCAATGTAACATTGTTCCCAGATCTAGACAATCATGGGACAATATACATGGGAGATTTTAATGCTAGACATATTACGCTGGGAGACAGTACTAACAACGATAATGGATGCAAATTTATCAAATATGTTTATGACAACAGATTAACCGTGTATACTACGGATACCCAAACTCATTTATTGGGAGGCAGACTTGATTATGTAATGGGTAGAAACCTTGTGCAAGATAGGATGGAATGTTCGTTGGTAAATCACTTAGTTAGTGATCACTATGCAGTTTCTGCTTCCTATGAGGTACAGTGTGATGTACCTAATAGACATCAGAGACGGAAAATGAATATTCCATATGGCTTGCATGACCACTTTATTAATTGTATATCAAAATGGTATCAAGATTACACAATAACGAATGTACAAGCCTTCTCCAGAGATCTCGTTGATACGATTACTACCTACTACGACACATGGGTGTGTTGGGGAACAGGTCGTAAGCCTAGCAGAAGTGGGCAACACCTGCCACCACCCAAGTGGGTCCTTGACCCCGTATTTGTTAAAGAACATGAACGAGTTAAGCAACTTGGAGATACGTACAAACGAACCAAAGCACAAGGTGACCTGCATGCATTTCTAGTTGCAAATAGAGAGGTGAGAGACATGAGCAACGTCATACGTAATAAACATTGGGAAGAGTTCCTACAAAGTATAAATGAGCAAACAACACTTGTTGAAGTTTGGGAAAAGATACGAAAAATCTCTAGAAGCAGCCCAACCAAACCGCTGCACCACAGCCCACTAGAACAAGCAAACATCCTCCTTGATCAATGGGCACTAACATCGAGCTACGACTCACTCCCAATTAACATACAGCACAAACTTGATGACGCACGCCCCAACAGACAACGAACCATCAATCTTGCCTGTACAGCTATCGACGTGTCGGACCTTAATGATGTAACTGAATGGGAATTAAATCATGCACTAAAGATGGGAAAATCAACTGCTCCTGGAGAGGATGGTATTACTTACAGTCTACTGAGATTAGTCTCACACGTACCAGGTAATCCACTATTAGTGTTGTACAGAATGAGTTTACGTGAAGGAGTATTACCTGATGCTTGGACAAAGAGTGTCATTGTTCCTATCCCCAAACCACACTCAGATAATTATAGACCCATATCTTTAACATCGTGTGTTTGTAAAGTGCTTGAACGTATTGTTCTTAACCGACTCATGTATCGTATACAGGGGCACCTGTCACCTGTCACCTGTTTGGATTTATGCCTGGGCTCAGTACACAACACTGTTTTGCTGAGTACTTCGCACATATTGAAGCTTCCCCCCAAACAGTCTTCATCGACCTAGCAGCAGCTTTTGATACAGCAAACAGAGAAATCATACTGGAACAGCTTGCCGAGCTGGGAATACAAGGAAAATTACTGAAATGGATAAAGGGCTATTTGTCTAATCGAACAGCATATGTTTTGTTTAATGGTGTTAAAAGCACAGAGAGCAAACACTTTGAACTGGGAACTCCACAAGGAGGGGTCCTCAGTCCCTTATTGTTCAACGTTCTGATGCATAAACTTATTAAAGATCTTCCAACTAATAATGAAGACACTGTCATTTGTTATGCTGATGATATATGTTTACAGGCTGCCACCGAGCCTAGAATGCAAGTTCTGCTCGACGCTTTTGCTACTAGAGCTGAGGAATGTGGCCTCCTTATCTATGTACAGAAAACTCGTGCCCTCATTCCATGTGGTATTCCACCACCCAATTATCATATAGATGGGCGAGCACTTGAGAACTGCGAGTCTTACAGATACCTTGGTGTCCCCATTAACGACCCTGGGTACCTTTCTTCTCTCAAGAGGAGACTTTGGGAGAGATTAAAGCCCTTGCGGGTCCTTGTTGGTGTCAATCATGGGCTTAACGTGAGACTTGCTAGAATGTTTTATGTATCATTTATACGCTCTGTGATTGACTACAATGCTCTACATCTCACACTGTATACTGACAAAGAGCTGAAATCTCTTGAAACCTTGCAAAATGAAGCTATGCGTCTCATCCTTGGGGCTCCAAAGTCCACGAGAATAGTTAACATGAGAGCAGAGTTAAAATTACCTACCATAAGTGAGAGAATCTTGTCTATTAGCACAGTTTTCGGCGTGAAGGCATTGAGTAGATCTAGACAACACATGAAGTTTCAAGCTAAACTTTCTAATATGCTACACTCACCTGAGGTCTATAGAAGAAGTACGAAATCTGATTATGTATATTGGTTCTACAAGGTAGCCAACTCCATCAAAATATTAAATATGTACCCAACTCGACTAATGATTAATCAGCCAATTACTCCATGGGATAACTGGGATCTATCAGTTGATTTTGTAAATGCGCCCAAGAAAGATAGTGTGCACACTACATTGTTAAAACAGTTAACACTGAAAAGCATCACTGAAAGTACTCAGAGTATGGGTAACGATGTTTATCAGTGCTATACCGACGGCTCTGTAGAAGAAGGTGGACGATGTACCGGATGTGCATGTAACATATTTGAACAATCTTCTCTCGTACATACAGCAATGAAGCGCGTCAATGACTGGGCAAGTACAACTCAAACCGAACTTGCAGGCATATACCTTGCCACTGAATTTTTAAAAGACAAAGGCAGTGGACTTATATACTGTGACTCGCAGAGTGCACTCCTGGCATTGAACGCACATAGTAGTGACACCCAGAAAATAGTCAGTGATATTCGAATGAATGTTTTAGCTGCCAAAGAAAACAGATTTGAGATTAAATTCCTATGGATACCATCACATGTTGGCATCTCAAGGCATGACACTGTTGATATGCTTGCTAAGTCAGCTTGCAGAAAACCAGTGGTAGAAATTGATATGGGTGTTTCATTAGCAGTGACAAAGAGAATACTTAAACAAATATCTAATGAAAATCTCACCGACCTAACAAATTCTCAAAGACCTGAAAGTTGTAGCATTAAATATTATGATAGATATCGTGAGGAGACATTCACATATGGGACTAATAGAACAAGAACCCGGCAATGTCATGTTATAGTGGCCAGAATACGCCTGGGATATAGACGTATCTGGCAGCTTTCTCAAAACCCAAATGTCGAGTACACAATGTGTCAACTTTGTGAAAGAGAAAACATGCACTCTCTTGAACATTATATTGTAGAATGTCCCATACTGACTGACTTTCGCCCTCCTGGGCTAAGGTATGCTGAACTCTGTAGTTACTATATGAGAACTGGAACACTTGATGATATATTGGACTTGTATCCAAAATTGACCATGTAATGTATCAATCATACAATGTATGTATGTGATGTAACTATATAACCTGAGCTTGTAAAAGCACCTTCATCACCTTCAGTGATTAAGTGCTTAATTGCACACTAGTTTCTTTATCAGCTACCTCACCCTGTCAGGGTAAATGAGACAAATGTATGTGAATGCATGTATGTGTGTATATATGTATGTGTATGTATGTGTGTGTATGTATATGTATGGGTATAAAGCATATATGGAAGCTGATCAGAATTACATTTCACCTTTGTGAATGTACATTAATGACACTATGTAAAAGACACATCTAACACTTTATGTAGGGCGTACGTAAATCTGTGTATCTTTGTATTTACGTATGTAGGTTAGCTTAGCATTTTAAAAGCACCGAATCACCTTCAGTGGTTGAGTGTTCAATAAACCCTTGAACTGTATGTTTAACACTTCTCTAACCCTGTCCATGGAGGACAGAAGAAAATGTATATATGCTGGTTAGCATTGTAAATGTGTGGCCACGTCTGTGGTAGAAAATAATTAAAAAAAAAAAAAAAAAAAAAAAAAAAAAAAAAAAAAAAAAAAAAAAAAAAAAAAACACCGCGCTGCCTGATGCAAGTTTCCACCACAACATATACTCCAGTCATCCTCTACCTATCATGTCTCCCAGGAACAGGACTGTGCAGGTAAATAAGAGCAACAAAGCCCCTAACAAGCCATCCATCCCGACAAATACTGTCAGTCATTGTGTTTCTCCCTCTTGCAACCCGTTCTCGCAAATTTAATAAGTCAATATTGACTTATTAAATATGGGCATAGGTGACATACTTAACATAATAGATACCCTTAAAAAGATTCATAGAAAACACCGACCTTACCTAACCTACTTAGTATGTTAAGATAAGCATCTTATTGCTTCGTAATTACAATTATTACCTAACCTATAATAGGTATAGGTTAAGTAATAATTGTAATTACGAAGCAATAAGTTGCTTATCTTAAGATACTAACAAGGTTAGGTAAGGTCGGTGTTTTCTATGAATCTTTTTAAGGGTATCTGCGAACAAGCCTGAATGGTCCCCAGGACAATATGCAACTGAAAACTCACACCCCAGAAGTGACTCGAACCCATACTCCCAGATGCCACGCAACTGGTATGTACAAGACACCTTAATCCACTTGACCATCACGACCGGACAAAATGAGGTGATAGCCGAGGCTATTTGAACCACCCCACCGCCGGCACTCGGATAGTAATCTTGGGCATAGCATTTTACCAAATCACCTCATTCTTTGGGGCACACGTGAGGAACACAAATGCGAACAAGCCTGAATGGTCCCCAGGACAATATGCAACTGAAAACTCACACCCCAGAAGTGACTCGAACCCATACTCCCATATGCCACGCAACTGGTATGTACAAGACGCCTTAATCCACTTGACCATCACGACCGGACAAAATGAGGTGATAGCCGAGGCTATTTGAACCACCCCACCGCCGGCACTCGGATAGTAATCTTGGGCATAGCATTTTACCAAATCACCTCATTCTTTGGGGCACACGTGAGGAACACAAATGCGAACAAGCCTGAATGGTCCCCAGGACAATATGCAACTGAAAACTCACACCCCAGAAGTGACTCGAACCCATACTCCCAGATGCCACGCAACTGGTATGTACAAGACGCCTTAATCCACTTGACCATCACGACCGGACAAAATGAGGTGATAGCCGAGGCTATTTGAACCACCCCACCGCCGGCACTCGGATAGTAATCTTGGGCATAGCATTTTACCAAATCACCAGTTGCGTGGCATCTGGGAGTATGGGTTCGAGTCACTTCTGGGGTGTGAGTTTTCAGTTGGGTATCTATTATGTTTAGTATATCACCTATGCACGTAGTTAATAAGTCAATATTGACTTTACGAATTTGCGAGAACGGGTTGCCCTCTGGAAGTTCTGGGGCCTGTGGCGGCGGTGCTGCTCTCCCCTCCACCCCATTGAGCCAGGGAGGGTTGTCCTCCCAATCCTCTCCTATTACCACTCTTACATCACTGTTTACGAGATTCAAGCGTGCTACTGGTCCCTCACCGGATTTCCCCAGGTGGTAAGATAATCAGTGGTTCAAAAAGTTGTGCTCAGTCCTTGAGGCTCAAATTACGATTATCTTGAGTCTTCAAACTGAAAATTAAGCAAACTGCTCGAACCTCCATCAACAACAAGAAGAAATAATCCTCCTCCGCGAGGATATTAGAAACTTAAGGGCTAGCCGAGATCAACTCCAGCATGACTTGAATGGTCTCCGTGAGGAAAACATTCGTCTGAAATCTGATGAGTCATAAAAAAACAAGAGGAAGCTCTCAGCAAAATGACTGCATGTATCAATACATTATCTGCCCAACGTTCCGTCACCCAAGATGAACAAGATCAGCAAAAGCTGCTTGACTCTGTAGTTGTGTCGTCCCAAGATATTCCAGTGGAAAGCGAAGGTGAAAAGTGTATTGAAATTGTTCAGGATCTCTTAAAAAAAGAATTGCAGGTATCTCTAAACAAAACAGACATTATTGCTGCCTACAGAGTAGGCAAAAAGAACCCATCAAGACAAAACCAGCGGAAAATTCGCCTGAAATTGGCCTCCCAGTCCACGAAATCGCATCTGTCCGGACAGCTGCATCCCAACGAAAGGGTATCTACATCAACGAGTGCTTGACTAGAAAAAGACAGCAACTCCTCTACCGCCTGCGTCAAATCCGTCATCAAAACCCAGATGCGATTCATCAGTGCTTCGTTAGAGATGGCATGATTAAAGTGAGAAAGACATCAGTAGGTAAAATGTTTACAATTGCTAATGAGGATAACCTCAACACTTTCCCCAACTAATGTGGTTTGTCTCACCTTATTATCACTCCCAATGAGTCGACATAATTAACCCACTTGTCACCTAGTGCGGGCTAGGTATCCTAATGTCTCTTTGTTTCACTTTTTAAATTGATTTTTAATTTACTTTTTACTATTCATTTATTGGACTTAATTAACTGAGTGCTTTAATATTTCTTTAGGTCTTATTAATTATACGATCATAACTAAACTACTTGTAGTTAATAATCTTTAACTTAAATTTGCCTATGTTTATTATTCAACTTTTTTCTTGGATTTCATTTACTACCTAGGTTGCCTAGCCTCGCCATACTCCCTTACTCCATTGTACCCCTGGCTTTGCCTGTGTCTAGCCCCTTTGTAAGCTACCTCATTTTTTCTTTTTTTGTTCATTTTGTGTTTGTTTTGTATAGTCTTGTTTATATATTTTCCCCCTTTTATATCAAAATTCTATTTAGTAATTTGCCATTCTTGCCTTGTTTTCCTGCAACCAGTCTTTTCATGCAGACAATTATAGACCCAGAACTTAGCCTCTTATCCACTATCTATGACAATCATCATTTTAATGATCAAAATTGCAGATATTTTACAGCACATGATGTAAACAATGTATTAACACATAATCACAATATCTCTGTAATCAACTTGAACGTTAGATCCCTAGGTAAACACTTCGATGATGTTAGTGCTTTGATTGTAACTATTGACAACAAATTCTCTTTTATTATACTTACTGAAACATAGTTGAAAGAGGATACCACTCAACTCTTTAACATGCCTAACTACTCGGCAATTCACAACTGTCGTCAAATTCAGATTTGTCTGTCATTCAAATTCAGTACTGCTCTTTACTACCACCAAGAACTAACATGCTTAAAAGTAATTAGAACTAGAGACTGCTGTGGGGAGTACATCTTCGCCAGTTTCAGAGTCAAGGGTGCCGAGTCTGTCCTGTCTGTGGATGCAGTCTATAGCATTCCAAACACTGATGTGTCCGAATTCAACTCAAACCTTAGAAATCTAATACTAGAAAACAGACTGAACAAAAACCATCTTGGGGTTCTTGGGGTGCTTGGGGTTCTACTACCCAAAATCATTTACGTCCTCTAATTACTCAACACAAAGCTGCTATTAGGACAATATCCAACTCTGGCCCCAGACATCACTCGGTACCCCTACTCAAATCTCCGAATATGTTAGACATTAAGTCACTGCACATTCTCTCATGTGTATTATACAAATATAAAAAGCTAAACTGTAATGCCAATCCTGACCTCAAAAGCTTCATTGCAGGTTGTAACAGAACCCATCGAGCACCACACCAGAAATAAATACAGTTTTGATATTCCTAGAGTACGACTTAATCAAACTAGAAATTCTCTACAAATCAAGGGACCCAGAATGTGGAATGACCTTCCCAACCATGTTAAAGACAGTACCTCTCTCAACCAGTTTAAGATAAAAACGAAACTCTACCTAATAAATTCCCTGTAACTTACCTTACCCCTCTATTGTCAACCAAGGTCTGTTTTTTTTTTAATCAACGTTGTTTGTCGACCTATTGTATTTGTGCTGATTGTTCAGCCATGTTCCCCCTTTTTTTATCTTTATTTGTATTTGTTCTAAACACATTTTATTCTTTATACTTAGTTAGTATTTAGTTTTAGATATTAAGGTTTTTCCTGCCCGAAACGCTTTGCGTAATAGTGGCTTTAGGCATTGTATGTACTAGCTCTATCTATAAATCGACCAATTTATGTAAAATCACTTGTACGTATGTACCTTACCTGAATAAACCTATTTATTTATTTATTTATTTATTTATTATTTATATATTTATTTACAGGCACACTCTCCCATGGTACATCACCACCATGTGTCTTAGAGGCACACTCTCCCATGGTACATCACCACCATGTGTCTTACAGGCACTCTCTCCCATGGTATATCACCAACATGTGTCTTACAGGCACACTCTCCCATGGTACATCACCACCATGTGTCTTAGAGGCACACTCTCCCATGGTACATCACCACCATGTGTCTTACAGGCACTCTCTCCCATGGTATATCACCAACATGTGTCTTACAGGCACACTCTCCCATGGTACATCACCACCATGTGTCTTAGAGGCACACTCTCCCAAGGTGCATCACCACCATGTGTCTTAGAGGCACACTCTCCCATGGTACATCACCACCATGTGTCTTACAGGCACACTCTCCCATGGTACATCACCACCATGTGTCTTACAGGCACACTCTCCCATGGTACATCACCACCATGTGTCTTACAGGCACACTCTCCCATGGTACATCACCACCATGTATCTTACAGGCACACTCTCCCATGGTACATCACCAACATGTGTCCTACAGGCACACTCTTTCAGGGTACATCACCACCATGTGTCTTACAGGCACACTCTCCCATGGTACATCACCACCATGTGTCTTACAGGCACACTCTTTCAGGGTACATCACCACCATGTGTCTTACAGGCACACTCTCCCATGGTACATCACCACCATGTGTCTTACAGGCACACTCTCCCATGGTACATCACCACCATGTGTCTTACAGGCACACTCTCCCATGGTACATCACCACTATGTGTCTTACAGGCACACTCTCCCATGGTACATCACCACCATGTATCTTACAGGAAAACTCTCCCACGGTACATCACCACCATGTATCTTACAGGCAAACTCTCCCATGGTAAATCACCACCAAGTGTCTTACAGGCACACTCTCCCATGGTACATCATCACCAGGTGTTATACAGGCACACTCTCCCATGGCACAACACCACCATGTATCTTACAGGCAAACTCACCCATGGTAAATCACCACCAAGTGTCTTACAGGCACACTCTCCCATGGTACATCACCCACCATGTATCTTACAGGCCAACTCTCCCATGGTACATCACCAATATGTGATGTATAGACACACTTTCCCATGGAACATCACCACAATATGTCTTACAGGCGCACTCTCCCATGGTACATCATCACCATATGTGTCTTACAGGCACACTCTCCCATGGTACATCACCACCATGTGTCTTACAGGCACACTCTCCCATGGTACATCACCACCATGTGTCTTACAGGCACACTCTCCCATGGTACATCACCACCATGTGTCTTACAGGCACACACTCCCATGGTACATCACCACCATGTGTCTTACAGGCACACTCTCCCATGGTACATCACCACCATGTATCTTACAGGCACACTTTCCCATTGTACATCACCACCATGTGTCTTACAGGCACACTTTCCCATGGTACATCACCACCATGTGTCTTACAGGCACACTCTCCCATGGTACATCACCACCATGTGTCTTACAGGCACACTCTCCCATGGTACATCACCACCATGTGTCTTACAGGCACACTCTCCCATGGTATATCACCACCATGTGTCTTACAGGCACACACTCCCATGGTACATCACCACTATGTTTCTTACAGGCACACTCTCCCATGGTACATCACCACCATGTGTCTTACAGGCACACTCTCCCATGGTACATCACCACCATGTGTCGTACAGGCACACTCTCCCATGGTACATCACCACCATGTGTCTTACAGGCATACTCTCCCATGGTACATCACTACCATGTGTCTTACAGGCACACTCTCCCATGGTACATAACCACTATGTATCTTACAGGCACACTCTCCCATGGTACATAACCACTAAGTATCTTACAGGCACACTCTCCCATGGTATATCACCACCATGTGTCTTACAGGCACACTCTCCCATGGTACATAACCACTATGTATCTTACAGACACACTCTCCCATGGTATATCACCACCATGTGTCTTACAGGCACACTCTCCCATGGTACATAACCACTATGTGTCTTACAGGCACACTCTCCCATGGTACATAACCACTATGTATCTTACAGGCACACTCTCCCATGGTACATAACCACTATGTATCTTACAGACACAGTCTCCCATGGTACATCACCACCATGTGTCTTACAGGCATACTCTCCCATGGTATATCTCCACCTTGTGTCTTACAGGCACATTCTCCCATGGTACATAACCACTATGTATCTTATAGGCACACTCTCCCATGGTACATAACCACTATGTATCTTACAGACACAGTCTCCCATGGTACATCACCACCATGTGTCTTACAGGCACACTCTCCCGTGGTATATCACCACCTTGTGTCTTACAGGCACACTCTCCCATGGTACATCACCACCTTGTGTCTTACAGGCACACTCTCCCATGGTACATCACCACCATGTGTCTTACAGGCACACACTCCCATGGTACATCACCACCATGTGTCTTACAGGCACACTCTCCCATGGTACATCACCACCATGTATCTTACAGGCACACTTTCCCATTGTACATCACCACCATGTGTCTTACAGGCACACTTTCCCATGGTACATCACCACCATGTGTCTTACAGGCACACTCTCCCATGGTACATCACCACCATGTGTCTTACAGGCACACTCTCCCATGGTACATCACCACCATGTGTCTTACAGGCACACTCTCCCATGGTATATCACCACCATGTGTCTTACAGGCACACACTCCCATGGTACATCACCACCATGTGTCTTACAGGCACACTCTCCCATGGTACATCACCACCATGTATCTTACAGGCACACTCTCCCATGGTACATCACCACTATGTTTCTTACAGGCACACTCTCCCATGGTACATCACCACCATGTGTCTTACAGGCACACTCTCCCATGGTATATCACCACCTTGTGTCTTACAGGCACACTCTCCCATAGTACATCACCACCATGTGTCTTACAGGCACACACTCCCATGGTACATCACCACCATGTGTCTTACAGGCACACTCTCCCATGGTACATCACCACCATGTGTCTTACAGGCACACTCTCCCATGGTATATCACCACCATGTGTCTTACAGGCACACACTCCCATGGTACATCACCACCATGTGTCTTACAGGCACACTCTCCCATGGTACATCACCACCATGTATCTTACAGGCACACTCTCCCATGGTACATCACCACTATGTTTCTTACAGGCACACTCTCCCATGGTACATCACCACCATGTGTCTTACAGGCACACTCTCCCATGGTACATCACCACCATGTGTCGTACAGGCACACTCTCCCATGGTACATCACCACCATGTGTCTTACAGGCATACTCTCCCATGGTACATCACTACCATGTGTCTTACAGGCACACTCTCCCATGGTACATAACCACTATGTATCTTACAGGCACACTCTCCCATGGTACATAACCACTAAGTATCTTACAGGCACACTCTCCCATGGTATATCACCACCATGTGTCTTACAGGCACACTCTCCCATGGTACATAACCACTATGTATCTTACAGACACACTCTCCCATGGTATATCACCACCATGTGTCTTACAGGCACACTCTCCCATGGTACATAACCACTATGTGTCTTACAGGCACACTCTCCCATGGTACATAACCACTATGTATCTTACAGGCACACTCTCCCATGGTACATAACCACTATGTATCTTACAGACACAGTCTCCCATGGTACATCACCACCATGTGTCTTACAGGCACACTCTCCCATGGTATATCTCCACCTTGTGTCTTACAGGCACATTCTCCCATGGTACATAACCACTATGTATCTTATAGGCACACTCTCCCATGGTACATAACCACTATGTATCTTACAGACACAGTCTCCCATGGTACATCACCACCATGTGTCTTACAGGCACACTCTCCCATGGTATATCACCACCTTGTGTCTTACAGGCACACTCTCCCATGGTACATCACCACCTTGTGTCTTACAGGCACACTCTCCCATGGTACATCACCACCATGTGTCTTACAGGCACACACTCCCATGGTACATCACCACCATGTGTCTTACAGGCACACTCTCCCATGGTACATCACCACCATGTATCTTACAGGCACACTTTCCCATTGTACATCACCACCATGTGTCTTACAGGCACACTTTCCCATGGTATATCTCCACCTTGTGTCTTACAGGCACACTCTCCCATGGTACATAACCACTATGTATCTTATAGGCACACTCTCCCATGGTACATCACCACCATGTATCTTACAGGCACACTTTCCCATTGTACATCATCACCATGTGTCTTACAGGCACACTTTCCCATGGTATATCTCCACCTTGTGTCTTACAGGCACATTCTCCCATGGTACATAACCACTATGTATCTTATAGGCACACTCTCCCATGGTACATAACCACTATGTATCTTATAGGCACACTCTCCCATGGTACATAACCACTATGTATCTTGCAGGCACACTCTCCCAAGGTATATCACCACCATGTGTCTTACAGGCACACTCTCCCATGGTACATAACCACCATGTGTCTTACAGGCACACTCTCCCATGGTATATCTCCACCTTGTGTCTTACAGGCACACTCTCCCATGGTACATAACCACTATGTATCTTATAGGCACACTCTCCCATGGTACATCACTCCTATGGTACACCACTCCTCCACTCATAACTCCATCACAGCTACGAGGAAAGGCTAAAGGAACTGAACCCCACATCCCTGGAAAACAGAAGAGTAAGGGGAGACATGATAACCACCTACAAAATTCTCAGGGGAATTGACAGGGTGGACAAAGACAAACTCTTCAGCACGGGTGGGACACGAACAAGGGGATACAGGTGGAAATTTAGTACCCAGATGAGTCACAGAGACGTTAGAAAGAATTTTTTCAGTGTCAGAGTAGTTAATAAATGGAATGCACTAGGAAGTGATGTAGTGGAGGCTGACTCCATACACAGTTTCAAATGTAGATATGATAGAGCCCAGTAGGCTCAGGAATCTGTACACCAGTTGATTGACAGTTGAGAGGCGGGACCAAAGAGCCAAAGCTCAACCCCCGCAAGCACAATTAGGTGAGAACAATTAGGCGAGTACCTTTTGCCTTGCTCTAACCTTCCTCTAAGATTTCCATCTCCTCGCCTCTCTCTTGCCTTACTTAATGCCTTTGCCTCCCTCGTCTCATCACAAACGACTTGATAATGGTCCAGGACGGATCAAAACGTCGTCGTCTCTTCAATTTCTAGAGTGTGGTTTGCGTAACAGTAATAAATGTTCCTAATCCTTGGGTGCCCGCGTACCACAAAGATACCTAACATGAGAATGGAACTTAATATTCCAAGCGTCGTTGATCGTGTTGCTGAAATTAACTGTTAAATTGGCATAAACATGCTTAGGCTAGCTCACCCTTACCCTTGCACAGAAGCCCTCCAGAATGTCTTTATTGAAGGTCAACATTGTTCCAAATGGATAACTAAAACTGGAACTGAACTCAGAATGTATCAGATTTATCATTTGTACCATGAGAGACAACAACGGCCCTTTCCTGCACCGTGGGAGATTAGACCCTTTCCAGTTTTATTCCCTCCCTTTCCTCCCAAGAAACAAATTAGAGATCAGCCCAAGCTTCGTCTTGAGGCAAAGCTCAACACCTTAAGCCATATTGATGCTCTGTCCATAGAACATTCTCTCTCTCAAATCATATACACTGATGATTCCCTACACCGCACCACGGGTGCAGCTGGAAGTGCAGTTGTCCTGATAATGGGCAATAGCTTAGATTTTAAGTGGTGAGTCCGTATAAACAACTGGGCCTCTAGCCTTCAGACCGAACTATTTGCCTTGCTTCTTGCACTGAAATGTGCACAAGTCTCCAGATTTGATACATTAATTGTAAGTGACTCTTTATCATCCTTAATTGCTCACAACTATTTAAGACAAATGTAACATGCTCGTGTCTGAAGCTTGACACAAATACAACAAAATTTATAATGATGGTAACGGAGTCCATTTCATGTTGGACTCCTAATGAATGACAGAGCTAATTTGCTAACCAAAGAATCTGCCTTTAAAGGAGAAATTCAGTAAACCTTGAAATGGTCAATAAGCAGTCTGAGAGCAATAGAACACCAAAAGTTTCAACAAGATCTTGTAGATCTGAGGACAAGTGAAATTGACACCAGTAATACCATCTATCATCCTACTATCATGCATGAGGAGCCACACATCTATGGTTCATCCAATAAAATCAGCAGACTTCTAGATGTTACTACTGCTCGGCTTAGACTCGGTTACAAGTATCTCTGGGAATTCTCATTATCTGCTGATGTAGACCTGACCAAACGTAAACTGTGTCAACAAAATTATATCGCACACGCTCCGTCACTATGTGATGGAGTGCGAAAAGATACATGAAAGTAGAGACAATTCTATAACAAATGTTCCAGAGATGTGTAAATATTTAAATCAAAATTATCTGCTACCAGAAATCTTAGTCAAATATCCCCAGTTAGCTAACTGTAGGTAGTAACTAAGTGATTGTAACCTACCCACCGTTGCCCACTGGATGGGGGGGCGGTGTGCAGGATAAACATATCAATTGTGACACTAGCTCTTCACATATGTCAGTTGCTTAATTTAATTTAGAAACTGTACTTGTGGTCGGTCTCGAGTACATTGTTTATGTGACGATGTGCATTTAGTTTTGTAACTAGTTCATCAAGATTGTAACTTGCTTAGCCGAATGAATTGTGGGGTTCAGTCCCTGAGCCCAATATATGCCTCTGGAACCCTTTCCATTGCCTCCCATAAGATGGGTATGGGGTGCATAATGAATGAACTAAACTAAACATCAGCATGGAATCAGTTAAGGCAGATAATGCACTACGACTTTATAAGTGTTATGATTAAATAAAAATGATAAAACTAAAAAAAAACACGGGTACGCTGCCTGTAATTTTATTGATAATCAACAAACGTGTAACACAGTTCCATTTAGAAGGTCCCCATCCCGTAATTGAAAACTAGGATTTCATAACTAAAGGAGTGCTGGTGTGGAGGAGAGAATATACCATTAGTTGAAAACAGAGGGTAATGCTGAAAGAAGATAAATCAGCAGCGAACAGTTGCAAGTATTAAAAAACGCAAGTAGTGTACTCCCGCGAGATCATTTGGGGTCTTTCAGATTGTGATATATATCATCAAACTGATAAAAGAAAGTCTTAAGTATCCTTACTTGCAGATTATGCACATTTGCTGAGATTTTCGAACGAAAACGTTTGAGGGAGAGTACAAGGAGATCTATATGCGCTCAAGCGGTGGTCGGACAGATGGTTACTTTCCTTTAACACTGACAAATGCAAAGCACTAAACTTAGGTGAGACGAAGAGAAGGCACCAGGAATAGTATAGGCTAGATAGCTATTTCTTGATTCTGTTAACACAACAAGGTGAAGACTGCTAGGATGGTACCCGCGCACATGGACAGATAATTTACATCAAAGTTGTGAGAAACGTTTAGGTGACCAAAAGATGATATCTTTGCAGCACAGTGTCCCGGACATACTAATGTTCCACAGTCACATCCATATAGATTTGATCTCCAATTTTATCTACAGATCTTCTAAATAAAAAATTATTATTTGCAGGTTTCTTTCCAACTTAATACTCACATCTTAATAATAAAGAAAAGTATAAAAAACATTTATTATGTGAGCTGTAAAAGAAGAAGCTATGTCTATGTGTGGAACTCTGGACTGTGAGGCCGCGGAGGACGCTCCCACAGCTGGGCTACGAGGCCGCGGAGGACGCTCCCACAGCTGGGCTACGAGGCCACGGAGGACGCTCCCACAGCTGGGCTACGAGGCCGCGGAGGACGCTCCCACAGCTGGGCTACGAGGCCGCGGAGGACGCTCCCACAGCTGGGCTACGAGGCCGCGGAGGACGCTCCCACAGCTGGGCTACGAGGCCGCGGAGGACGCTCCCACAGCTGGGCTACGAGGCCGCGGAGGACGCTCCCACAGCTGGGCTACGAGGCCGCGGAGGACGCTCCCACAGCTGGGCTACGAGGCCGCGGAGGACGATCCCACAGCTGGGCTACGAGGCCGCGGAGGACGCTCCCACAGCTGGGCTACGAGGCCGCGGAGGACGCTCCCACAGCTGGGCTACGAGGCCGCGGAGGACGCTCCCACAGCTGGGCTACGAGGCCGCGGAGGACGCTCCCACAGCTGGGCTACGAGGCCGCGGAGGACGCTCCCACAGCTGGGCTACGAGGCCGCGGAGGACGCTCCCACAGCTGGACTACGAGGCCGCGGAGGACGCTCCCACAGCTGGGCTACGAGGCCGCGGAGGACGCTCCTACAGCTGGGCTACGAGGCCGCGGAGGACGCTCCCACAGCTGGACTACGAGGCCGCGGAGGAAGCTCTCACAGCTGGGCTACGACGGCTTCTGATTACTCTTTCATAAACACAGATCTTATCTTGCATAAACACCAAGAATCTAATAAGCAAAATGAAATCTTGTGTGTTGCTTGTTTTGTGAGGGTTAGTGAGTTACCAAATTAATAGATAAGTAAACTGTATATGAATAATATTTGTTGAATTATTACTGTTCATGAACTTTGAAAAGTGCTTCAACAAGTGAAAGTAACGTGAATGATGTCTACATATGTTTGGTCCAGGCATAATTAGCACACACACACACAAACAGTCACTCAGACATTCCTGTAAGCATGCAAGTGCTGATTTGATGTGTACTTCATTAGAACGTTACAAATTAAATCCGATTTTAAATGAAGTTGAGGTTAAACAACTCAGATGAAGTTGTAAAACACATTGTATCTAACTTTACTATAACATTCGGACCATAAGCACTCATCCATTGCCTTACTGTAAGCAACATGTGAGTCATAAACACTCATCCACTGCCTTACTGTAAGCAACATGTGAGTCATAAACACTCACCCACCACGTTACTGTAAGTAACATGTGAGTCATAAACACTCACCCACCACGTTACTGTAAGCAACATGTGAGTCATAAACACTCACCCACCACGTTACTGTAAGTAACATGTGAGTCATAAACACTCACCCACCACGTTACTGTAAGTAACATGTGAGTCATAAACACTCACCCACCACGTTACTGTAAGCAACATGTGAGTCATAAACACTCACCCACCACGTTACTGTAAGCAACATGTGAGTCATAAACACTCACCCACCACGTTACTGTAAGTAACATGTGAGTCATAAACACTCACCCACCACGTTACTGTAAGTAACATGTGAATCATAAACACTCACCCACCACGTTACTGTAAGTAACATGTGAGTCATAAACACTCACCCACCACGTTACTGTAAACAACAAATGGTATTTGTGGAGACTGAAAGATGTAGCTGCGGACTTGAGCCTCCCATTACCCCTCCTCGACTCATTACTGAAAAAAAGGAGTTGCCACAGGAATGGAAGACAGCCAATGTAGTGCCAATGTGCCAGGATGAAAGGACACAGGAGCCACTAAACTACACAGTAGCTTCATTGTCGACCATTCTAGGTGCTAGAGAAGCTTGCAAGGAAAATTCTCTTGGAACACTTAAGAAATGAAGATTTCCTTCAAAGCGTCAGCAGGGATTTAGTTAAGGCAGATAGTGCCTTATGACTTTATAAGTGTTAAGCTTAAATAACAACTTAGGGAAGAAGTGTTAACTGCCGTTATTTTAGTTGATAATCAACAAACGTGTAACACAGTTCCATTTAGTAGGTCACCATCCCAAAATTGAAGAACAGGATTTAAAAACTAAAGAAGTGCTGGTGTGGAGGAGAGAACATATCATTGGTTGAAAACAGAGGGTAATGCTGAAAGAAGAGAAATCAGCGGCGAACAGTTGCAAGTATTAAAAAACGCAATTAGTGTTCCCCCGCGAGAGATTTGGGGTCATTCAGACTGTGATATGTCTTCAAACTAACTGAAGAAAGTCTTAAGTATCCTTACTTGCTGAATATGCATTATTGCCGAGATTTACAAACGAAGACGTTTGAGGGAGAGTACAAGGAGACCTAGATGCGCTCAAGCGGTGGTCGGACAGATGGTCACTTTCCTTTAACACTGACAAATGCAAAGCACTAAACTTAGGTGAGACGAAGAGAAGGCACCAGGAATAGTCTAGGCTAGACCGCTATTTCTTTATTTATTTATTTATTTATTTATTTATTTATTTATATATATATATATATATATATATATATATATATATATATATATATATATATATATATATATATATATATATATATATATATATATATACACAGAAACTGTATTGGAGGGGATCTAAACATTCCCTCTAATGCGTTATGCGTGGTTTCCTCCGAGGCTATGGGTCCCCCTTCTTCCAGCTAGAGGTGGTACTCCCTTCTATATTATTTTTTATTAAAAATATATATATATATATATATATATATATATATATATATATATATATATATATATATATATATATATATATATATATAAGAAGGTACATTGAGATTGTGAGGATACATAGCATAGTAATTACATTCTTGTAAAGCCACTAGTACGCGCAGCGTTTCGGGCAGGTCCTTATTCTAAGAAGATTATAAGTAGGTAAATACTTGTAAAATTTATAAAAATGATAAAAAAACAAGAAAAAAATAAAGATGAGAGAAAATTGTAGGTATATTAAAGCACATAGGTAGCTCAGATTGATTGCAATGACAGCTTGAATGGCAGTTTAACAAAAATAATAGGCACAATACAGCATATGGCTAGCACATAAAGGAAGACAGCAATGAACACAATGATAAGGTTGTTTGGATTAAGTACATAAAGATTGGGAGATTGGGTAACACCAGGTACAGAGCAAATTTAAAGCTCAGTGTAGGAAACTACGAAGATGAAATTAGGTACTTTTTGTTTTTGTTTTTAAATAAGGCAAAAGTTTTACAGTTTTTCAATTCACTAGGGAGTGAGTTCCATAGACTAGGTCCCTTAATTTGCATAGAGTGTTTACACAGATTAAGTTTGACACTGGGGATATTAAAGTTTTAGTTTAGTTCACTTATTATGCACCCCATACCCATCTTGTGGGCGGTAGTGGAAAGGGTTACAGAGGCACATAATGGGCTCAGGGACTGAACCCCACAATTCATTTAGCTAAGCAAGTTACAATCTTGATGAGCTAGTTACAAAATTCAATATAAGTCGTCACATCAACAATGGGTTCGAGATCGACCTCAAGTACAGGTTCTAAATTAAGCAACTGACATATGTGGAGAGCTAGTGTCCCAATTGATATGTTTGTCCTGCACACCGCCCCCCATCCAGTGGGCAGCGGTGGATAGCTTACAATCACTTAGTTACTACCTATAGTTAGCAAACTGGGGATATTTGGCTAAAATTTCTGGTAGCAGATCATTTTGAATGAAATATTGACACATCGCTAAAACATTGGTTATAGAATTGTCTCTAAATTCACGTATCTTTTCGCACTCCATCACATAGTGACGGAGGGTGTGCGAATAATTTTGTTGACAGTTTACATTTGGTCAGGTCTACATCGGCAGATAATGAGAATTCCCAGAGATACTTGTAACCGAGTCTAAGCCGAGCAGTAGTAACATCTAGAAGCCTGCTGATTTTATTGGATGATCCATAGATGTGTGGCTCCTCTTGCATAATAGTATGATGATAGATGGAATTACTGGTGTCAATTTCACTTTGCCTCAGATCTACAAGATCTTGTTGAAGTTCTCGGTGTACTGCTGCTCTCAGATTGCTCATTGACAATCCAAGGTTACACTCAACGGCTCCTTTAAAGGCAGATTCTTTGGCTAACTTATCAGCTCTATCATCCATTCGGAGGCCAACGTGAGATGGAGACCATATGATATGGACTCTGTTACCATCCTTAATAATTTTGTTGTATTTGTGTCTAGCTTCGGACACGAGCAAGTTGCAGTTATGTCTTAAAGAGTTGAGAGCATTTAAGGATGATAAGGAGTCACTTACAATTAATGTATCAAGTTTGGAGACTTGTACACATTTCAGTGCAAGGATCAAGGCAAATAGTTCGGTCTGAAGGGTAGAGGCCCAATTGTTTATACGGACTCCCCACTCAAAGTACAAGCCATCGCCCATTGTCAGGACAACTGCACTTCCAGCTGCACCCGTGGTGCGGTGTAGGGAACCATCAGTGTATATGATTTGAGAGAGAGAATGCTCTGTGGACAGAGCATCAATATGGCTTAAGGCGTTGAGCTTTGCCTCAAGACGAAGCTTGGGCTGATCTCTAATTTGCTTCTTGGGTGGAAAGGGAGGGATTAAAACTGGAAAGGGTGTAACCTCCCACGGTGCAGGAAAGTGCCGTTGTTGTTTCTCTTGGTACAAATCATGAACCTGATACATTCTGAGTTGAGTTCCAGTTTTTGTTATCCATTTGGAACAATGCTGATCTTCAATAAAGAAATTCTGGTGGGCTTCTGTGCAAGGATTAGGATGAATTAGCCTAAGCATTTTTATACCAATTTGACAGTTAATTTCCGTAACACGATCAACAACGCTCAGAATATTAAGTTCCTTTCTCATATTAAGTATCTTTGTGGTACAAGGGCACCCAAAGATTATCCTCAAGGCTTCGTTCTGCAATTTTTCAAGCCCTCCAAGTTTTCTTTCAGGCATCAAAACAAGCAGAGGTGCAGCATAATCCACTAAAGATCTGATGTATGCAAGGTACATCATTTTGACAATGCTGACATGTGCACCATAGCCTGAGTGATAACCTTCAATAGCCTTGAGAGCTCGGAGGCTCTCTTTATTCTGACGACAGAGTCTGAATACAACAGGACTATAGAGTGGCACCTCAAGGCCAAGGTATTTGAATATGTTTACATAGTCAAGCTGGGAGCCATCAGACAGTTGCATCTTGCGAACAGCTCCTCCCTGCCTGGGTGGGCGCCGATTTAGTATCTTTGTTTTCTCTGCTGAGATAATTAAACCTAGGTCCTGGCATGAGTCTAATACAGAGTTAAGAGTGTTCTGCGCGTTAGAATACCCAGTGGTGTGTATCATTATATCATCAGCATAGCTAATGATGTGGACGTTGGGTTTGCTCGGTATAGAGTTTAACTGCGTGTTTATTAAGATATTAAATAAGGTAGGACTGAGGACACCACCCTGCGGGGTACCTAGTTCAAAGTCTCTTGTTACACTCCTATGCCCCTGGAAAAATACAAATGACTTCCTGTTGGATAAGTAACCCCTGATCCAACAAAGAAGCCGACCACCAATATTCATTCTTGCAAGCTCACTCAGGATAACATGTCTATTTGCAATATCAAAGGCAGACTTAAGATCTAGGAAGGTGGTATATGACTTTTCAGTGTGCAGGGTAAGAAAGGTGGTGATGCAATGATGCACACTCCTTCCATGCATGAAGCCATATATCTGGGGGGATAGCATGGTTCTTATTCTATGGAGGAGACGGTTTAGGACCATTCTCTCGAATGTTTTGCAAATGCAGCTAGTAAGGGAAATTGGGCGGAAAGCATTCTCTTGATTTGACTTGGGAATTGGAATGATTATACTGTTGGTCCAAGAGATAGGAAGTTCCCCAGTAACATAGCTCATATTATACAGCTCAAGCAGGGGATTCCCTGGTACTAAAGGGAGCAGACGCAATATGTCATAAGTGATACCATCTTCACCGGGGGATGTGGCTTTGCCTTTGTTTAGGGCCGCGAGTAATTCAAACTCAGTAAATGGCACGTTGCATTCATCTTCCTTGTGGAGCATGAAGTCAACGAGCCTTTTTCGATCTCCGTAACCAGCATTTAATCTGAACTGTATGTCTGGGGGAAGATTATTGAAGCTACAGGTCGTTGCCCAAGCATCTACTAACTCGTTTGCTCTGTGTAGAGGGTGAGGGTGTGCTACTTGGCCGATCTTATCGCCTTTAATTCTTTTAATATCCTTCCATGCCTGGTTGAGGGGGGTGTGAGAGTTGGGACTGTTAACAAAAGTTTCCCAGTTATCTTGCCTGAGCTCTGTCATGCGCTCCCTCGCCTTGGCTAGGGCTTTCTGAAAGAGCTTGAGCATTGCTGGCGTACGTGTTTCCCTATATGCAAGCCCAACTCGTCTGGCAGTGCGTTTCAAAGTACGCAGTTTGGGGTCATTGTAATAGGCATGGCGTTTATTACCTTTCATATCGTTCCGATTATTGGATGGTGCAGGGGGCCGACCTAAAGGGTCAGCAAACGTCTGAATGTTCTGTACTAGACCGTCGTTAAATGTCTGGACTGTGGAGGGATCATAAGTGCTGTACCACTCTGACACATGAGCAACAAAGTCTTCACGTCGAGCAGGAGGAACACTGAGCCGTTTGCGTTTGAAAGTCCCACCGGGCAGGATGGTATTTCCTATACATAGAGTAGTCAATCTAGGGTGATGATCTGACAACAAATCTGGTACAATACATGATGTGCACCAGACGTGAGAGACGTTGAAACCAACACAGAGGCCTAGAATGCCTCCACAAATATGCGTGGGTTCAAGGTCACCCACAATCTGCACATCTTGGTGACTATTTAGTAGCGACAGCAGTTGATTCCCGTTACCATTACTGAAGCGAGAGCCACCAATGTCCTTGTGTCTAGCATTGTAGTCACCAAGAATGATGGTGGGCTCTGCTTGAGCGCAGGCCGGAAGATCAATATAATTTAACTTTCCTGATGGAGCATATAGATTAAATACATTGAGAACAGAGTTGCCCACATAGATCCTCACTCCATGACACTGTTGACCCGCAGTTTGTTTTTCTGGCAGAAGTTGATGGGGTAGGGATTGTTTGATGTATAGAATGCAAGTTACTGGATCTGAGGTTGTAAGAAACAAATGAGGGCAATTTCAGGGGTGAGGATCTTGCGGGAACTCTGCACTCCTGGAGACATACAATATCGATGTGTTCAGTTGTTACTTTGTGATGTAAATCTGAGAACCTTTTTTTGAGGGATGCAATGTTCCAGCTAAGGATGGATAACTTAGTTAATTATGCATTTAAAGTCAGCATTATATATTGATATTATTAGTTCACTTAATATATATTATCTATATACATATTATCTATTGCACTACGGTATAAGTTCAGGAACATTTCTTAGTTTATTACCAATGTCACACATTTGCATCCAATGGTCTAGTACAATTTGTCGGTCATTTCCAGCTATAGAGTCGTTTTGAACATACTTTAGCACAACTTTGGCAGTTAACTTGCGTGGAAGGACTCCACTACACAAGATTTCAAGATCACTAGAAGTTTCCCCTGATGGGCAAGCGAACACATGTTTGGAGGGTTCAGGGGGAGTTTGGCAGTCATTGCTTACAAGTCCCCTCACACACGTGAGCATCATCGAAATATCGCTGGTGGATTTTTTCTCATGTTGGAGTTGCTCTTGCAGCCGCTCCGTTTGCTGCTGGTGTTCCTGCAACCGGTCACGAAGGGCAACCACCGCTTGAACAGTGGAGCGACCCAAGGGCGAGGTGGTAGGGAGGCTGAGGTTGCGATCTGTCTCATTTTGATCCAGTTCCTTATCCCCCACTTCCAGTTGACTGTAGGGTCCAGTGAACTCTAATGTCAATCCGGACCTTAAAAGCTTCCTAGAAGGTTGTAACAGATCCCATAAGCACCACACCAGAAACAAATACCTATTTGATATTCCAAGAGTAAAACTTAGTCAAACTAGAAATGCTTTACAAATCAAGGGACCTGGAATGTGGAATGACCTTCCTAATTATGTTAAAGACTGTACCTCTCCCAACCAGTTTACGATGAAAACTAAGTACTACCTAATTAACTCAATGCAACCTACCTCACCCCCAAAATGTCAACCCATGTCTTCTATTTTAAACAATGCTGTTTAGTTGACCAAATTGTATTTTTGCTTTTTTTTCAGCCATGTTTCCCCCCCCTCCTTTTCCATCTTTTTCTTATTTTTTCTCAACACAATTTATACTTTAATCTCAATTAGTATTAAGTTTTAGTCTTGTAACACGGATAAGGTTCCCTCTCTCTTTACTTCTCTTCTTTCACCTTCACCCGTATTCTTTATTCACTAACTTAAACCAAGGAACCCCAGAGCTACACTTGAGCCGACCCCACGCCACGTGGTCTTAAGCCGCTTGAACGGATTAAGATTCTACAACCCTTATGACGTGAAATAGACTTCTAGCAAAACTCTAGAATCGCCTTGCGCTGCCACCACCAGACCATTACCCCTGAGCAATGACCGAGGTCTGGATCGATCATGCTAATCAATGAACCTTGGGGCTTGATCCCCACTAGTAATATAGGGGAGGGTTGAATTTTTACATTAAAAGTGCGGAATTATCAAAATCAAAGGGATAATGAATTCTTACTTGGTGTTAGAATCTGCGGCCCAACTCGACTCGGCCTCGTGGGCACCACGTGGTCCGGAAACATGTAAACAATATTACAAATAAGGAAATTAATAAAAAGACAAATTTACTAGCTAAATGGTTTCATTCAAAACTAAACAAAATCTAAAATCAAAGCACTCCCTACTGAACACTCCCTATAGTGAAATGCAATGAGTTGACCTAATTCCCTATACCAACTCTTAGCAACTCTACCTTGAGGTGACCAGCTCGGTGTTAGTGCTAGTTCTTGGGGCAAGTGGGTCGAGGTCACCTGCCCGGGCCGCTCCTAGTACCACACTGTCTTTCCCTCATGCTCCTCCACCCAGAAGCACAGATCAGTGTTCTTCCGCCTAGTTTACTAAGTTACTAGCAAGGCTTAAGTTTAACAACTAATCTCTGTTGTACTAAACGACCCAGATTGGTTGAATTCTTTTAACTGAAGTTAATTACACAAGCATCTAGGGAAGAACTATTTCCGATTACAAAATAGCTATTTGACCTTTGAGAAAATAACAAAAATATGGAGCTTTAGTGACCTTCGTGACCTAAGGTCGCCCAAATGATTGCGCAGTAGAGACTATAGTCCCGCTAGTGATGTCACTGATGGTGACTTACTCATTATCCTTACAATTAGGATCCTCTCGATATTATAAACAGTAATATTATACAATTTGAATGAAGACTTATTTCTCTAAATTACTGAATACTATAGAATGATTCATTATACGTTGCTATGAGACAAAGGGCGCCAGCCATTTTGTGACCCAGACTGCTAATCCCCCAGGGGATGCGACCTTGTGCTTGGGTCAGGTCAAACTACAACTTGACTCCAATCTTCCCAAGTCTGGGAGAACAATATACTGAATAATTCCTACAACAAACCAGTTTGTTACAGTCTTAGTGTTTTTCCTGCCCGAAACGCTTTGCCTAATAGTGGCTTTAGGCATTGTATGTACTAGCTCTATCTATAAATCCATCAACTTTTGTATCTTACCTTGTATGTATGTACTTTACCTGAATAAAAATTTGTATTTGTATTTGTTTGTAGGTTGTACCATTGATAGCTACATATTGGTGTCTGTCACTAAGATAGGATCGGATGTAGTCAAAGGCAAGGCCTCGGATTCCATAATGATGGAGTTTAAGTAAAAGGTAGTTATGATTAACAGTATCAAAGGCTTTTCTTAGGTCAATAAAGAGTCCAATCAGAAACTCATTTTTTTGTTTTTTGTTTTTTGAGATATATACAAGAGTTGCTACATTCTTGTACAGCCACTAGTACGCGTAGCGTTTCGGGCAGGTCCCTGGAATACGATCCCCTGCCGCGAATAATCGTTTTTTCATCCAAGTACACATTTTACTGTTGCGTTAAACAGAGGCTACAGTTAAGGAATTGCGCCCAGTAAATCCTCCCCGGCCAGGATACGAACCCATGACATATCGCTCGCGGAACGCCAGGCGAGTGTCTTACCACTACACCACGGAGACTGTATATATTTTATTTTTGTCAAGGGCTGAGTAGATTACTTCAAGGAGACTAATGATTGCATCATTGGTGCTCTTTTGGGACCGGAAGCCAAACTGGCAGGGGCTGAGTATGTCGAATTTTACGAGGTAGGAATAGAGCTGTTTGTAGATAACTTTTTCAAGTATTTTTGATAGATGGGTAGATTTGATATTGGTCAATAATTGTTTATGTCCGCCGGATTGCCTCCTTTATGGACTGGCGTAACTCTTGCTTTTTTAATGATATCAGGGAAGGTGTGACACTCGATAGATTTGTTGAACAGCAGAGCTATGGGTGGCGCAAGGGCATGGGAGGCGCTCTTGTATACAATGGACGGAATTTCAATGGTATTCCCTGGCTTCGTTTTTAGAGAGTGTATGATGGACACAACATCTGCCGAGCTGATTGGTGAAAGGAGAAGAGAGTTTGGATAGCTGCCTGAGAGATATGTGTTGATATGTGTCTGAGTCTGTGGGATTTTTCTGGCAAGATTTGTTGAACACTCTGGCTGGATTAGCTGGCAAGATGAGTTGGACAAACTACTTCTGCTGCGGTTCTCCTTGTGCACCGTTGATGTTATTTACTATATTCATATGTATTTAATTCTAACTCGTATATCTTGTCTTGCCTTGTGAATTTGCAGCCTTCGCCTATTTTCGTTACTTAACACTCTCCTGAGTTGAACTTTAGCAGGCTTTTCTAGACCTTTCCTCCAGTTTGTCCAGGTCTTCCTGTAGTAGTGAATGTCTGCGATCACCTGCAAGGTGACTTAGTGTTATCTACAAGACGACTTCTTGATGCTTGCACGATGCCTCTTTGTTGGCGCCTTCCTGTTCCAGGATGATTACAAGATGATCTCCAGTTGGCGTCAGGACGAACCCCAGACGACTCCTGCTGCTTTTCATGTTGACTGGTGGCAATATATTATTTATTACATTATCTTATATATTTATTTAAGTTCTTTTCTATTCAGTTCAGGTTTATGGTTGCCTCACTTCACCCCCCCCCTCTGCTATTATTTGTAATTATTGAGTTTATTTTGGGTTTTCTGCTACTATATTATTGTTTTTAAGCCTACTTTGCTTATGGTCTTCGGTTTCATTGGCTGAGTTATTCTCCACATGTTACTATTTGCTATTAATGTTAGTTATAGTCACCTTTTAGTGTTATTGAACTCATGTCATTTCCCCTATTGGCTTCTGGCCTCGCCTAACGCCATGAATGTTGTTATTATTGTATCATACTATTACTAATTTAAGTTCTTTATTATTCGGTCCGGGTTTTAGTTGCCTTACTTCTACCCTCCCTCTGCTTTACTTGTTATTATCGTTTTCTCTGGATTACGGCTCTGTTATTGTTTATGCTTATTTAGCATAACGGTCTTTGGCCTTTATGGTAATGAGTGCTATGCTGGCGGCGTTAGTTCTCATACTATATTATTACTTTCACTTTCTTTACTGCCTTATCCCCCTTTTGTGGGACACTTTTTGCAGTCCTGCCTTTTCCTTAGTCAAGGCATCCGTAGTCCCGGAAGTGACCTGGTCAGTGATACGGTCCTAAAAAAAAAAAAAAGTGCGGTACGAGAGTTTGGGTCGCCTGCGTACTGGGTTGCGCAGAATACCAGTCAGCTGGGCAGCAGGTAATCAACAACGTTGTTTCTCTGTCAATTGTAGACGAAATCGGAATTGTTTCCTTCAAAACAATATATTGTCTTGGTCTTGGAGTACTGATGTATTCTTCCTCACAAAACCGCGATGAATGGAGCTGATGGGTGCTCAGAATCGTGAGTTTTTCCGGGAACAAATCCGTGTGAGGCCAGCTAGCAATGGCGCAGGCAGCGAGCAATGGTGGGGATGACGAGGGGACGGAAGTGCGAGATGGTGAGGAGGACGAGGGGACAAGGGAGGGGTAATAGTGAGGAAGGATGAGGGGATGGGGGAGTTTGGGATAGTGAGGACGAAGGGATGGGGGAATGGAAGGCATAAAGAAAAAGGCATAAAGGCATCTCTCATGCACCTAGCACTGCCGGGTGGATAAAAATTGAGCAGAAGACTAGCTTCATTCTAGATTGTCACACCCCACTCCCATCTTGGTACTATATACCGAGAAGAGACGGTAGGCAATCTCCAATGATGCGGTAGTCATTGAGAGAACAACATCATCATGATCTACCGCATCAAGGTCCGGTTTCGTGACGAAACCACCTACACCGGGCCCCAATTACTACGAAAAATCGTCGACATCACGAATGCAGCTCCAGTGGACATCCGCGACGATGCTGAAGGCGCTGTACTTCTCTATTCAAGCGAGCAAGCTCTGGAGCAACTGTTTGCACCAGAACACCAGGATGCCCTACGAAACTCCAACCTAATCATCATTCTTTCCCGACGCTACTTGGCCGAACGAACCATCTTCGTCAGCCACACGAGTGTCTACATCGCCACCCAGGACCCTGGCACCATACTTGATAGTATCAACACCAGAAACCCGGCCCTGACTGCTGCTACAGTCAAGGTCATCAAGAACGACGACACTCCAAGACCTACTCTCAAGGTCACCTTCACAACAGCTGCTGCAGCGACCCAGGCTGTGGAAATTGGATTTAGATGCATGGATATTTCCATCACACCTGACACTAAAGAAGGAGCGTTACTACAACATACGCCAATGCTTTAAGTGTTACAAGTACGACCATGATACCAAGAACTGCCCACAAGCAGAGACTAAATGCAGCATTTGCACCCAAGACAATCACTTCAAAACCTACCAGTCAACCAGCAAACTGTGCCTCAATTGTAGAGGAGCCCACACCGCCGTCTCCATGGACTGCCAAATACGACTGGATGAAATCAAGAAAACAGTAACTGCCAACCCAACAACCAATCAGCCGGCGAGCTTCAATATCCAAGCTACGTCGTTCCCAGTGCTTCCCAACGCTTCTGCCTCTGCTACGCAGACGTCCACACCAGGCAGACCACCCCTCAATGGGGACCCAGGACACACTGCTTCACCTCACCAGCAACATCATCTCCATAATTCCGAATTCAACTCAAACCTTAGAAATCTAATACTTGATAACAGACTGAACAAAAACCACCTAATTATCGCAGGGGACTTTAATATTAACCTCTGCGAGCCAGAACACCCTACTGCTGTTAGCTTCCTCAACTGTATGAATTCCTGCTTCCTCATACCCTAATCACTAGACCTACTAGAATCACTGATAGCACTGCCACGACTCTAGATCACATCTGGACAAACATAACCTCTCCGCTTACTTCAGGTATAATCACCGATAGCACTACAGACCATTACCCCACATTTCTCTTAACTAACATTAGCAAACCACCTCTTGAGTCAAGAGAGATACGTTTTAGACTACACAATGAAACTGCTATAGACAATTTTATAACTGCTACTGATAATGTCAACTGGGAGTCCGAGTTAGGTAACATAGAGGACATCAACCTAGCAGTGCAATCTTTTCTTCAAAAAACTCTTAGCCTTTATAATACCCACTGCCTTATGCTTACAAAACAAGTCACAACCAAAAGGCTTTACAATCCCTGGCTTACAAAGGGAATACTTAAATCTATTAATAAAAAACATGACCTTGAGAAGAAGTATAGGTTAGGAATTGTCTCCAAAGAATTCTCAAAGAATTACTCATTATTGCTATCTAAGATAATTAGACGAGCCAAAACTAAATACTACGAAGATAAATTTACCCAAATAAAGAGCAACATTAAACAAACTTGGAGAACAATTTCGCAAATATTGGGATCAAAGAAGTCTTTAAATAACAAACCGACTCTCCTGTCTAAAAACGATGGTCAGCTTTCAGCCTCTGATTCTGCTATTGAGTTCAATAGGTTCTTCTCTTCCATTGGTTCATCCCTTGCTAATGATATTCCATCTTCCAGTACTGACATTAAGGACTATCTTACAGGTAACTATCCACAGTCTCTGTACCTAAAGCCTATTAATTCCACTGACGTCAATGAGATAATCCTGTCCCTTAAAACGAAGTCTGGTGCCCTTGAGGAGATACCAACTTTAATCTACAAAAAAGCCTCCAGATCTTTAGCCCCTGCTATTGCTTTGCTCTTCAACAAGTCACTTGAACTCCAAACCTTTCCAGATATTCTAAAAAAAAGCGAGAGTAACGCCTGTCCACAAATGTGGTGATCTCACAGATGTTAACAACTACAGACCTATATCAATCCTGCCAAACTTGTCAAAAAATTTTGAAAAACTAATCTATAAGCAGCTTTACTCATATCTAGCCAAACTCAATATACTTAGCCCTTGCCAATATAGCTTCAGGCCCGAAAAAAGCACTAACGATGCACTTATAATAATAATAATAATAATAATTTTTATTTAAGTAAGGTACATACATAGAGATTTTACAAAGTTTGTTGGCTTTATAGATAGAGCTAATACATACAATGCCTAAAGCCACTATTACGCAAAGCGTTTCGGGCAGGAAAAACATTAATGACTAAAGCTTAAAACTAATGGGTAAAAAGAATAAGATGTGTTGAGTACAAATAAAAATAGAGGTAAAAGAGGGGGGAACATTGTTGAAAAAGCAGCACAAATACAATTACAAATTATTACAGAAAATTACATTCAAACAGCGTTGATTTGAAAAACAAAAAAAACAAAAACAAAAAACATACATGGGTTGACAACAGAGGGGTAAGGTAGGTTACAGGGAATTTATTAGGTATAGCTTCGTTTTTAACTTAAACTGGTTGAGAGAGGTACAGTCTTTAACATGGTTGGGAAGGTCATTCCACATTCTGGGCCCCTTGATTTGTAGAGCATTTCTGGTTTGATTAAGTCGTACTCTAGGAATATCAAAACTGTATTTATTTCTGGTGTGGTGCTCATGGGTTCTGTTACAACCTTCTATGAAGCTTTTGAGATCAGGATTGGCATTATAGTTTAGCGTTTTATATATGTATAATACACATGAGAGAATGTGCAGTGACTTAATGTCTAACTTATTCAGAGATTTGAGTAGGGGTACCGAGTGATGTCTGGGGCCAGAATTGGATATTGTCCTAATAGCAGCTTTGTGTTGAGTAATTAGAGGACGTAAGTGATTTTGGGTAGTAGAGCCCCAAGCACAAATACCATAGTTGAGATATGGATAGATAAGGGAGTAATAGAGAGTCACCAGGGCAGGGCGTGGTACATAATATCTGATCTTAGAAAGAATGCCCACAGTTTTTGAAACTTTTTTTGATATGTTTAGAATGTGTCCCTGGAAATTCAGCTTGTGGTCAATGAGAATGCCAAGGAATTTGCCATCTAATTTGTTACAAATTTGGGTATTGTTTATTTTGAGATTTATTTGATTAGAGGATTTATTGCCAAACAGAATATAGAAAGTTTTGTCAATGTTAAGGGTGAGTTTGTTGGCAGTTAGCCACAGATGGACTTTATTTAGCTCAGTATTTACTGTGGCATTTAGAGCAAGGGGATCAGGACTGGAGTAAATGAAGGTTGTGTCATCAGCAAATAGAATTGGTTTAAGGTGTTGGGAGGCATTTGGAAGGTCATTAATGTAGATGAGAAAGAGGAGAGGGCCAAGTATGCTGCCCTGGGGAACACCAATGTTGATGGGTAGGGTGGGAGAAATTGTATTATTCACAGAAACACATTGGAGCCTGTCAGTAAGGTAGGATTTGAGGTATTGTAGGGAGTGTCCTCTGACACCATAATGATGTAACTTAAGAAGAAGGTTATGGTGGTTGACAGTATCGAAAGCTTTACGCAGGTCCACAAATAACCCAACAGGGAACTCATTTTTATCAAGAGCTGTATGAATCGAGTTAAGCATACTAATAAGTGCATCGTTAGTGCTTTTTTTGGGCCTGAAGCCATATTGGCAAGGGCTAAGTATATTGAGTTTGGCTAGATATGAGTAAAGCTGCTTATAGATTAGTTTTTCAAAAATTTTTGACAAGTTTTGCAGGATTGATATCGGTCTGTAGTTGTTAACATCTGTGAGATCACCACATTTGTGGACAGGTGTTACTCTCGCTTTTTTTAGAATATCTGGAAAGGTTTGGAGTTCAAGTGACTTGTTGAAGAGCAAAGCAATAGCAGGGGCTAAAGATCTGGAGGCTTTTTTGTAGATTAAAGTTGGTATCTCCTCAAGGGCACCAGACTTGGTTTTAAGGGAAAGGATTATCTCATTGACGTCAGTGGAGTTAATAGGCTTTAGGTACAGAGACTGTGGATAGTTACCTGTAAGATAGTCCTTAATGTCAGTACTGGAAGATGGAATATCATTAGCAAGGGATGAACCAATGGAAGAGAAGAACCTATTGAACTCAATAGCAGAATCAGAGGCTGAAAGCTGACCATCGTTATTAGACAGGAGAGTCGGTTTGTTATTTAAAGACTTCTTTGATCCCAATATTTGCAAAATTGTTCTCCAAGTTTGTTTAATGTTGCTCTTTATTTGGGTAAATTTATCTTCGTAGTATTTAGTTTTGGCTCGTCTAATTATCTTAGATAGCAATAATGAGTAATTCTTTGAGAATTCTTTGGAGACAATTCCTAACCTATACTTCTTCTCAAGGTCATGTTTTTTATTAATAGATTTAAGTATTCCCTTTGTAAGCCAGGGATTGTTAAGCCTTTTGGTTGTGACTTGTTTTGTAAGCATAGGACAGTGGGTATTATAAAGGCTAAGAGTTTTTTTAAGAAAAGATTGAACTGCTAGGTTGATGTCCTCTATGTTACCTAACTCGGACTCCCAGTTGACATTATCAGTAGCAGTTATAAAATTGTCTATAGCAGTTTCATTGTGTAGTCTAAAACGTATCTCTCTTGACTCAAGAGGTGGTTTGCTAATGTTAGTTAAGAGAAATGTGGGGTAATGGTCTGTAGTGCTATCGGTGATTATACCTGAAGTAAGCGGAGAGGTTATGTTTGTCCAGATGTGATCTAGAGTCGTGGCAGTGCTATCAGTGATTCTAGTAGGTCTAGTGATTAAGGGTATGAGGAAGCAGAAATTCATACAGTTGAGGAAGCTAACAGCAGTAGGGTGTTCTGGCTCGCAGAGGTTAATATTAAAGTCCCCTGCGATAATTAGGTGGTTTTTGTTCAGTCTGTTATCAAGTATTAGATTTCTAAGGTTTGAGTTGAATTCGGACACATCAGTGTTAGGAATTCTATAAACTGCACCCACAGTCAGGACAGACTCGGCACCCTTGACTCTGAAGCTGGCGAAGATATACTCCCCATAGCAGTCTCTAGTTCTAATTTCTTTTAGGCATGTTAGTTCTTGGTGGTAGTAAAGAGCAGTGCCACCACCTCTCTGAAGTTGACGACAGTTGTGAATTGCTGAGTAGTTAGGCATGTTAAAGAGTTGAGTAGTATCCTCTTTCAACCATGTTTCAGTAAGTATAATAAAAGAGAATTTGTTGTCAATAGCTTCAATCAAGGCACTAACATCATCGAAGTGTTTACCTAGGGATCTAACGTTCAAATTGATTACAGAGATATTCTGATTATGAGTTAATACATTGTTTACATCATGTGCTGCAAAATATCTGCAATTTAGATCATTAAAGTGATTATTGTCATAGATAGTGGATAAGAAGTTAAGTTCTGGGTCTATACTTGACGCATTAGTATGCTTAACTCGATTCATACAGCTCTTGATAAAAATGAGTTCCCTGTTGGGTTATTTGTGGACCTGCGTAAAGCTTTCGATACTGTCAACCACCAAAACCTTCTTCTTAAATTACATCATTATGGTGTCAGAGGACATTCCCTACAATACCTCAAATCCTACCTTACTGACAGGCTCCAATGTGTTTCTGTGAATAATACAATTTCTCCCACCCTACCCATCAACAATGGTGTTCCGCAGGGCAGCATACTTGGCCCTCTCCTCTTTCTCATCTACATTAATGACCTTCCAAATGCCTCCCAACACCTCAAACCAATTCTATTTGCTGACGACACAACCTTCATTTACACCAGTCCTGATCCCCTTGCTCTAAATGCCACAGTAAATACTGAGCTAAATAAAGTCCATCTGTGGCTAACTGCCAACAAACTCACCCTTAACATTGACAAAACTTTCTATATTCTGTTTGGCAATAAATCCTCTAATCAAATAAATCTCAGAATAAACAATACCCAAATTTGTAACAAATTAGATGGCAAATTCCTTGGCATTCTCATTGACCACAAGCTGAATTTCCAGGGACACATTCTAAACATATCAAAAAAAGTTTCAAAAACTGTGGGCATTCTTTCTAAGATCAGATATTATGTACCACGCCCTGCCCTGGTGACTCTCTATTACTCCCTTATCTATCCATATCTCAACTATGGTATTTGTGCTTGGGGCTCTACTACCCAAAATCACTTACGTCCTCTAATTACTCAACACAAAGCTGCTATTAGGACAATATCCAATTCTGGCCCCAGACATCACTCGGTACCCCTACTCAAATCTCTGAATATGTTAGACATTAAGTCACTGCACATTCTCTCATGTGTATTATACATATATAAAACGCTAAACTATAATGCCAATCCTGATCTCAAAAGCTTCATAGAAGGTTGTAACAGAACCCATGAGCACCACACCAGAAATAAATACAGTTTTGATATTCCTAGAGTACGACTTAATCAAACCAGAAATGCTCTACAAATCAAGGGGCCCAGAATGTGGAATGACCTTCCCAACCATGTTAAAGACTGTACCTCTTTCAGATTCAGATTCAGATTCAGATGTTTATTCAGGTAAGGTATATACATACAAGTGATGTTACATTAATGGATTGATATATAGATAGAGCTAGTACATACAATGCCTAAAGCCACTATTACGCAATGCGTTTCGGGCAAAACCAGTTTTCAACCAGTTTAAGTTAAAAACGAAGCTATACCTAATAAATTCCCTGTAACCTACCTTACCCCTCTGTTGTCAACCCATGTATGTTTTTTTTTTTTGTTTTTCAAATCAACGCTGTTTGAATGTAATTTTCTGTAATAATTTGTAATTGTATTTGTGCTGCTTTTTCAACAATGTTCCCCCCTCTTTTACCTCTATTTTTATTTGTTCTCAACACATTTTATTCTTTTTACCCATTAGTTTTAAGCTTTAGTCATTAATGTTTTTCCTGCCCGAAACGCTTTGCGTAATAGTGGCTTTAGGCATTGTATGTACTAGCTCTATCTATAAAGCCAACAAACTTTGTAAAATCTCCTTATGTATGTACCTTACCTAAATGAAAATTATTATTATTATTATTATTATAATACTGCACAACAAACTCAGTCCTCTCCACCTCTCTTCCCTCACCCACCACCTCCACCTTATTCTCCTCTTCAGAACCTTTCAGATGAACGAGTCACTGCCTGTGTACAAGCTGCTTATTTGAAGGCCAAGGACGATGGCCGTGACTTTGCTGACTATCTTCCTATTTTTCTCACTCATAACGGCCTTCCTAGTATCTCTGTTCCTCCTACTCAGCTATTGCGTTCTGCTCCATTCTCGCCTACAGTCCTCACTCCACAAAACACCACGACTTCAGCTGAAGAAAATACTACAGTTCCCCACAACGTCCTACCAACCCACTCCTGACTGCTACAGAAAACGGTTCCACTGACCAAACAGCACATTCTGGACTATCCCAAACTGAATCATCCATGTCAAAAGCACCTTCACCCTCTTCTCCCAACATTGTCCCCTCCACTTCTAATCTGACTTCAAACACTACAACCTCTGATACCTCTCACCCGGTCCCTGTCAACAAGCCTTCTGCCTTCCTCCATCCCCCAACAACTACAGTCATTTCTTCTGTAACTCATCTCATCTCGTCCCGAGCCCGCTTAGCAACCCGTTGTCTTACTCCCACCTCCCGCTGTCAATTTCCCACAATTCCTACCACCCTCCTCAATAACTGCCCAACTCATTGAATCACACAAACCTCATGCTCCTGTACATGCACAAAACCCCACCAGCACCCCATCAAAACCTAAAAATTCATAAAGATCATCCAATTTAATGTGCGGGCATATTTCTCCATTAGACACATGGTGTCAGATTTTATTGAGCTCGAGAGACCTGATGTGCTATTATTAAATAGCACATACATTACGAACTCATATAAAATCAAACAATATGGCTACTCCTTTTACCAGTCACCAGATGAAGCATATGAAGGAGTTGCAACACTCATCCGTTCTTCATACAAACACGAACTCCTACACACTCAATGGCTTCACAAACATTTCCTAGCCATCAAATTTCACACACAAATGGGTTCTCTCATCATCTGCACAACCTACACCCGTCCTAACACCGGCATTCCCATGCAAGATTTCATAACACTCTTCAACCACACTCACTTGCCTGTTTTTCTGCTTGCAGACCTCAATGCACTTCATCCCACATTCCACCACAATACCTCAAATCAGCATGGCACACAGCTTCACCGAATATGCACTCAAAAACATCTATTCTTTCTTGGCCCTGACTTCCCCACTTTTTTCAATCATTTAGGTTCTGGCAGACCTGATCTCATATTCACCAACAGACATGGCAGCAACTTGCAACACTTCATTTCACCAGGGCCCATTACGGGCTCTGATCATATTCCTTTAATTCTCACAGTCTCCACAAATCCTATTCCCATCCCCAGTACTCCTCAATTCTCATACCTTAGGGCAAACTGGGACATGTTCAAACAACACATTGATGACACTGATCTCACTTATGAATACAATGACAAACATCACACTGACATCGACACACAAGCACGCAACATACAAGACACCATCATTCATGCAGCAAATATCTCCATTCCTAAAACAACACACAAACCACATTTCACTTTCACCCCTTCCATTCGCTCAAAACGCCTCTTAGCTTGCTATCACACTAGATTCTTACAAAACATGCATCGTCATGGACAAATACTATGGGACCTAACAGCATTAAAAAACCACATCCTTAACAGCCTAGATGAAGATCACACAAAACTTCGGAAACACCTCATAGAACAAGCAGAACAACACAGAAAACTGACACCTCAAGAATTCTGGAAACAAATCAAACGCTTACAAGGATCAACTCACACACCGTTTAAATACCTTCTTCATAATAACAACAAAATCACTGATCCTGATGTAGTACTCAACATTTTTAAACACCACTGGGAACGAATCTTTCACCCACATCCTCCTGAACCATTTGCCCACCCCAACATTGAAGTAGTCGAAGACTGGATACACCATAATAGACACGCAACTACACCAGACGACCTCATCCACCTTGACAATCTCAACTCAAACACTGAACTACAGACTCCCCTAACTCTAGCTGATGTCAAGACAGCTCTCATGGGCACTCGTCGTAGAGCCCCTGGTGCGTCTGATATTGGACATATCCTTCTTAGACAACTCCCTGCTTCTATCATTACTGCTATCACTAACCTATTCAACGCCTCCCTTGCCTCTGGATACTTCCCTCTCAACTTTAAGTCTGCCACAGCCGTTCTTATTCCAAAACCTGGGAAACCCCACACTGACCCAAAGAACTACAGACCCATCAGCCTTCTAGAGACACTTGGCAAAGTCTTTGAAAGGCTGATCAACCAGAGACTTAGAACCCACCTAGAACACAATGACTTATTCACTAACAAACAGTTTGGATTTCGGCCTCACCGGTCCACTCACGACGCCTTAAACATCATGACCAACTACCTCAGTATCAATCAGCACCAAAGACTTAAGACTGCACTCATCACTAAGGACGTTGAGAAGGCCTTTGACACTGTTTGGCATGACGGCCTAAAATTCAAATTATGCAACAACTTTAATCTTTCTCTTATCACCACCAAACTTCTTTCTAACTACTTAGACAATAGGACAATGAGAATTAAGTTCCTCCGACAACAATCTGACTACTTCAACTTACATGCCGGTGTTCCCCAAGGCTCTGTTCTTGCCCCAACACTCTACATCCTATACATCAACGACATTCCTGATCCTGTTCATCACACTTCATTAACCATATGTTACGCTGATGATGTCTCTCACCTTGTCACCAGCAACACCATTGATACACTAACAAACAGAGCACAAGCAGAACTTGATGTTGTCACTGAGTGGGAGTATAACTGGCGTATCAAAACCAACTCCACCAAATCCAAAATCACCTACTTTTTTGTAAAAGAACTATTCGCCCTATTCCTCTTAAACTCTATTCATACACTCCAAATCCTACTTATATCTCTGTTTATAATGTTAAAGACAGTACCTCTCTCAACCAGTTTAAGATAAAAACTAAACACTACCTAATAAATTCCCTGTAATCTACCTCACTCCTCTATTGTCAACCCATGTCCGTTATTTTCTTTTTTTTTTAATCAACACTATTTGTCAACCTATTGTATTTGTGCTGCTTTTTCAGTCATGTTCCCCCTTTTTTTTTATCTTTATTTGTATTTGTTCTCAACACTTTTTATTCTTTATGCTCAATTAGTATTAAGTTCTAGATATTAATGTTTTTCTTGCCCGAAACGCATTGCGTAATAGTGGCTTTAGGCATTGTATGTACTAGCTCTATCTATATATCAATCCATTAATGTAACATCACTTGTATGTATATACCTTACCTGAATAAACATCTGAATCTGAATCTGAATCTGAATCTGTCTCCCTCCTCCACAGTCCTGTGTCACCCTCCTTCACAGTCCTGTGTCTCCCTCCTCCACAGTCCTGTGTCACCCTCCTCCACAGTCCTGTGTCTCCCTCCTCCACAGTCCTGTGTCTCCCTCCTCCACAGTCCTGTGTCTCCCTCCTCCACAGTCCTGCGTCTCCCTCCTCCACAGTCCTGCGTCTCCCTCCTCCACAGTCCTGCGTCTCCCTCCTCCACAGTCCTGTGTCTCCCTCCTCCACAGTCCTGTGTCTCCCTCCTCCACAGTCCTGCGTCTCCCTCCTCCACAGTCCTGCGTCTCCCTCCTCCACAGTCCTGTGTCTCCCTCCTCCACAGTCCTGTGTCTCCCTCCTCCACAGTCCTGTGTCTCCCTCCTCCACAGTCCTGTGTCTCCCTCCTCCACAGTCCTGTGTCTCCCTCCTCCACAGTCCTGTGTCTCCCTCCTCCACAGTCCTGTGTCTCCCTCCTCCAAAGTCCTGCGTCTCCCTCCTCCACAGTTCTTGGACTCACATTTGATCGATAACTACTCTTTCACACACATTACACAGAAACATGCAATAGCTCTTCTAGCCATGGAAAAACTGTACAGAATTAGATTTGCAAAACCTGACACAAAAATGCACCTTTACAAAGCACTTATTAGACCTCTTTTAACATATGCTCCACTTGCTCTTTCTCTATCTGCACCTACTAACAAACTAAAGCTTCAAAGAATACAGAATAGAGCACTAAGATGGGTACTCAACACCCGATGGCAAGAGTTTATTACCAGTCAAAGTCTCCATGAAAGTACGAAAATTTCTGCCCTAAATGTCTAATGGAAAACTTTATCAGACAGACAAATTGATAGACTACTCACTTATCATGAACAACCCATTGATTTTCTCCTACACACTCTCAGACTACCACGGAACAATCATGACCTCTTCTCTACCATCCATGATCCTCCTCCTAACTCTGTATTTCGATAAACTTTAGCTCTCAACACCCAGCATCCACCATCATTACATATTCAGCTCTCAACAACCAGCACAAACCATCCGTAAAAGTTCAGCCCTGAGGCTCTTGAGCCAATCACTGCGATGTTGTGAGTTTTGTGATGTCCCTGTTGTTGTCACTGAAAACACCCGACTGAGTCCCTGCCTCGAATGCCGCAACCAAACGACACGCAGCTGGGTTTAGCCCTGGCACTTTTTCTCCTACAAATCTTCTTCCTCTCACCCCCGTTATCTTCTTCTGTCCCCACTTCCAAGCTCGCCCCGCGGGCATCTTCTCCTGTATTATTCTATTCTGGTTGGTCAGTTACCGCCCCACACCTGTGATAGCTAAGTCCACTACGGGCTCACCATAGCTTGAAAACTTTTATTCCAAGTAGGTCATTGGACCCAAACCTAACCTGACGACGCTCAATCATGCCAAAATACTACTGTGATTACTGCGACACCTACCTCACACATGACTCTCCCTCGGTGCGGAAAACTCACTGCGAGGGGCGAAAACACAAGGAAAATGTCAAAATGTACTACCAGAAGTGGATGGAGGACCAAGCTCAGTCTCTGATTGATGCAACAACTGCTGCATTTAAAGCCAGGAAGATTCCAAAGGGAGCAGCCATTCCTCCACCGAGCAGCATGCAAGGAGGACCAGGAGGTCCTGTTGGGCAAGAAGATACATTCGGTTCAGGGCCTCAGAACATGGGTGGTCCTGGAGGTCCCCCAATAGGGCCAGGAATGGGGAACATGGGCCCTCCAGGCGTGGCTGGTGCAAACATACCAGGCAACATGGGTATGCCCCCAATGGGTCCAAGAGGACCCATGATGGGGCCACCAATGATGGGTGGCTCAAGCATGCCACCAGGTATGATGCCAGGGATGCCGCCTCCAATGGGTGGTCCCATGGGATCAATGGGACCTCCACACATGGCTGGACCTCCACAGATGGCTGGACATCCTCAGATGGCTGGACCTCCACAGATGGCTGGACATCCTCAGATGTCTGGACATCCACAGATGGCTGGACATCCTCAGATGGCTGGACATCCTCAGATGGCTGGACATCCTCAGATGGCTGGACATCCTCAGATGGCTGGACATCCTCAGATGGCTGGACATCCTCAGATGGCTGGACATCCTCAGATGGCTGGACATCCTCAGATGGCTGGACATCCACAGATGTCTGGACCTCCGCAGATGGCTGGACATCCACAGATGTCTGGACAATCACAGATGTCTGGACAATCACAGATGTCTGGACAATCACAGATGTCTGGACAATCACAGATGTCTGGACAATCACAGATGTTTGGACCTCCGCAGATGGCTGGACATCCACAGATGTCTGGACCTCCGCAGATGGCTGGACATCCACAGATGTCTGGACAATCACAGATGTCTGGACAATCACAGATGTCTGGACAATCACAGATGTCTGGACCTCCGCAGATGTCTGGACAATCACAGATGTCTGGACAATCACAGATGTCTGGACAATCACAGATGTCTGGACCTCCGCAGATGTCTGGACAATCACAGATGTTTGGACAATCACAAATGTCTGGACAATCACAAATGTCTGGACCTCCACAGATGTCTGGACAATCACAGATGTCTGGACCTCCACAGATGTCTGGACAATCACAGATGTCTGGACAATCACAGATGTCTGGACCTCCACAGATGTCTGGACAATCACAGATGTCTGGACCTCCACAGATGTCTGGACAATCACAGATGTCTGGACAATCACAGATGTCTGGACAATCACAGATGTCTGGACCTCCACAGATGTCTGGACAATCACAGATGTCTGGACAATCACAGATGTCTGGACCTCCACAGATGTCTGGACAATCACAGATGTCTGGACCTCCACAGATGTCTGGACAATCACAGATGTCTGGACAATCACAGATGTCTGGACAATCACAGATGTCTGGACAATCACAGATGTCTGGACAATCACAGATGTCTGGACAATCACAAATGTCTGGACAATCACAGATGTCTGGACAATCACAGATGTCTGGACAATCACAAATGTCTGGACAATCACAGATGTCTGGACAATCACAGATGTCTGGACAATCACAAATGTCTGGACAATCACAGATGTCTGGACCTCCACAGATGTCTGGACAATCACAGATGTCTGGACAATCACAGATGTCTGGACCTCCACAGATGTCTGGACAATCACAGATGTCTGGACAATCACAAATGTCTGGACAATCACAGATGTCTGGACAATCACAGATGTCTGGACAATCACAGATGTCTGGACAATCACAAATGTCTGGACAATCACAGATGTCTGGACAATCACAGATGTCTGGACAATCACAGATGTCTGGACCTCCACAGATGTCTGGACAATCACAGATGTCTGGACAATCACAGATGTCTGGACAATCACAGATGTCTGGACCTCCACAGATGTCTGGACAATCACAGATGTCTGGACAATCACAAATGTCTGGACAATCACAGATGTCTGGACAATCACAGATGTCTGGACAATCACAGATGTCTGGACCTCCACAGATGTCTGGACAATCACAGATGTCTGGACAATCACAGATGTCTGGACAATCACAGATGTCTGGACAATCACAAATGTCTGGACAATCACAGATGTCTGGACCTCCACAGATGTCTGGACAATCACAAATGTCTGGACAATCACAGATGTCTGGACAATCACAGATGTCTGGACAATCACAGATGTCTGGACCTCCACAGATGTCTGGACAATCACAGATGTCTGGACAATCACAGATGTCTGGACAATCACAGATGTCTGGACCTCCACAGATGTCTGGACAATCACAGATGTCTGGACAATCACAGATGTCTGGACAATCACAGATGTCTGGACAATCACAGATGTCTGGACAATCACAAATGTCTGGACAATCACAGATGTCTGGACAATCACAAATGTCTGGACAATCACAGATGTCTGGACAATCACAAATGTCTGGACAATCACAAATGTCTGGACAATCACAGATGTCTGGACAATCACAGATGTCTGGACAATCACAGATGTCTGGACCTCCACAGATGTCTGGACAATCACAGATGTCTGGACAATCACAGATGTCTGGACAATCACAGATGTCTGGACCTCCACAGATGTTTGGACCTCCACAGATGGCTGGACCTCCACAGATGTTTGGACCTCCACAGATGGCTGGACCTCCACAGATGTTTGGACCTCCACAGATGGCTGGACCTCCACAGATGGCTGGACCTCCACAGATGGCTGGACATCCGCAGATGGCTGGACATCCGCAGATGGCTGGACATCCACAGATGTCTGGACATCCACACATGGCTGGATATCCACAGATGGCTGGACATTCACAGATGGCTAGACATTCACAGATGGCTGGACATCCACAGATGGCTGGACATCCACAGATGGCTGGACATTCACAGATGGCTGGACACCCACAGATGGCTGGACGTCCACAGATGGCTGGACATCCTCAGATGATGTCTAGACATTCACAGATGTCTGGACATCCACAAATGGCTGGACCTCCATAGACAAGACATATATCAAGACAATCATATATATGTAGAGCGTAAATAGGTGGCCGAGGGCCTAGAGACACTTCAAGATGTTACACGACCAGAGATCACAAACATCTACCATCTACTCATGCTCACTTTAATATATTTCAATATATTTCAATCTATTATAATATGTGTTGTAGCTAATAAGTTAATCATAAATATCAACAACACTTGTTCAGTGAATATTGAAAAATAAATATTAAAGGAACTTCTGCTTGTTTAATTTATTCTGAATGTTAGAAGCACATCTCAGGTCTGAAGGCTCGTGTATTATATGCATACCATTCTTGTATCCTGTTCAACTATTTTTCTCAATACTGCTGCCGGCATTCCACTCTTCCACACCCCTATTTCCAGACTAGTTTCCTATGTGCCTCTTAAAACTTAATTTCCTCAGGACATTTGGGTATAAATTCTTCCCAGTAGGCTGTACATCGTACATGACGGAAGGTTATCAGTTGGAGACCCAAACATTGGAGATGGGATGCTCTCGGGACCTGACGAGGATGACAAGGGGATTATAATGTTGATTTATAAAGGCCTCAACTCACCTCAACGTGTCTTCCTCAACTTGCCTATTTGTGCCTGCAGAACCGAGCTCTGGCCCTTGGACCTCGCTTTTCTAGCAGTTGGTTGTCTAATGCTCCTGGCCTATTTCTATATCATACCTGCTTATAAAGTTATAAAAACAAAGGCAGAAGTCCTATTGGCCCATACGAGGCAGCTCCTATTTATAACCACCCAATCCCTCTCATATACATGTCCAACCCACGCTTGAAACAATCGAGGGACCCCACCTCCACCATGTTACGCGGCAATTGGTTTCACAAATCAACAACCCTGTTACCGAACCAGTATTTACCCAAGTCTTTCCTAAATCTAAACTTATCCAATTTATACCCATTGTTTCGTGTTCTGTCTTGTGTTGATACTTTTAATACTCCATTAATATCTTTGTTATGTCCATTCTTCCACTTGTTAACCTCTATCATGTCACCCCCTAACTCTTCGCTTTTCTGGTGAATGTAATTTAAGCTTTGTTAATCTTTCTTCATATGAAAGATTTCTAATTTGGGGAATTAACTTAGTCATCTTACGCTGGACACGTTCAAGTGAATTTATATCCATTCTATAATACGGAGACCAAAACTGAACTGCATAATCTAAATGGGGCCTAACTAGAGCAAGATATAGCTGAAGAACCACACCAGGTGTCTTGTTACTAACGCTGCGATTAATAAATCCAAGTGTCCTATTTGCCTTATTACGAACATTCATGTATTGATCCTTTTGTTTAAATTCTTACTAATCATAACTCCCAGATCCCTTTCGCAATCCGACTTCGCAATCTCAACACTATCTAGCTCGTATCTTGTTTCTCATTACTTGTAATCATCATTACCTAGCCTATCATAACCACCCAATCCCACTCATATACATGTCCAACCCACGCTTGAAACAATCAAGGGACCTCACCTCCACCACATGTCTGGTGGGTGCTTGATGCAACGAGACAATGAAAATTTCCCCTATCATGAAAATTTCCTATTTCAGTAGGAAGGTCAAAGGACCAGAGGTTCGTTATTCGGCCACGGATCAGGAGGCGCTCGCAGTGGTAGAGTCAGTTAGATATTTTGAACCTTATCTTTTTCAACGTCATTTTGTAATCTACACTGATCACAGAGCATTAACACACATTTTTAAGAAACGCACGAAATGCCCACGGATGTCACGTTGGTCTCACGAATTGTCTGCACACTCATTCCAGATCCTTTACAAGCCTGGACCGTCACATGTAGTGCCGGATACTTTAAGTAGGAACATCGCTACTATTAACGTTAACCAGAATATTGAAAACATTTCATCTGAGAAAATGAGAGAATTCCAAATGAATGAACCTAGATGGAAAGGTATTATTGAATATTTGGAAGGGAAATTATCCGTCCAAAAATCGTAAATTTCCAATGCATGAATTCGAGTTAAAGGATGGAGTACTATATTATGTAAATAGTCAGGCAGACCGAGCAGTATTCCAGACGAATTAAGATCGGCAGCATTAAAGCTGGCACATGCATCTAAGGTTGCAGGTCACCCGGGTATCTTTAAAGCTCACTTGAAAGCAAAGTCTCTCTTTCATTTCCCGGGTATGTTGTCAGAAGTAATTAAGTACGTGAAGACTTGCCCCAAATGTCAGGGGAGAAAAGGTGCCCTTAAGGCACAAGCCTCACTACAGGAATTTCCGGAGATTTCAGAACCGCTAGACCGAGTGGGGGCTGATTTGATTGATCTCCATTGCAGCCATTCAGGCAATCGGTACGTGTTGGTATTAGTGGACCATCTGTCCAGATACACCACCTTGATCGCCATCTCTCAAAAAGATTCTCGTACTGTTGCCCGAGCATTTTTTAATAGATTTGTAACTGTATTTGGGTCTCCTAAAGTTTTAGTTTCGGATCGAGGTCAGGAATTTAATGGGGATATATTTAGAGAAGTTTGTAAGATATTGGAGACAACCTCAGCCTTTACAACAGCTTACCACCCTCAGGCAAACGGGATGACTGAACGTACCAACCGTTCAGTTAAGGATATGCTTGCAATCCTTGCTGAACGCGATGCAAACTCATGGGACGAACACCTACGTTATGTTCAGCTGGCTCTGAATACTGCTACCCACCAGTCTATAAATACCCAACCCCCTTCTTTTGTTCACTGGTCAATCATGCAATTTCCCATCAGGTCTGCTTAACAGACACAATGTTGCATATGGAGAGGACTATCCTTCAGAAGTTCTGAACAAAAAGAGGAATGCTTGGAGAGTTGCAGCGGAGGCTTCAAGAAAAGCACGGGGTAGATATGCTCACTATTATGACAGGAATGTACAACCTCTGAAACTGAAGGAGGGCAGCCTGGTCTTGAGAATCAATGAAGCTGCTCCCACCAATCAGAGTAGGAGACTAACTCCTAGATGGCGGGGGCCGTATAGAGTGACCAAGAAAGACGGCCCTGTCAATGTTGTCATAATGGGGGTATTTGAGGATCAGGTGGAAAGAACTGTCCACATTAATAAGTTGAAGATTTACCATGCAAGGGAGGAACTGGAATTGCCTTCAGCAAGTCTAATTCCTGACCCATCAGAGCTGACTGGTAACTCAAGTTACGAGTCAGATGGGGAGAATGACCCTCTGTCATCTCTCGTCAGTAGTCAAGTGCACTCTCGTCACCCCATGGTAACAAGATCTCGCACTGTACAGTAAAGGTTAAAGTAACTCCCTTAGTTAGTATCATTTAGAATTCATTAGATTTTCCTGTAGAGGCAATAATGATGTTGATTTCTTAACTGTACTTAACTCAGATAGCAGACTTTACCTTGCTCTGGGATTTCCAACTTCCAACAAACCCAGAGTTATATCCATGCTTCCGCCATGTTGTTGTCTGTCTTTTCCCAGGTCTGATTTGTACACCTGGCCAGTTGTCCCAGCCACACGTGAACCCTATCTGAGAAGATCAAGGGGGAGGCACGTTACACAAAGTCCTCCCCGACCAGACCCAGTAACTAATCACATGGTTATTTAGGGTTAGTGACAATACACCAGTCACCCAGCCGACACCTCACGTCACTAACGAGGTTGTCTTGGCTCAGTATGCTGTCTACAAGGATGCAGTCACCAGATGTCAACGTTTCACACCATCGTGGGTGGTTGTCTCGACGTCCTCACCACCCACCAGCTGCGTCGTCAAGACTGCAAGCAGATCGGAAGTAATTGTGGAAAAATCGAAGAGGGAGCCAGCATGTAGCAGTACAAATTATTCTTGTCGTTGGATCCATGGTTACGTCGTCTATTGTAACATAAGCGGAACGAGGCGGACACTAGATGAGCTCCCTACAGAGTACAGTCTACTCGCCATAAAAGCGGGCCACAGCCTCCCTCGGCCCGAGGTTAACTGTACAAGGGTATACACGCATGGTGTTTACGGTCTAGTAGTCTGGTGTCATCAAGACCCGCCTGAGATGAAGTGAACCATGGTGACTGAAGATTGGGAGCCACTTGTTCTGTCAACACGCATGGTGTTTACGGTCTAGTAGTCTGGTGTCATCAAGACCCGCCTGAGATGAAGTGAACCATGGTGACTGAAGATTGGGAGCCACTTGTTCTGTCAACACGCATGGTGTTTACGGTCTAGTAGTCTGGTGTCATCAAGACCCGCCTGAGATGAAGTGAACCATGGTGACTGAAGATTGGGAGCCACTTGTTCTGTCAACACGCATGGTGTTTACGGTCTAGTAGTCTGGTGTCATCAAGACCCGCCTGAGATGAAGTGAACCATGGTGACTGAAGATTGGGAGCCACTTGTTCTGTCAACACGCCACCCACCTCAACGCCTTTCTGCAGCTACCTCCGTCACGAGACATCGTTGTGCGTCTAAGTCCTGCACTCCCGCGGTTCATCTACTGGTTCAGTCGCTTCTATCAAGAGTGTTTTGTGGGCTACAAGATGAGTAATGAGTCGCGTCTCGTTAGCGAGGTTCACCCGACCGGCGGCAGCCAGTCACGGGCTGTCACTGGTCACTCAACACTCAATTCTCGGACGACAGTCTATTGTCCTTCAACGGTAACTGGTATGTAGTACAAGAGGATCAAGATTCTCTACAGTCAACAACTGATGGTCGTGGAACTACAATCAACTAATCGTCAGTCTTCTAACATCCATGTTTTTTTTGTTCATGAACAATTGTGAAACAGAAAAAGTAAATGTCATCTTTGCTCTATAATATTAACGTAATGCTTCTTAATACCTAGGAACATGAGTTTGAAATAATAGTGATTAAATGTTGAAACCAAGAAAATAAGTACTAGAATTCTGGAGGAGGGAAATATGGAAATTTTGGTTAAATAACATTGTCTAATGAAAACCTATTGTACGGTATCTAGAACAACAGGTACTAGGAAAATTGTTGTCATGTCCTGTTCTGTGCTTTGAGAGCAAGAGGGGCGAACTAAAGAAACAATTAACACTTAAGTGATAGTGTGAACACCCTTATGGCTGTAATTTCAGCTAGAACTGTGATATTAGTAGTATTCATAAATAAATGATATATTGTGTTTGATTGTTTAATCTTAGGGAAGGTCATGTAGGCCTTAGATTTTTGAAGAAAAGGACGAGTGGAACACCTGGATGAACTTTGAGGAGTTCAGTGTTCCTCTCCTGAAAGACTGAGATTTCAGTCTGTGTTTAAATTCGTGTTCTAGATGGAACACGTGTATGGCTAATGGGGAGCCAATGATCTTTGCTAGCTAGCTTTGCTGAAGGATTAAGGATATTGTATTTAGTTATATCAGTTCAGGGATAGGATGTTTTTTTTCTGATCGGGGAGAAAAACACAAGCCAGTATGGGGAGACTTATTTATTAATTATTGTATAGAGAACAACTGCTGTACCATAATATAATTGATGTCGTATAACATAACTGAGTAGTATACCAGTACTGCAAAGATGCAACTAAAGAAATAAGTCGTAGCACATTAATAACAGAGCCTAGTGCCAGTTAGCCAATGCAATGTTGCAGTACACACAATCAGTTTAATGCTATAATTAAAGTACAACACCAGAGTTATAATTTTAGTGGCACAGCCAGTACAGTATGTATATAAATATATATTCTGTATACACAGAAGCCATAGAAAAGATAGATAAGAATTTCCAGGGGTAATGATATGCTAATGCCTAGGTTACATGTAAAGTGTGCAACCCCCAACTTGCACTACAATTGTGCACTTGACATATGGTAAGTAGCTACGGGCAGCTCTAGCCTTGGGGATCCGGCGCAGCACCCCCAAAATTAGTGCATAGTAGAAATGTGTGCATAAAAGAAAGCGTGAGGAGTGCTACTGGGCATAGTTGTCCTGCAGGCAAGGGAGGAGGGCGCGCGTTTCGAAGCGATGCGGGCCGGAGCTGGAACGTAAATGAGGGAGAGACTAAAAAAATCTGAAAATACAGGAGAAGATGCCCATGGGGCGAGCCTTGAAGTGGGGACAGAAGAAGATAAGGGAGGTGAGAGGAAGAAGATTTGTAGGAGAAAAAGTGCCAGGGCTAAACCCAGCTGTGTGTCGTTTGGTTGCGGCATTCGAGGCAGGGACTCAGTCGGGTGTTTTCAGTGACAACAACAGGGACATCACAAAACTCACAACATCGCAGTGATTGGCTCAAGAGCCTCAGGGCTGAACTTTTACGGATGGTTTGTGCTGGTTGTTGAGAGCTGAATATGAAATAATGGTGGATGCTGGGTGTTGAGAGCTAAAGTTTATCGAAATACAGAGTTAGGAGGAGGATCATGGATGGTAGAGAAGAGGTCATGAGTGTATCGTGGTCGTCTGAGAGTGTGTAGGAGAAAATCAATGGGTTGTTCATGATAAGTGAGTAGTCTATCAATTTGTCTGTCTGATAAAGTTTTCCAGTAGACATTTAGGGCAGGAATGTTCGTACTTTCATGGAGACTTTGACTGGTAATAAACTCTTGCCATCGGGATGCACATATCTTAGTTCTCTATTCTGTATTCTTTGAAGCTTTAGTTTGTTAGTAGGTGCAGATAGAGAAAGAGCAAGTGGAGCATATGTTAAAAGAGGTCTAATAAGTGCTTTGTAAAGGTGCATTTTTGTGTCAGGTTTTGCAAATCTAAGTCTGTACAGTTTTTCCATGGCTAGAAGAGCTATTGCACGTTTCTGTGTAATGTGTGTGTGAAAGAGTAGTTGTCGATCAAAAGTGAGTCCAAGAACTGTGGAGGAGGGAGACACAGGACTGTGGAGGAGGGAGACACAGGACTGTGGAGGAAGGAGACACAGGACTGTGGAGGAGGGAGACGCAGGACTGTGGAGGAGGGAGACGCAGGACTGTGGAGGAGGGAGACACAGGACTGTGGAGGAGGGAGACACAAGACTGTGGAGGAGGGAGACGCAAGACTGTGGAGGAGGGAGACGCAGGACTGTGGAGGAGGGAGACAGGACTGTGGAGGAGGGAGACACAGGACTGTGGAGGAGGGAGACACAGGACTGTGGAGGAGGGAGATACAGGACTGTGGAGGAGGGAGATACAGGACTGTGGAGGAGGGTGACACAGGACTGTGGAGGAGGGAGACACAGGACTGTGGAGGAGGGAGACACAGGACTGTGGAGGAGGGAGATACAGGACTGTGGAGGAGGGAGACACAGGACTGTGGAGGAGGGAGACACAGAACTGTGGAGGAGGGTGACACAGGACTGTGGAGGAGGGAGACACAGGACTGTGGAGGAGGGAGACACAGGACTGTGGAGGAGGGAGACACAGGACTGTGGAGGAGGGAGACACAGAGATATAAGTAGGATTTGGAGTGTATGAATAGAGTTTAAGAGGAATAGGGCGAATAGTTCTTTTACAAAAAAAGTAGGTGATTTTGGATTTGGTGGAGTTGGTTTTGATACGCCAGTTATACTCCCACTCAGTGACAACATCAAGTTCTGTTTGTGCTCTGTTTGTAAGTGTATCATTGGTGCTGCTGGTGACAACGTGAGAGACATCATCGGCGTAACATATGGTTAATGAAGTGTGATGAACAGGGTCAGGAATGTCGTTGATGTATAGGATGTAGAGTGTTGGGGCAAGAACAGAGCCTTGGGGAACACCGGCATGTAAGTTGAAGTAGTCAGAGTGTTGTCGGAGGAACTTAATTCTCATTGTCCTATTGTCTAAGTAGTTAGAAAGAAGTTTGGTGGTGATAAGAGGAAGATTAAAGTTGTTGCATAATTTGAATTTTAGGCCGTCATGCCAAACAGTGTCAAAGGCCTTCTCAACGTCCTTAGTGATGAGTGCAGTCTTAAGTCTTTGGTGCTGATTGATACTGAGGTAGTTGGTCATGATGTTTAAGGCGTCGTGAGAGGACCGGTGTGGCCGAAATCCAAACTGTTTGTTAGTGAATAAGTCATTGTGTTCTAGGTGGGTTCTAAGTCTCTGGTTGACCAGACTTTCAAAGACTTTGCCAAGTGTTTCTAGAAGGCTGATGGGTCTATAGTTCTTTGGGTCAGTGTGGGGTTTCCCAGGTTTTGGAATTAGAACGGCTGTGGCAGACTTCAAGTTGAGAGAGAAGTATCCAGAGGCAAGGGAGGCGTTGAATAGGTTAGTGATAGCAGTAATGATAGGAGCAGGGAGTTGTCTAAGAAGGATATGTCCAATGCCTGATGCACCAGGGGCTCTACGACGAGTGCCCATGAGAGCTGTCTTGACATCAACTAGAGTCAGCGGAGTCTGTAGTTCAGTGTTTGAGTTGAGATTGTCAAGGTGGATGAGGTCGTCTGGTGTAGTTGCGTGTCTATTATGGTGTATCCAGTCATCGACTGCTTCAATGTTGGGGTGGGCAAATGGTTCAGAAGGATGTGGGTGAAAGATTCGTTCCCAGTGGTGTTTAAAAATGTTGAGTACTACATCAGGATCAGTGATTTTGTTGTTATTATGAAGAAGGTATTTAAACGGTGTGTGAGTTGATCCTTGTAAGCGTTTGATTTGTTTCCAGAATTCTTGAGGTGTCAGTTTTCTGTATTGTTCTGCTTGTACTATGAGGTGTTTCCAATGTTTTGAGTGATCTTCATCTAGGCTGTTAAGGATGTGTTTTTTTAATGCTGTTAGGTCCCATAGTATTTGTCCATGACGATGCATATTTTGTAGGAATCTAGTGTGATAGCAAGCTAAGAGGCGTTTAGAGCGAATGGAGGGGGTGAAAGTGAAATGTGGTTTGTGTGTTGTTTTAGGAATGGAGATATTTGCTGCATGAATGACGGTGTCTTGTATGTTGCGTGCTTGTGTGTCGATGTCAGTGTGATGTTTGTCATTGTATTCATAAGTGAGATCAGTGTCATCAATGTGTTGTTTGAACATGTCCCAGTTTGCCCTAAGGTATGAAAATTGAGGAGTACTGGGGATGGGAATAGGATTTGTGGAGACTGAGAATTAAAGGAATATGATCAGAGCCCGTAATGGGCCCTGGTGAAATGAAGTGTTGCAAGTTGCTGCCATGTCTGTTGGTGAATATGAGATCAGGTCTGCCAGAACCTAAATGATTGAAAAAAGTGGGGAAGTCAGGGCCAAGAAAGAATAAATGTTTTTGAGTGCATATTCGGTGAAGCTGTGTGCCATGCTGATTTGAGGTATTGTGGTGGAATGTGGGATGAAGTGCATTGAGATCTGCAAGCAGAAAAACAGGCAAGTGAGTGTGGTTGAAGAGTGTTATGAAATCTTGCATGGGAATGCCGGTGTTAGGACGGGTGTAGGTTGTGCAGATGATGAGAGAACCCATTTGTGTGTGAAATTTGATGGCTAGGAAATGTTTGTGAAGCCATTGAGTGTGTAGGAGTTCGTGTTTGTATGAAGAACGGATGAGTGTTGCAACTCCTTCATATGCTTCATCTGGTGACTGGTAAGAGGAGTAGCCATAATGTTTGATTTTATATGAGTTCGTAATGTATGTGCTATTTAATAATAGCACATCAGGTCTCTCGAGCTCAATAAAATCTGACACCATGTGTCTAATGGAGAAATATGCCCGCACATTAAATTGGATGATCTTTATGAATTTTTAGGTTTTGATGGGGTGCTGGTGGGGTTTTGTGCATGTACAGGAGCATGAGGTTTGTGTGATTCAATGAGTTGGGCAGTTATTGAGGAGGGTGGTAGGAATTGTGGGAAATTGACAGCGGGAGGTGGGAGTAAGACAACGGGTTGCTAAGCGGGCTCGGGACGAGATGAGATGAGTTACAGAAGAAATGACTGTAGTTGTTGGGGGATGGAGGAAGGCAGAAGGCTTGTTGACAGGGACCGGGTGAGAGGTATCAGAGGTTGTAGTGTTTGAAGTCAGATTAGAAGTGGAGGGGACAATGTTGGGAGAAGAGGGTGAAGGTGCTTTTGACATGGATGATTCAGTTTGGGATAGTCCAGGATGTGCTGTTTGGTCAGTGGAACCGTTTTCTGTAGCAGTCAGGAGTGGGTTGGTAGGACGTTGTGGGGAACTGTAGTATTTTCCTCAGCTGAAGTCGTGGTGTTTTGTGGAGTGAGGACTGTAGGCGAGAATGGAGCAGAACGCAATAGCTGAGTAGGAGGAACAGAGATACTAGGAAGGCCGTTATGAGTGAGAAAAATAGGAAGATAGTCAGCAAAGTCACGGCCATCGTCCTTGGCCTTCAAGTAAGCAGCTTGTACACAGGCAGTGACTCGTTCATATGAAAGGTTCTGAAGAGGAGAATAAGGTGGAGGTGGTGGGTGAGGGAAGAGAGGTGGAGAGGACTGAGTTTGTTGTGCAGTATTATAATAATAATAATAATAATAATTTTTATTTAGGTAAGGTACATACATAAGGAGATTTTACAAAGTTTGTTGGCTTTATAGATAGAGCTAGTACATACAATGCCTAAAGCCACTATTACGCAAAGCGTTTCGGGCAGGAAAAACATTAATGACTAAAGCTTAAAACTAATGGGTAAAAAGAATAAAATGTGTTGAGAACAAATAAAAATAGAGGTAAAAGAGGGGGAACATTGTTGAAAAAGCAGCACAAATACAATTACAAATTATTACAGAAAATTACATTCAAACAGCGTTGATTTGAAAAACAAAAAAACATACATGGGTTGACAACAGAGGGGTAAGGTAGGTTACAGGGAATTTATTAGGTATAGCTTCGTTTTTAACTTAAACTGGTTGAGAGAGGTACAGTCTTTAACATGGTTGGGAAGGTCATTCCACATTCTGGGCCCCTTGATTTGTAGAGCATTTCTGGTTTGATTAAGTCGTACTCTAGGAATATCAAAACTGTATTTATTTCTGGTGTGGTGCTCATGGGTTCTGTTACAACCTTCTATGAAGCTTTTGAGATCAGGATTGGCATTATAGTTTAGCGTTTTATATATGTATAATACACATGAGAGAATGTGCAGTGACTTAATGTCTAACATATTCAGAGATTTGAGTAGGGGTACCGAGTGATGTCTGGGGCCAGAATTGGATATTGTCCTAATAGCAGCTTTGTGTTGAGTAATTAGAGGACGTAAGTGATTTTGGGTAGTAGAGCCCCAAGAACAAATACCATAGTTGAGATATGGATAGATAAGGGAGTAATAGAGAGTCACCAGGGCAGGGCGTGGTACATAATATCTGATCTTAGAAAGAATGCCCACAGTTTTTGAAACTTTTTTTGATATGTTTAGAATGTGTCCCTGGAAATTCAGCTTGTGGTCAATGAGAATGCCAAGGAATTTGCCATCTAATTTGTTACAAATTTGGGTATTGTTTATTTTGAGATTTATTTGATTAGAGGATTTATTGCCAAACAGAATATAGAAAGTTTTGTCAATGTTAAGGGTGAGTTTGTTGGCAGTTAGCCACAGATGGACTTTATTTAGCTCAGTATTTACTGTGGCATTTAGAGCAAGGGGTTCAGGACTGGTGTAAATGAAGTTTGTGTCGTCAGCAAATAGAATTGGTTTGAGGTGTTGGGAGGCATTTGGAAGGTCATTAATGAAGATGAGAAAGAGGAGAGGGCCAAGTATGCTGCCCTGCGGAACACTATTGTTGATGGGTAGGGTGGGAGAAATTGTATTATTCACAGAAACACATTGGAGCCTGTCAGTAAGGTAGGATTTGAGGTATTGTAGGGAGTGTCCTCTGACACCATAATGATGTAATTTAAGAAGAAGGTTTTGGTGGTTGACAGTATCGAAAGCTTTACGCAGGTCCACAAATAACCCAACAGGGAACTCATTTTTATCAAGAGCTGTATGAATCGAGTTAAGCATACTAATGCGTCAAGTATAGACCCAGAACTTAACCTCTTATCCACTATCTATGACAATAATCACTTTAATGATCTAAATTGCAGATATTTTGCAGCACATGATGTAAACAATGTATTAACTCATAATCAGAATATCTCTGTAATCAATTTGAACGTTAGATCCCTAGGTAAACACTTCGATGATGTTAGTGCCTTGATTGAAGCTATTGACAACAAATTCTCTTTTATTATACTTACTGAAACATGGTTGAAAGAGGATACTACTCAACTCTTTAACATGCCTAACTACTCAGCAATTCACAACTGTCGTCAACTTCAGAGAGGTGGTGGCACTGCTCTTTACTACCACCAAGAACTAATATGCCTAAAAGAAATTAGAACTAGAGACTGCTATGGGGAGTATATCTTCGCCAGCTTCAGAGTCAAGGGTGCCAAGTCTGTCCTGTCTGTGGGTGCAGTTTATAGAATTCCTAACACTGATGTGTCCGAATTCAACTCAAACCTTAGAAATCTAATACTTGAAAAACAGACTGAACAAAAACCACCTAATTATCGCAGGGGACTTTAATATTAACCTCTGCGAGCCAGAACACCCTACTGCTGTTAGCTTCCTCAACTGTATGAATTCCTGCTTCCTCATACCCTTAATCACTAGACCTACTAGAATCACTGATAGCACTGCCACGACTCTAGATCACATCTGGACAAACATAACCTCTCCGCTTACTTCAGGTATAATCACCGATAGCACTACAGACCATTACCCCACATTTCTCCTAACTAACATTAGCAAACCACCTCTTGAGTCAAGAGAGATACGTTTTAGACTATACAATGAAACTGCTATAGACAATTTTATAACTGCTACTGATAATGTCAACTGGGAGTCCGAGTTAGGTAACATAGAGGACATCAACCTAGCAGTTCAATCTTTTCTTAAAAAAACTCTTAGCCTTTATAATACCCACTGTCCTATGCTTACAAAACAAGTCACAACCAAAAGGCTTAACAATCCCTGGCTTACAAAGGGAATACTTAAATCTATTAATAAAAAACATGACCTTGAGAAGAAGTATAGGTTAGGAATTGTCTCCAAAGAATTCTCAAAGAATTACTCATTATTGCTATCTAAGATAATTAGACGAGCCAAAACTAAATACTATGAAGATAAATTTACCCAAATAAAGAGCAACATTAAACAAACTTGGAGAACAATTTCACAAATATTGGGATCAAAGAAGTCTATAAATAACAAACCGACTCTCCTGTCTAATAACGATGGTCAGCTTTCAGCCTCTGATTCTGCTATTGAGTTCAATAGGTTCTTCTCTTCCATTGGTTCATCCCTTGCTAATGATATTCCATCTTCCAGTACTGACATTAAGGACTATCTTACAGGTAACTATCCACAGTCTCTGTACCTAAAGCCTATTAATTCCACTGACGTCAATGAGATAATCCTTTCCCTTAAAACCAAGTCTGGTGCCCTTGAGGAGATACCAACTTTAATTTACAAAAAAGCCTCTAGATCTTTAGCCCCTGCTATTGCTTTGCTCTTCAACAAGTCACTTGAACTCCAAACCTTTCCAGATATTCTAAAAAAAAGCGAGAGTAACGCCTGTCCACAAATGTGGTGATCCCACAGATGTTAACAACTACAGACCTATATCAATCCTGCCAAACTTGTCAAAATTTTTTGAAAAACTAATCTATAAGCAGCTTTACTCATATCTAGCCAAACTCAATATACTTAGCCCTTGCCAATATGGCTTCAGACCCAAAAAAAGCACTAACGATGCACTTATTAGTATGCTTAACTCGATTCATACAGCTCTTGATAAAAAGGAGTTCCCTGTTGGGTTATTTGTGGACCTGCGTAAAGCTTTTGATACTGTCAACCACCAAAACCTTCTTCTAAAATTACATCATTATGGAGTCAGAGGACACTCCCTACAATACCTCAAATCCTACCTTACTGACAGGCTCCAATATGTTTCTGTGAATAATATAATTTCTCCCACCCTACCCATCAACATTGGTGTTCCTCAGGGCAGCATACTTGGCCCTCTCCTCTTTCTCATCTACATTAATGACCTTCCAAATGCCTCCCAACACCTCAAACCAATTCTATTTGCTGACGACACAACCTTCACTTACTCCAGTCCTGACCCCCTTGCTCTAAATGCCACAGTAAATACTGAGCTAAATAAAGTCCATCTTTGGCTAACTGCCAACAAACTCACCCTTAACATTAACAAAACTTTCTATATTCTGTTTGGCAATAAATCCTCTAGTCAAATAAATCTCAAAATAAACAATACCCAAATTTGTAACAAATTAGATGGCAAATTCCTTGGCATTCTCATTGACCACAAGCTGAATTTCCAGGGACACATTCTAAATATATCAAAAAAAGTTTCAAAAACTGTGGGCATTCTTTCTAAGATCAGATATTATGTACCACGCCCTGCCCTGGTGACTCTCTATTACTCCCTTATCTATCCATATCTCAACTATGGTATTTGTGCTTGGGGTTCTACTACCCAAAATCACTTACGTCCTCTAATTACCCAACACAAAGCTGCTATTAGGACAATATCCAACTCTGGCCCCAGACATCACTCGGTACCCCTACTCAAATCTCTGAATATGTTAAGACATTAAGTCACTGCACATTCTCTCATGTGTATTATACATATATAAAACGCTAAACTATAATGCCAATCATGATCTCAAAAGCTTCATAGAAGGTTGTAACAGAACCCATGAGCACCACACCAGAAATAAATACAGTTTTGATATTCCAGAGTACGACTTAATCAAACTAGAAATGCTCTACAAATCAAGGGGCCCAGAATGTGGAATGACCTTCCCAACCACGTTAAAGACTGTACCTCTCTCAACCTGTTTAAGATAAAAACTAAACACTACCTAATAAATTCCCTGTAACCTACCTCACTCCTCTATTGTCAACCCATGTCTGTTATTTTCTTTTTTTTAATCAACACTGTTTGTCAACCTATTGTATTTGTGCTGCTTTTTCAGTCATGTTCCCCTTTTTTTATCTTTATTTGTTTTTGTTCTAAACACTTTTTATTCTTTATGCTCAATTAGTATTAAGTTCTAGATATTAATGTTTTTCTTGCCCGAAACGCATTGCGTAATAGTGGCTTTAGGCATTGTATGTACTAGCTCTATCTATATATCAATCCATTAATGTATCATCACTTGTATGTATATACCTTACCTTAATAAACATATTTATTTATTTATTTATTTAAATCAGATTTAGCATAGAATGGAATAGACCAGTAGGAGAAAATTCTGTTCAAGTGCAAGATTTTCGAAAAGCTGATTTTAATAGCCTAAGAAATTTTTTGGGTCAAATTGATTGGAAAGTCTTGGGTATGGGATGTGGACCGGTCTTGGAGCGAGACATGAACCCAGCGATAGGTGACTTAAATGGGGATTTCGATGTGGATTCAATATATAACTTATTTAAGAATATTCTAAACAAAGCACAGGAACGTAGTATACTATACAAATTGAATAGATCGAATACTAATGACCCAAAGTGGATAACAAAGAATTTGAAGAACCTTATAGGTAAAAAGAGAGCTTGGTACAAAAGGATTAAAAATGGGGAGGTCACTTTAGAACAGGAATTCGTACAACTGGTTAGAAATGTTAAAAATGAGATAAGGAAAGCAAAAAGAAACTATGAAGTTCGCATAGCAGGGCAAGCAAAGACAAATCCTAAAGGTTTTTTTCAGTTATATCGTACTAAGACTAGGGAAAGGATAGGTCCATTAAAAACTGAGACAGGTCAAATAACAGATAGTGATGAAGAGATGAGTAGTATTTTTAATAAATATTTTGTATCTGTATTTACTAAAGAAGAACTTAACAATATGCCTTCAGCCGAACAAGTCTATGTGGGTGGGGACGAGGACAGGTTGACGAGTTTAGCAGTTACCAGGGAGGATGTTCTTAAACAAATAGTAAAACTCAAACCAAACAAATCCCCAGGGCCGGATGAAGTGTTTGCCAGGGTGCTTAAAGAATGCAAAGAGGAGCTTTGTGACCCACTGTCAACCATATTTAATAAATCAATAGAGTCAGGCAGAGTGCCAGAGTTTTGGAAAGTTGCTAATGTGATACCAGTTTTTAAGAAAGGAGATAGATCACTTGCGTCTAACTATCGACCAATTAGCCTAACGTCTATTGTGGGAAAGTTACTCGAATCTATAATAGCAAATAAAATTCGTCTTCATCTTGAAAAACATAAATTAATAATTGAGTCGCAACATGGTTTTATAAATGGCCGTTCATGTTTAACAAATTTGTTATCTTTTTATTCTAGCATAGTTGAGGCAGTTGATAGTGGTAAGGATTGTGATGTTGTGTACCTTGACTTTAGCAAAGCTTTTGATACAGTGCCACATGAAAGACTGATTAAAAAGATAGAGTCTCATGGTATTGGGGGTGCTATATTAAGCTGGATTAGGGCATGGCTATACCAAAGGAAACAGAGAGTTAGTATAAATGGAATCAAGTCAGAGTGGGAAAATGTTGTAAGTGGAGTGCCTCAAGGCTCTGTCCTGGGACCTCTGTTGTTTATAATATATATAAATGATTTAGATTCAGGTTTGAGTAGCAACATTTGCAAATTTGCCGATGATACGAAAATCGGTAGGGAAATTAATTCGGAGGAGGACTCACTATCACTTCAAGTTGATCTAGATAGGGTTTTGAAATGGTCAAAGGATTGGCAGATGCAGTTTAATGCTGATAAATGTAAAGTTCTGAGGTTAGGTAATGATGATAGAGTTACAAGATACGAGCTAGATGGTGTTGAGATTGCGAAGTCGGATTGCGAAAGGGATCTGGGAGTTATGATTAGTAAGAATTTAAAACAAAAGGAGCAATGCATAAATGTTCGTAATAAGGCAAATCGGACACTTGGATTTATTAATCGCAGCGTTAGTAACAAGACACCTGGTGTGGTTCTCAAGCTATATCTTGCTCTAGTTAGGCCCCATTTAGATTATGCAGTTCAGTTTTGGTAGCCATATTATAAAATGGATATAAATTCACTTGAACGTGTCCAGCGTAGGATGACTAAGTTAATTCCCCAAATTAGAAATCTTTCATATGAAGAAAGATTAACTAAGCTTAAGTTGCATTCACTGGAAAGGCGAAGAGTTAGGGGTGACATGATAGAGGTTTACAAGTGGGTGAATGGACATAACAAAGGGGATATTAATAGGGTATTAAAAGTATCAACACAAGACAGAACACGAAACAATGGGTATAAATTGGATAAGTTTAGATTTAGGAAAGACTTGGGTAAATACTGGTTCAGTAACAGGGTTGTTGATTTGTGGAACCAATTACCGCGTAACGTGCTGGAGGTGGGGTCCCTCGATTGTTTCAAGCGCGGGTTGGACAAGTATATGAGTGGGATTGGGTGGTTATAAATAGGAGCTGCCTCGTATGGGCCAATAGGCCTTCTGCAGTTGCCTTTGTTCTTATGTTCTTATCTTACAGTACTCAAGTATATCTTTCGTAGCACAGGGACTCCCACTCCCTTTCCACAGCATGCCAAGGCCTTCAGAGGTTGTAATCTCTTCCGACATTGACCCAACAGTCTGTTCATCTCAGCTTCCAAACTCTCATGGGTATATGCCTAAATATTTATATATATTAACTCTCTATATTTTTACCGTTTATTTTCAATATAATGGGCCTCCGACTTCTACATTCAAACTTAGTTTTGTTTTCATTACCCACCAGTCCCATATGTTAGTTTAGTTCATTTATTATGCACCCCATACCCATCATGTGGGCGGTAGTGGAAAGGGTTACAGAGGCACATAATGGGCTCAAGGACTGAACCCCACAATTCATTTAGCTAAACAAGTTACAATCTTGATGAACTAGTTACAAAATTCAATATAAGTCATCATATCAACAATGGGTTCGAGATCGATCACAAGTACAGTTTCTAAATTAAGCAACTGACATATGTGGAGAGCTAGTGTCACAATTTATATGTTTGTCCTGCACACCGCCCCCCATCCAGTGGGAAGCGGTGGATAGGTTACAATCACTTAGTTACTACCTACAGTTAGCAAACTGGGGATATTTGGCTAAAATTTCTGGTAGCAGATCATTTTGAATGAAATATTGACACATCGCTGGAACATTGGTTATAGAATTGTCTCTAAATTCGCGTATCTTTTCGCACTCCATCACATAGTGACGGAGGGTGTGCGAATAATTTTGTTGACACAGTTTACATTTGGTCAGGTCTACATCAGCAGATAATGAGAATTCCCAGAGATACTTGTAACCGAGTCTAAGCCGAGCAGTAGTAACATCTAGAAGTCTGCTGATTTTATTGGATGATCCATAGATGTGTGGCTCCTCTTGCATAATAGTATGATGATAGATGGAATTACTGGTGTCAATTTCACTTTGCCTCAGATCTACAAGATCTTGTTGAAGTTCTCGGTGTACAGCTGCTCTCAGATTGCTCATTGACAATCCAAGGTTACACTCAACGGCTCCTTTAAAGGCAGATTCTTTGGCTAACTTATCAGCTCTATCTGATAGTTTCTGACATCAAAAGTGCTGAAAGAAAGCGTGCCTTTCTACTTCATTATGCAGGTGATCGAGTTTGTGACATCTTTGATACACTGAAAGACATTGGTGGTGCCAAAGATTATGACATTGCCAAAGCCAAACTAACAGAGCATTTCAAACCAAGGCAAAATACTGCAATGGAAATTATGCATTTCAGGAGAGCAAAACAACACTCTAATGAAACTGTGGATCAATACCACACACGTCTGCAGGGTTTAGCAGCCCATTGTGAGTTTGCTGATGTTGACAAAGAAATCAAACAGCAAATAATTGAAACATGCACATCTACAAGTCTTCGTCGAAGAGCTCTAGAACTTGTTGATGATGAAAGTTCTCTTACCAAGATACTGGATATGGCTCGTCGAATGGAAGATGCTGCACGTGATGCTCGTGTCATGGAGTGCAGTGCCAACAACGGTTCTGCCACTGGTACTAACAGTGATGAGGTACGTAAGGTTCAGGGAGGACACCGTGATCAAAGAAGATATCATGGCAAACCTAGCAGTAAATTGAGCCGAGAGCCACATCACAACTGGAGTCATGGAACAAGACTCAAGGAGTCACAACGATTCACATCAAAGGGTGTCAACAATAAATGTTACAATTGTGGAGGAGACTACCCACACCAAGGTAATGTTTGTCGTGCTCAAGGTAAGAAGTGCTATGAGTGTGGAAAACTAGGTCATTTTGGTGCTGTGTGTCGTTCCGCATTAAAGAAACCACAGTCAATGAATAAAAGCACTGTACGAGGATCAGGTCATAGGGGTCGAGGTGGTAAACACAATATTGCACCTCATATCCAGAATGTTAATAATGTACAAGACAACATTTCATTACAACCAGTCTCAGATGACAGTGAATGTGATTATACTTATGGAGTACAAGCAATCACAGAATGGAATGATCTTCCAAACAACCCAGAGACATGTGTATACATTGCTGGTATTTGTCTCAAAGTTCTCATTGACACTGGATCAAACATTGACACCATTGCTGGGTGCCACTATGAAAAATTTAAAAAAACAGGTCTCAAAGCTTGAAAACTATAATGGCAAAGCCACTGCATATGCTTCAAAGGTAGCCTTGCCAGTGATTGGAACTTTCACTGCAGAGATTAAGTCAAAGAGTGCAATGCTCACTACTACATTCCATGTTGTTAGGAATGCAAAGGAGTCTTTACTCAGTTACAAGACTTCAACCAAATTGGGGCTACTTCAGCTTTCTAATGCTGTAGCAGTGGAATCTGCAAACAATGTTGATGCTATTGTTGCTGAATTTTCTGATCGATTTAAATCCATAGGTTGTTATACTGATAGCAAAGTACATCTGCATATCAACCCAGATGTAATTCCAGTTGCCCAACCACATCGCCGACAACCATTCCATATTCGCAAGAAAGTCGATGCCGAACTGGATAGGCTGATCGAACTAGATATCATTGAACCAGTAACAGGCCCAACACCATGGGTAAGCCCAATTGTCACTCCACCAAAGCCGAAGAATCCAGATGAGATACGCATTTGTGTGGACATGCGTGTTCCCAACAAGGCAATAATACGTGAACGCCATCCTACACCCACTGTAGATGATATGATCTACCGCTTGAATGGTGCAACTGTATTCAGCAAGTTAGATTTAAACAAGGGCTATCATCAGCTTGAACTTGATGATGAGAGTCACTTCATCACAACGTTTACGACACATCGAGGTCTGTATAGGTACAAGCGCCTGAGTTTTGGTATCAACAGTGCTACCGAGGTATTCCAGCACATCATCAGCCAGGTATTGCAAGATATACCTAATGCTGACAACATGTCTGATGACATCATTGTTTATGGCCGTACCCAAGCTGAACACGACAAAGCTCTTCGTGCAACATTGCAACGCTTACGAGAAAAGAATTTGACGCTAAGCCGAGCAAAGTGTGAGTTCAATCAACATAAAATTGAATTCTTTGGACATGTACTTAGTGACAAAGGTCTGTCTCCTGATCCTAAGAAAGTTGCAGATATCAAGAATGCTGCACCTCCTTCAACGTCCATTGAAGTACATAGTTTTCTGGGAATGGCAAACTACTGTTCTCGCTTCATTCCAGATTTTGCTACCATCACGAAGCCTCTACGTGAGCTCCTGAAGAAAAATGCATCATGGTACTGGAGCGATATCGAGCAAAATGCATTTGATGCTGTGAAAGATGCACTAGTAGAGAATGCGACTGCTGCGTACTTTGATCCATCAATGGACACTGAGTTAACAGTGGATGCTAGTCCTGTTGGTTTAGGTGCTGTTTTAGCCCAACACAAACCTGGTCAACCAGATTCCAGAGTAGTAATTGCCTACGCCAGCCGTTCTCTCACAGATGTTGAGCAACGATACAGTCAGACAGAGAAGGAAGCTCTTGCTCTTGTATGGGGCTGTGAACACTTCAATGTGTATCTGCTTGGTGCACCCTTCACCACGATAGTCACTGACCACAAACCGTTGGAGACCATCTTCAATAATCCAAAGTCCAAACCACCAGCTCGCATTGAGAGATGGGCTCTTCGTCTGCAACCATACAACTTTACGGTGAAATACAAGCCGGATGCAGGCAATCCCGCTGATTACATCAGTCGACATCCTGCCAACAGTCTCACCATCACCAAGCATCAGCAAGTTGCCGAGGAATATGTACACTCTGTAACCTGTGATGCAGTCCCTAAGGCTCTTACTCTTGATGAAATCCGTACTGCAACCCTAGAGGACCCAACTCTGCAAGCAACAGTGGATGCATTGACTAAGAAAAAGTTTCCAAGCATCCCACTCTCAGGAGTTGACCAAGATGCATTCAAAGCACTTGAACGCATCCAGACAGAATTAAGTGTTCCGCAACAACGCGACACTGTGCTGCGAGGTACTCGTATCGTTATTCCAGCTGTTCTCCAGCAACGTGCTCTGAAGCTTGCACATCAAGGACACCAAGGTCTTGTTAGGACCAAACAGCTGCTAAGAAAAAGGTGTGGTTTCCTGGCATTGATCGTCAAGCAAAGGATATGCATGATGCCTGTGTCCCTTGCCAAGCTGCAGTGGATACTTCAAGACCAACACCTCTACAACCTTCACCACTACCTGCTGCACCATGGACGGAAGTATCAATGGACTTCTGCGGACCGCTACCAACTGGAGAGTACTTGATGGTAGTCATTGATGATCACTCACGTTATCCAGAAGTAGAAATCATCACTTCCACGTCTGCAAAGGCCGTCATCCCGAAACTCGACAAGATCTTTTCAAACTTTAGCATTCCTGAAGTTGTCAAGACTGACAATGGACCGCCATTCAATGGACAAGACTTCGTCAACTTTGCTGAGCATATTGGATTTAAACACCACCGTGTGATGCCACTACATCCTCAAGCAAATGGAGAAGTTGAGAGATTCATGCAACCTCTCATGAAAGCGGTACGCTGTGCTCATGCCGAAGGACGATCCTGGAAACAAGCTATGTATGCTTTTCTCAGGAACTACCATGCAACACCACATGGAACACTGGGCAAGTCACCTGGTGAACTTTTATTTGGACGTCCTATGAGAATCGCACTACCCGTCATGCCAGCCGAGGTAACGGATAAACGTCTCGCTCAGTAGGATGCACTAGCCAAGGGCAAAATGAGAATTGCTCATGATCAACGTGCAAAGAAACAATTCATAAAGGTTGGAGATACTGTTCTCGTTAAAAAGAAAAAAGAGGGAAAGCTAGATATGCCGTATGATACAAAACCATATAAAGTGATTAGTGTAAAAGGAACTATGGTAACAGCTAGTAACAGAGATCATAGTATAACACGTAATATGGCCTATTTCAAAGTGATTCCAACTAGTGTAGAAAATGATGAAGTGCAAAGTCGTGCAAAAGAAAAAGAAAAAATGAGTTATAACTCAATAAACAATTCATCAAGGGATATTATTGTATTTAAGGACTCTCGTCCTAAACGTCATGTTAAACGCCCTACACGATTTGATGATTAATTGTGTTCCTATGTAATGAAAAGTATTTACTTATTATGGTAAACTAAATTTAATATTGTTTGAATAATGCAGATATCTCATTCAATATTTTGTAACTTTGTATTACAGTTTCTTTCATGTTTGTTTAACATTGCATATGTATTTTTAACATTGAAATCCTTTGTGGAAAAGATTAAGTTGCTTAAATTCTTTGTGTGCTTATTTAATGTTAAAGGTATGCAATATCTCTTGATATGTTAATAACTTGCTTTGTGTCAATAACTTTGCTTTGTGCTACAAGCATGGTAGGCATCCTGTATTCATTCTTTTTAAAGAAAAGGAGGGATGTCATGTTCACAGAAAATGGTACCATCAGTTTTCTATGTGTGGCGGAGCAGACGCCAGGGAGAGAAGGTAAACAGAGCGTACAGGACGCCCGCCAAGCTTGGTAGCTACTAGTCATGTAATTATGTATATACGTAGTAAAGTCAGTAACTAAGCAATGACTTTATATCAACCCTACAATCAAGACTTCCTCAGTAACACACAAACACCACAGCGTTCACGCATTATTGCCTTGTTGGGAACACGCATGTCCACACAAATGCGTATCTCATCTGGATTCTTCGGCTCTGGTGGAGTGACAATTGGGCTTACCCATGGTGTTGGGCCTGTTACTGGTTCAATGATATCTAGTTCGATCAGCCTATCCAGTTCGGCATCGACTTTGTTGCGAGTATGGAATGGTTGTCGGCGATGTGGTTGGGCAACTGGAATTACATCTGGGTTGATATGCAGATGTACTTTGCTATCAGTATAACAACCTATGGATTTAAATCGTTCAGAAAATTCAGCAACAATACCATCAACATTGTTTGCAGATTCCACTGCTACAGCATTAGAAAGCTGAAGTAGCCCCAATTTGGTTGAAGTCTTGTAACTGAGTAGAGACTCCTTTGCATTCCTAACAACATGGAATGTAGTAATGAGCATTGCACTCTTTGACTTGATATATGCAGTGAAAGTTCCAATCACTGGCAAGGCTACCTTTGAAGCACAGGCAGGGGCTTTGCCATTATAGTTTTCAAGCTTTGGGAACTGCTTTTTAAATTTCTCATAGTGGCACTCAGCAATGGTGTCAATGTTTGACCCAGTGTCAATGAGAACTTTGAGACAAATACCAGCAATGTCTCTGAGTTGTTTGGAAAATCATTCCATTCTGTAATTGCTTGTACTCCATAAGTATAATCACATTCACTGTCATCTGAGACTGGTTGTAATGAAATGTTGTCTTGTACATTATTAACATTCTGGATATGAGGCGCAATATTGTGTTTACCACCTCAACCCCTATGACCTGATCCTCGTACAGTGCTTTTATTCATTGACTGTGGTTTCTTTAGTGCGGAACGACACATAGCACCAAAATGACCTAGTTTTCCACACTCATAGCACTTCTTACCTTGAGCAGGACAAACATTACCTTGGTGTGGGTAGTCTCCTCCACAATTGTAACATTTATTGTTGACACCCTCTGATGTGAATCGTTGTGACTGCTTGAGTCTTGTTCCATGACTCCAGTTGTGATGTGGCTCTCGGCGCAATTTACTGTTAGGTTTGCCATGATATCTTCTTTGATCATGGTGTCCTCCCTGAACCTTACGTACCTCATCACTGTTAGTAACAGTGGAAGAACCGTTATTGGCACTGCACTCCATGACACGAGCATCACGTGCAGCATCTTCCATTCGACGAGCCATATCCAGTATCTTGGTAAGAGAACTTTCATCATTAACAAGTTCTAGAGCTCTTCGACAGAGACGTGTAGATGTGCATGTTTCAATTATTTGCTGTTTGATTTCTTTGTCAACATCAGCAAACTCACAATTGGCTGCTTAACCCTGCAGACGTGTGTGGTATTGATCAACGGTTTCATTATAGAGTTGTTTGGCTCTCCTGAAATGCATAATTTCCATTGCAGTATTTTGTCTTGGTTTGAAATGTTCTGTTAATTTGGCTTTGGCAGTGTCATAATCTTTGGCACCATCAGTGTCTTTCAGTGTGTCAAAGATGTCACAAACTCTATCACCTGCATAATGAAGTAGAAAGGCTCGCTTTCTTTCAGCACTTTTGATGTCAGAAACTATCAACATATTTTCAAACCTTTTAAGACATTTGACCCACCTCTGTGACAGGTTTGTCTGGTCACAGTCAGGATCAAATGCAGGAAACTGAGGTATATTTGCCATTTTTACTGAATAAATGTAAACTTATCACTTAAATGTTCCTCAGAATATTAAACACTTACTGCACTGTATATGTTAGTTAAGAATTCACTGTAATTACTTTAATTTTGCAAAGCACACAAGCATTTTAATGCAAAAGTTCACAGCAGAGCACAATACAGCAGCAACTGACTTCTTACCTAGCCCTTGTGTACATGTGTTGTTCCTACTCACAGCAGCACAGCAGTTGTCAGCAGTTGGCACAGCAGTTGGTACAGCAGTTGGTACAGCAGTTGGCAGCAGTTGGTACAGCAGTTGGTACAGCAGTTGTCAGCAGTTGGTACAGCAGTTGGTACAGCAGTTGTCAGCAGTTGGTACAGCAGTTGTCAGCAGTTGGTACAGCAGTTGGTACAGCAGTTGGCAGCAGTTGGTACAGCAGTTGGTACAGCAGTTGTCAGCAGTTGGTACAGCAGTTGGTACAGCAGTTGGCAGCAGTTGGTACAGCAGTTGTCAGCAGTTGGTACAGCAGTTGGCAGCAGTTGGTACAGCAGTTGGTACAGCAGTTGTCAGCAGTTGGTACAGCAGTTGTCAGCAGTTGGTACAGCAGTTGTCAGCAGTTGGTACAGCAGTTGGCAGCAGTTGGTACAGCAGTTGGCAGCAGTTGGTACAGCAGTTGTCAGCGGTTGGTACAGCAGTTGGCAGCAGTTGGTACAGCAGTTGGCAGCAGTTGGTACAGCAGTTGTCAGCAGTTGGTACAGCAGTTGGCACAGCAGTTGGTACAGCAGTTGGTACAGCAGTTGTCAGCAGTTGGTACAGCAGTTGGTACAGCAGTTGGCAGCAGTTGGTACAGCAGTTGTCAGCAGTTGGTACAGCAGTTGACAGCAGTTGGTACAGCAGTTGTCAGCAGTTGGTACAGCAGTTGTCAGCAGTTGGTACAGCAGTTGTCAGCAGTTGGTACAGCAGTTGGCAGCAGTTGGTACAGCAGTTGGCAGCAGTTGGTACAGCAGTTGTCAGCAGTTGGTACAGCAGTTGGCAGCAGTTGGTACAGCAGTTGGCAGCAGTTGGTACAGCAGTTGTCAGCAGTTGGTACAGCAGTTGGCACAGCAGTTGGTACAGCAGTTGGTACAGCAGTTCGCAGCAGTTGTCAGCAGTTGGTACAGCAGTTGTCAGCAGTTGGTACAGCAGTTGGCAGCAGTTGGCAGCAGTTGATACAGCAATTGGTACAGCAGTTGCCGGCAGTTGGCAGCAGTTGTCAGCAGTTGGTACAGCAGTTGGCAGCAGTTGGTACAGCAGTTGGTACAGCAGTTGGCAGAAGTTGATACAGCAGTTGTCAGCAGTTGGTACAGCAGTTGGCAGCAGTTGGTACAGCAGTTGTCAGCAGTTGGTACAGCATTTGGCAGCAGTTGGCAGCAGTTGGTACAGCAGTTGGTACAGCAGTTGTCAGCAGTTGGTACAGCAGTTGGTAAAGCAGTTGCCGGCAGTTGGCAGCAGCTGGTACAGCAGTTGGCAGCAGTTGGTACAGCAGTTGTCAGCAGTTGGTACCGCAGTTGGCACAGCAGTTAGTACAGCAGTTGGTACAGCAGTTGGCAGCAGTTGGCAGCAGTTGGTACAGCAGTTGTCAGCAGTTGGTACAGCAGTTGGTACAGCAGTTGGTACAGCAGTTGTCAGCAGTTGGTACAGCAGTTGGTACAGCAGTTGGTACAGCAGTTGTCAGCAGTTGGTACAGCAGTTGGTACAGCAGTTGGTACAGCAGTTGGTACAGCAGTTGGCAGCAGTTGGTACAGCAGTTGGTACAGCAGTTGGCAGCAGTTGGTACAGCAGTTGGCAGCAGTTGGTACAGCAGTTGGTACAGCAGTTGGCAGCAGTTGGTACAGCAGTTGGTACAGCAGTTGTCAGCAGTTGGTACAGCAGTTGGTACAGCAGTTGGTACAGTAGTTGGTACAGCAGTTGGTACAGCAGTTGGTACAGCAGTTGGCAGCAGTTAGTACAGCAGTTGGCAGCAGTTGTCAGCAGTTGGTACAGCAGTTGGCAGCAGTTGGTACAGCAGTTGGCAGCAGTTGGTACAGCAGTTGTTTCAGTAGTTGTCAGCAGTTGGTACAGCAGTTGGTACAGCAGTTGTCAGCAGTTGGCAGCAGTTGGTACAGCAGTTGGCAGCAGTTGGTACAGCAGTTGGCAGCAGTTGGTACAGCAGTTGTCAGCAGTTGGTACAGCAGTTGGCAGCAGTTGGTACAGCAGTTGGCAGCAGTTGGTACAGCAGTTGGTACAGCAGTTGGTGCAGCAGTTGGCAGCAGTTGGTACAGCAGTTGGCAGCAGTTGGTACAGCAGTTGGTACAGCAGTTGGTACAGCAGTTGGCAGCAGTTGGTACAGCAGTTGTCAGCAGTTGGTACAGCAGTTGGTACAGCCGTTGGCAGCAGTTGGTACAGCAGTTGGTACAGCAGTTGTCAGCAGTTGGTACAGCAGTTGGTACAGCAGTTGGTACAGTAGTTGGTACAGCAGTTGGTACAGCAGTTGGTACAGCAGTTGGCAGCAGTTAGTACAGCAGTTGGCAGCAGTTGTCAGCAGTTGGTACAGCAGTTGGCAGCAGTTGGTACAGCAGTTGGCAGCAGTTGGTACAGCAGTTGGTTCAGTAGTTGTCAGCAGTTGGTACAGCAGTTGGTACAGCAGTTGTCAGCAGTTGGCAGCAGTTGGTACAGCAGTTGGCAGCAGTTGGTACAGCAGTTGTCAGCAGTTGGTACAACAGTTGTCAGCAGTTGGTACAGCAGTTGGCAGCAGTTGGTACAGCAGTTGGCAGCAGTTGGTACAGCAGTTGGCAGCAGTTGGTACAGCAGTTGGCAGCAGTTGGTACAGCAGTTGTCAGCAGTTGGTACAGCAGTTGTCAGCAGTTGGTACAGCAGTTGGTACAGCAGTTGGTACAGTAGTTGGTACAGCAGTTGGCAGCAGTTGGTACAGCAGTTGGCAGCAGTTGGTACAGCAGTTGGTACAGCAGTTGGCAGCAGTTGGTACAGCAGTTGGCAGCAGTTGGTACAGCAGTTGGTTCAGCAGTTGTCAGCAGTTGGTACAGCAGTTGGTACAGCAGTTGTCAGCAGTTGGCAGCAGTTGGTACAGCAGTTGGTACAGCAGTTGGTGCAGCAGTTGGCAGCAGTTGGTACAGCAGTTGGCAGCAGTTGGTACAGCAGTTGGCAGCAGTTGGTACAGCAGTTGGCAGCAGTTGGTACAGCAGTTGGCAGCAGTTGGTACAACAGTTGTCAACAGTTGGTACAGCAGTTGGTACAGCAGTTGGTACAGCAGTTGGTACAGCAGTTGGCAGCAGTTGGTACAACAGTTGGCAGCAGTTGGTACAGCAGTTGGTACAGCAGTTGGTACAGTAGTTGGTACAGCAGTTGGTACAGCAGTTGGTACAGCAGTTGGTACAGCAGTTGTCAGCAGTTGGTACAGCAGTTGGTATAGCAGTTGGTACAGCAGTTGTCAGCAGTTGGTACAGCAGTTGGTACAGCAGTTGGTACAGCAGTTGGTACAGCAGTTGGCAGCAGTTGGTACAGCAGTTGGTACAGCAGTTGGCAGCAGTTGGTACAGCAGTTGGTACAGCAGTTGTCAGCAGTTGGTACAGCAGTTGGTACAGTAGTTGGTACAGCAGTTGGTACAGCAGTTGGTACAGCAGTTGGCAGCAGTTGGTACAGCAGTTGGCAGCAGTTGTCAGCAGTTGGTACAGCAGTTGGCAGCAGTTGGTACAGCAGTTGGCAGCAGTTGGTACAGCAGTTGGTTCAGTAGTTGTCAGCAGTTGGTACAGCAGTTGGTACAGCAGTTGTCAGCAGTTGGCAGCAGTTGGTACAGCAGTTGGTACAGCAGTTGGTGCAGCAGTTGGCAGCAGTTGGTACAGCAGTTGGCAGCAGTTGGTACAGCAGTTGGCAGCAGTTGGTACAGCAGTTGTCAGCAGTTGGTACAGCAGTTGGTACAGCAGTTGGTACAGCAGTTGGTACAGCAGTTGGCAGCAGTTGGTACAGCAGTTGGCAGCAGTTGGTACAGCAGTTGGCAGCAGCTGGTACAGCAGTTGGGTCAGCAGTTGTCAGCAGTTGGTACAGCAGTTGGTACAGCAGTTGTCAGCAGTTGTCAGCAGTTGTCAGCAGTTGGTACAGCAGTTGTCAGCAGTTGGTACTGCAGTTGGTACAGCAGTTGGTACAGCAGTTGGTACAGCAGTTGGTACAGCAGTTGTCAGCAGTTGTCAGCAGTTGTCAGCAGTTGGTACAGCAGTTGTCAGCAGTTGGTACAGCAGTTGGTACAGCAGTTGGCAGCAGTTGGCAGCAGTTGGCAGCAATGTTGTTGTTTGATGAGTTTTCAGCACTGTCAACACAGTAGAGTTCACAGTATGATGAAATTTGTAGCACGAAGCGTCGTTTTGTACACGAAACATCGGGTTTTGTACACAGCATCAAAGCGTCGTTTCGTACACAGCATCGGCACACATGGATCGCAGATTCCTTAGTACACGGCTTCAGTCAGCACAGCTTGGTTTGCACATAGCATTGGTTAGCACATAGCATTGGTTAGCACACAGCATTGGTTAGCACACAGCATCAGTTAGCACACAGCATTGGTTAGCACACAGCATCAGGTATGGTGCTCACAGACAGCACGACTTCCTTCCTCCTCCGGGGGCGAGACCGCATGTTCTTCCTTGTGTTTTAAGCTGAACAAATACCTGCGTTCCCAGTTCATCCTCGTCTCCAGTGTGGTGTTTGTGTGTAGCTGAGGAAGTCTTGGTTGTAGGGTAGTAATTTCCTCAACCTTGTGAAGGTCACGGGTCTTGTTTACGTTAATGCGTGGCCTTCCCTCCTTCTTTGCTCTGTGGATTTTCCGGGGCTGGAACTTTACTCTGCAAATGAAGAGAGAGTGGTCGGTGTCACAATCTGCGCTCTGGAAGCTGCGGGTCAGGTTGACGCTTCTCAGATTGCTTTGCCCCGTAAGCACCAAGTAGAGTTGGTGCCAATACTTAGACCTGAGGTGACTCCAGGAAACCTTATGCTGGGGCTTGGTGTCGAAGAAGGAGATGATGATGCAGAGATCATGACGACACCAGAACTCCAGGAGGCGCTGCCCACTCTCATGCATCTTCCCAAACTGGTCCAAGTAGGAAGGCCAAGAGCTGTGATCAGAACCAACTCTTGCATTAAAGTCTCCCAGGAAGAAGACTGGCTCTTGTTGAGGTGTGTCTCTGAGAGTTAGGCCGAGGTCATCATAGAACTCGCCCTTCGCTTCGGTAGAGGAGATCAGTTTTGGTGCATAGACGTTGATGAGGCTGGCCATTCCTGCTGCTGAATGAAGCTGAAGTTTGATGATCCTTGCAGACCCCTCCGTGGCCGGTACTATGGACCCTACCAACCTGTTCCTGATGGCAAAGCCAACGCCATGCTCCCTTACCTCTTCTGGTGGTTTGCCCTGCCAGAAGAAGGTAAAATTCTTCTCCCGTATGCTGCTGGTCGCGGGCAGACGTGTCTCCTGCAAGGCGACTATGTCCATCTGGAGCCTGCGTAGTTCATTGTTGATCACAGATGTCTTGCGGGCATCGTTCACTTCCAGTAGATCTTCCGAGAGACCCGGTGTCATGGCCCTTACATTCCATGTGCCCAGTTTGAGAGCTGGGTAGATCTGTGTTTGTTTTCTTTTGCCTGGTGCATGGGTTGACGATCCGCTTATTGGATTGTGGTCCTAAGCCTCACGCACCCAGTGGAGCAGGTGGACCGTGGCGGGACAGCACCTTATTGGCTGGGGGCTGCCCAGCTTGAGGCGGGCGACAGATGTCCTATGAAATCGGATGATTTCTCCCAGAAGGCTTATCACCGGTGACTGTCACTTCCCGTGTTGAGCCATCGCCAAGGAGATGCTGGAGTGTCCTCTCCAGGGCACAGGTCTGGGCAGTAATTATGGAGGACCAGCTGTTACCCATGCAGCAGATCCACCCTCTCCACGCCACCGATGTAGTCCAAGGGAAGGGCAGGCGCCGATACGCTTGGCACCAGTGTGGTCGCAGGAGTTGCCAGAATGTAGCTGTAAACAGCTGCATTCTGCCTTAGGGACTCCGACTCCGGATTTTTCCTCAGGGTTGACTCCCGAAGTCTTTCCCATGCGTGGGTTTATCCACAAATAAATAAATAAATATATAAATGTTTATTTAGGTAAGGTACATACATACAAGAGAAATTACAAAGAATGATTGATTTATAGATAGGGCTAGTACATACAATGCCTAAAGCCACTATTACGCAAAGCGTTTCGGGCATGAAAAACTTAAATGACTAAAGCTTAATACTAATTGAGTATAAAGAATAAAATGTGTTGAGAACAAATAAAAATAGAGATAAAAAAAGGGGGGTACATGGGTGAAAAAGCAGCACAAATACAAACGACAAACAGCGTTGATTAAAAAAAAACCAGACATGGGTTGACAATAGAGGGGTAAGGTAGGTTACAGGGAATTTATTAGGTAGTGTTTCGTTTTTATCTTAAACTGGTTGAGAGAGGTACAGTCTTTAACATGGTTGGGAAGGTCATTCCACATTCTGGGTCCCTTGATTTGTAGAGCATTTCTAGTTTGATTAAGTCGTACTCTAGGAATATCAAAACTGTATTTATTTCTGGTGTGGTGCTCATGGGTTCATTTACAACCTTCAATGAAGCTTTTGAGTTCAGGATTGGCATTACAGTTCAGCGTTTTATATATGTATAATAAACATGAGAGAATGTGCAGTGACTTAATATTTAACATATTCAGAGATTTGAGTAGGGGTACCGAGTGATGTCTTGGGCCAGAGTTGGATATTGTCCTAATAGCAGCTTTGTGTTGAGTAATTAGAGGACGTAAATGATTTTGGGTAGTAGAACCCCAAGCACAAATACCATAGTTGAGATATGGATAGATGAGGGAGTAATAGAGAGTCACCAGGGCAGGGCGGGGTACATAATATCTGATCTTAGAAAGAATGCCAACAGTTTTTGAAACTTTTTTTGATATATTTAGAATGTGTCCCTGGAAATTCAGCTTGTGGTCAATGAGAATGCCAAGGAATTTTCCATCTAATTTGTTACAAATTTGGGTATTGTTTATTTTGAGATTTATTTGATTAGAGGATTTATTGCCAAACAGAATATAGAAAGTTTTGTCAATGTTAAGGGTGAGTTTGTTGGCAGTTAGCCACAGATGGACTTTATTTAGCTCAGTATTTACTGTGGCATTTAGAGTAAAGGGGTCAGGACTGGAGTAAATGAAGGTTGTGTCGTCAGCAAATAGAATTGGTTTGAGATGTTGGCAGGCATTTGGAAGGTCATTAATGTAGATGAGAAAGAGAAGGCCAAGTATGCTGCCCTGAGGAACACCAATGTTGATGGGTAGGGTGGGAGAAATTGAATTATTCACAGAAACATACTGGAGCCTGTCAGTAAGGTAGGATTTGAGGTATTGCAGGGAGTGTTCTCTGACTCCATAATGATGTAATTTAAGAAGAAGGTTTTGGTGGTTGACAGTGTCAAAAGCCTTACGCAGGTCCACAAATAACCCAACAGGGAACTCATTTTTATCAAGAGCTGCATGAATCAAGTTAATCATACTAATAAGTGCATCGTTAGTGCTTTTTTGGGTCTGAAGCCATATTGGCAGGAGCTAAGTATATTGAGTTTGGCTAGATAAGAGTAAAGCTGCTTGTAGATTAGTTTTTCAAAAAATTTGGATAAGTTAGGCAGGATTGATATAGGTCTGTAGTTGTTAACATCTGTGAGATCACCACATTTGTGTACAGGGGTTACTCTTGCTTTTTTTAGGATATCCGGAAAGGTTTTCCAGATACAAGCAATTTCAACAACAAAGATGACAAACAAAAAATAAAAATAAAATTGAAAAATCGTTGGAAAGGAAAGGCAGAGCTTAATACACTTTGGTTGTATGTGAGACTACAAATTATGTTCTGGTTATTCAGCTGATATCCCACAGTCATCCAGGAAAGAAGTGAGGTATGCCTCAGTGGTTATGACATAAGTCTTTCCAGTCAGTCTTCCTAGCTATTATTTTACCATCGCGCACAAAACAATGTTTAATAGCAGGGGATCTTTTGCAAATTCCACGTAGTTTAAATAAGAGATTTTGTCTGAATCTGGTTAGACATTCGTTCACATAAACATTGGATTTCCTAGCGACTGCAGCAGTAATAAGGTCTGACTGGCGGGAGCAGCTATCTAACTTCACACGAATCTTTCTGTTATTTGTACCAGATGATTTGGTACCCACTCTATAAGCTGACTTAATGTCACTTGCTTCGATTGAATAATTCAACTTAGTACGCAATTCCTGGATCACGATGGCAGTACAGTCTTCTCTCTCAGTTTCATGGGGAAAATCCTGTGATGAGATGATGACAGAATCAAGGAGCTTAAGTTGGTCTGATTCGTTTTGGGTTGCAGTGTGTTGCTGTTGTAGGAAGTTAAAATGGTTCTCTAACTTTTGTAACATCTCCTCTTGCTTCTTAGAGGTTTGGGTATAGTTGGGTAATTGTTCTATTGTGAAGACCTCCTGGAATCTCTTGTTGAGCTCTTCACACACCTCCTTGTCATTCTCTGTGTATCTGTTATCCCCTTTTCGCAGCTTCATCACTTGTTCCTTCACTGCTGTTTTCCTCCTGATATGGCTGTGGAGCAGCTTTGGTTGGGTCTTGGCTTTACTCGCGATGTCATTTTCAAACTGTCTCTCTGCTTCCCTCCTCACTCTGAAATACTCATTTCTGGCCCTCTGGTATCTCTCCCTGCTCTCTGGTGTTCTGTTATTTCTGTAGTTTCTCCATGTTCTTTTACTCAGTTTCTTCACTACCTTGCATTCCTGGTTGAACCATGGGTTTTTCTGTTGTTTTTCGTTTTTCTCCTTTTCTCCTAGAACTCCTTGGGGTTCTACTACCCAAAATCATTTACGTTCTCTAATCACTCAACACAAAGCTGCTATTAGGACAATATCCAACTCTGGCCCCAGACATCACTCGGTACCTCTACTCAAATCTCTGAATATTTTAGATATTAAGTCACTGCACATTCTCTCATGTGTATTATACATATATAAAACGCTGAACTGAAATGCCAATCCTGACCTCAAAAGCTTCATTGAAGGTTGTAACAGAGCCCATGAGCACCACACCAGAAATAAATAGTTTTGATATTCCTAGAGTACGACTTAATCAATCTAGAAGTGCTCTACAAATCAAGGGACTCAGAATGTGGAATGACCTTCCCAACCATGTTAAAGACTGTACCTCTCTCAACCAGTTTAAGATAAAAACGAAGCACTACCTAATAAATTCCCTGTAACCTACCTTACCCCTCTGTTGTCAACCAATGTCTTTTTTTTTTAAATGACGCTGTTTGTCGACCGAATTGTATTTGTGCTGCTTTTTCAGCCATATGTTCCCCCCCTTTTTAACTCTTTTTTTATTTGTTCTCAACTCATTTTATTCCTTATGCTCAATTAGTATTAAGCTTTAGTCATTTAAGTTTTTCATGCCCGAAACGCTTTGCGTAATAGTAGCTTTAGGCATTGTATGTACTAGCTCTATCTATAAATCCATCACTCTTTGTAAAATCTCTTGTATGTATGTACCTTACCTAAATAAACATTTGATTTGACTTGATTTGATTTGATTTGATTTTTGGACAGGGATAAACCTGTCTGCAGCTTCCTGGTACTTCTGGGTGACAAAATCCATCATGACCTGCACATTCTTGTCTCTAAGTTCTGTTTCCCATGGTATTCCCCTGAGGAAGTTCCTCATCTCGTCATATTTTCCTCTTCGGTAATTCAATCTTTTTCCCTCCGATCCCATCCTTGGATAGGTTATTCCTACCTCCACCAAGTACTCAAAGGTAAGTACACTGTGGTCACTCATTCCTATTTGGGCTTCAACTTTGACTTCTCTTATTTCTGACTCATTCAGGGTGAATATCTATAAAGCCAACAAACTTTGTAAAATCTCTTTATGTATGTACCTTTACCTAAATAAAAAATATTATTATTATTATTATTAATATCAAGTCGAGTCTAGCTGGTTCATCATTGCCTCTCACTCTTGTGGGTTTCTTGACACGCTGGCTCAGAAAATTCCTTGTTTCCACTTCCAAGAGTTTAGCTCTCCACGTATCTGCACCACCATGTGAGTCCCCATTTTCCCAGTCTATCTTTCCATGGTTGAAATCGCTCATAATTAAGAGTCTTGAGCCATTCCTGCAGGCAACTGAAGCTGCTCTCTCTTATTATATTAATGGTTGCCATGTTGTTCCTATCAAACTCCTGTCTAGGTCTTCTGTCATTTAGGGGAGGGTTGTAAATGACTGCCACTATTATCTTAGGTCCACCCATTGTTATAGTTCCTGTTGTGCAGTCTCTGAACCCGTCACAGCCCGGAATTTCCATGTATGTATGAGGGTGTGTACTTGTATATACAACATTAATAATTTCGTAACTAGCGTCAAAATTGTTATTTGCTTAGCTAAACGAACTAGAGAGTTCAGTTCCTGAACCAATTATGTGCCTCTGTAATTCTTTACACCACCGCACACGGGATGGGTATGGGGTGCATAATAAAGAAAGAAATTGAATTGTACACTGGCTTTGTATATGTATGTATATATATATATATATATATATATATATATATATATATATATATATATATATATATATATATATATATATGTCGTACCTAGTAGCCAAAACGCCCTTCTCAGCCTACTATGCAAGGCCCGATTTGCCTAATAAGCCAAGTTTTCATGAATTAATGTTTTTTCGACTACCTAACCTACCTAACCTAACCTAACCTAACTTTTTCAGCTACCTAACCTAACCTAACCTATAAAGATAGGTTAGGTTAGGTTAGGTAGGGTTGGTTAGGTTCGGTCATATATCTACGTTAATTTTAACTACAATAAAAAAAAATTGATCTCATACATAATGAAATGGGTAGCTTTATCATTTCATAAGAAAAAAAATAGAGAAAATATATTAATTCAGGAAAACTTGGCTTATTAGGCAAATCGGGCCTTGCATAGTAAGCTGAGAAGTGCGTTCTGGCTACTAGGTACGACATATATATATATATATATATATATATATATATATATATATATATATATATATATATATATATATATATATATATATATATATATATGTCGTACCTAGTAGCCAGAACTCACTTCTCAGCCTACTATTCAAGGCCCGATTTGCCTAATAAGCCAAGTTTTCCTGAATTATTATATTTACTATAATTTTTTTCTTATGAAATGATAAAGCAACCCTTTTCTCTATGTATGAGGTCAATTTTTTTTTATTGGAGTTAAAATTAATGTAGATATATGACCGAACCTAACCAACCCTACCTAACCTAACCTAACCTATATTTATAGGTAAGGTTAGGTTAGGTAGCCAAAAAAAGCTAGGTTAGGTTAGGTTAGGTAGGTTAGGTAGACGAAAAAACATTAATTCAGGAAAACTTGGCTTATTAGGCAAATCGGGCCTTGAATAGTAGGCTGAGAAGTGCGTTCTGGCTATTAGGTACGACATATATATATATATATATATATATATATATATATATATATATATATATATATATATATATATATATATATATATATATATATATATATATATATATATATATATTTATATATATATATATATATATATATATATATATATATATATATATATATATATATATATATATATATATATATATATATATATATATATATATATATATATTTGTGTGTGTGTGTATATAAATCCCTTTTTTTCATTGATAAGCTTAGGTATACGCAGCATTGTGCTGCTCCCCTATTCTATATAATGCTACGATATTCTATATGAAGAATTACAAAGAGTAAATAAAAAAACTGGCTATAAGTTTATCTTTTATCCGCACCTCACAGGCTTCATGAAAAAATTAACACGTAATGAATAGTATGACAATGTAGAGTTGAAGACAATGTATAACCACGAAGGAAAATTATGAAAGGAAAAAACTTAAGCACTTCCATATTGATGAACATATCAGCCAAAGTATATTATGACGTGTTGATTATTGGTCTCCGAATGCATGATATAGAACCGATGAGCTAGCCAAGACTTTTGCTCGTAAAGAGGGAATTGATTCAACCCGTCCTCTTAAAAATAACGTCACTTTTGGCTTGTATGCGCACTATGGCCAAATTTGGACGTAATTTGAAATGAAATCGACTCACAAAAGTGACGTACTGTTCCGTTTTCTGTTTGAGTCGTCCGGCCCTCCTCGGACAGCTTAGAGGAGGAACTTTCAATTAACGTTTTTCATAACGTTTTGAAACTTTATGAGAATTTCCTGCCCACCTAACCTAGCAGAGGACCCTTGACTTACTGTTGTTGAAAAAAAAAATCCCAAATTTATTTTCAATTTTTTTTTCATTTTCAAATTACGTCCATATTCGGCCATACGGGCAAACGGCCAAAAGCGACGTTCTTTTTAAGAGGACAGGTTGATTGATTACCAACTTGGACTGCCTTTGAGCAGTCTGAGGGCAGCAATATCCCAGGAACATCAACTAAATTACGGAGACTTGAGGCAAAGTGAAATTCACACCAGTTACTCCATCTATCATCATTCTACTATGCAGGAAGAACCGCACGTCTATGGGTCATCCAATAATGTTAGCAGACTTCTAGATGTTACCACTGCTAGGCTTAGGCTCGGCTACAAGTACCTCTGGCAGTTTGTAACATCTCCTGATGTAGATTTGACTAAATGTAAACTGTCAGCAGAACTATTCGCATACTTTGCGGCATTATATAATGGAATGTGAAAAAATTGCGGAATTTAGAGATAACACCATTAATAGTGTCCAAGAATTGTGTAAGTACTTCATTCATAATGATGTGCTGCCCGAAATCTTAGTGAAGTATCCAAAATTTGCTTACTGTAGGTAATGCATGGACCTGACTGTAAAGCTGCAGCCCAGTTGGGTGGGTGTGGAGCACATGACTGTAAAGCTGCCGCCCAGTTGGGTGGGTGTGGAGCACATGACTGTAAAGCTGCCGCCCAGTTGGGTGGGTGTGGAGCACATGACTGTAAAGCTGCCGCCCAGTTGGGTGGGTGTGGAGCACATGACTGTAAAGCTGCCGCCCAGTTGGGTGGGTGTGGAGCACATGACTGTAAAGCTGCCGCCCAGTTGGGTGGGTGTGGAGCAAGACTATAGTAACTGTGTGACTCACTATAGATGTAAAGTGCCTTGTATAGTGACTGTTGTGAGCCTCTTGTTGATCACTTGTGACACCTCTTTGTGTCACTTGTGACACAAAGATTATTTGTGTGGGTGATTAGATATGTATGTGTATGTATATGTGTATACGTATATATATATATGTACATGTATATATGAGGGTGTGTACATGTGTATGCAACATTGTTAATTTTGTAACTAGCGTCAAACATTGTTATTTGCTTAGCTAAACGAACTAGAGGGTTCAGTTCCTGAACCAATTATATGCCTCTGTAATCCTTTACACCACCGCACACGGGATGGGTATGGGGTGCATAATAAAGAAAGAAATTGAATTGATTATCACGTATGTGCTTAAGTAATTTCCTGTTTGATTTTTCATTCATGGTTATACATTGTTATATGTATATATTTTCAGATTATAATTCGTATTATGCAAATATCTCCGAGTGAAATAGTGTACATCCGTATTTTTAATTTTTAATACAACATACATAATACATTTTTTAAGTATTTATTTATAATAAATAATTTAATTAATTAATTTGTAATAATTTAATTATTAATAACATTATATAGTCGATTTAATATTGAACACGTACACATAAGCGAAACGTCCAAAACTGGTTTCCGAAATGGCAAAAAAATTAGTGTTGTCAATGTAAGGAGTATCTTGTATCCCAGTGAGAGAGCTGTTTCCTTCAAAAAGTGTAATCGTGTGGCATTATGTTTAAAGAAACAATTCCAAAGTACATTCTTTGATTGAAAAACATGAGGATAAATACAAGCGTTAATTGTAAATGACCAGTTATAAACATAAATAAGAAGTAGGAAAAATGATATGTGGAACCAGACAAAAACATTGGAACGCTTAGGTGATGAGAGGGTAAACAACCGCCGCCATTTTAGCGCCCCAGCCGGTGAGTGTCCAGCACGAGCATTAAGGGAAAACCTTGACACAAACTGCACCTATCATAAAGAAGAAGCACCACCATTGACCGCCAAGTGTTCACATCAAGTCTAACTCTAAGAAACAACACTCAAGCCTTGACTCTTCTCCCAACATCCGGGGGAGAAAACCTTCACACAAACTGCACCTGTCATAAAGAAGATGTTTACTAGTTGTGTTTTTGCGGGGGTTGAGCTTTGCTCTTTCGGCCCGCCTCTCAACTGTCAATCAACTGTTTACTAACTACTTTTGAAGAGTAGATGAAGAAAGATGAAGTAGAAAGATGAAGACTCACCAGTGTCCACAGTGTCCGAAGGTATTCCCCAGTCCTTCACATGTGAAGACTCACATGTTAGTGCATTCAGGTGACAAACCTCATGAATGTTCAGAGTGTGGGAAGAGATTCAGTGAGCGTGGAAATATGAAGACTCACATGTTAGTGCATTCAGGTGACAAACCTCATGAATGTTCAGAGTGTGGGAAGAGATTCAGTCAGCTTGGAAATATGAAGACTCACATGTTAGTGCATTCAGGTGACAAACGTCACGAGTGTCCAGAGTGTGGGAAGAGATTCAGTGAGCGTGGAAATATGAAGACTCACAGGATGGTGCATGCGGATCAGAGACCTTTTCAATGTGCCGAGTGTGGCAAAAAATTTAGAGAACGTGGAACTATAATAAGGCACATGTTGGTGCATTCAGGTGAGAAACCTCATGCGTGTCCAGAGTGTGGGAAGAGATTCAGGCAGCGTGGAAATATGAAGACTCACAGGATGGTGCATGCGGATCAGAGACCTTTTCAATGTGCCGAGTGTGGCAAAAAATTTAGAGTACGTGGAACTATAATACAGCACATGTTAGTGCATTCAGGTGACAAACCTCATGAATGTTCAGAGTGTGGGAAGAGATTCGGTCTGCTTGGAAATATGAAGACTCACATGTTAGTGCATTCAGGTGACAAGCCTCACGAGTGTCCAGAGTGCGGGAAGAGATTTAGTCATCTTGGAAGTATGAAGAGGCACAAGATGATACATGCAGATAATAGGCTAAATACTTTGAGTGTGAAAGATAATTAAGAGAATGTTGAAGGATAATGAGGCAGATAATGGTATATTATCTTACCTTTAATCTAACAGTGTGCTATCACAATGTCAGTTGGATCTTCTTCAGAGGTAATTATATTTTGCTTGAGAAATACACTTCACAATGAAAAGGTAAAGATATGAAGATATTTTATTATAGTGTTCTTTTATGAAAGTTAGATGACCAAGCAAGAACTGGAGAAGCTGTCACTAGGAAAACTCAAAATTGCTTATAAGTACTGTATAGAAATATCTCTTTAATTTAGCAAAGGTAAAACAAAGCTTTAAATGTTTTTCTTCATATTTATGTAAATAATGTGCTTCCTTTTTTTGCTTCCTGTGGAAATTTATTTAAAATGTAATATACTCTGTAGCTAAGTTATGGACATTTTTGTTGTAATATTATTTAGCATTGGAGTTGGTGAAGAAGACAATCTGAGATGTACTTAAGGTGACACTATTTGATTGGTAAGGAAATGTATATTAATCGAGGAATCTTCTCACGAGATTCATATGCAAACTGATGTCCATTTTTTATTTTTTGTTTAGGCCTATTTATGAGTTCTATTCTTGATTATAAATATTTCACCGAAGAGCATATTGAAGGCTGATTGGCAATTATAGCTGTCAGTCAAGTTAATATGAAATTTAAATTTATATTACTCTAAAAATTTATCACTCTAAATTTACCAGAAATTTATTACTCTAGCCTAACTTTATCAGTTATGCTGTAATTGTCTGGGAATAATATTTTACCCGATTTACCTGAGGGCCACTAACCCGAGTAGCCTCAGTGAGAACAGGAAGTCGTCGGCTTGTTGAAGGTTCCCTTCCCCCTCCCACTTTGCCTTCATGATTTTTTCCAGGTATATTTTGAAATTCAGCACAGTTTTGGCAGTTATGGGTTTGGTGGGTCGGCAGTTCCATTGATCAATTACCCTGTGGGTGAAAAACCCTGATTCAAAGTTATATTAGTCTGATTGGCAATTATATTATCCTGACTGTCAATTTATATAAAAAAATTATATCGAAGAGATATTTATGTTGTGGTGCTTGTGGGTTCTATTACATCTATCAATGGAGAGTTTCAGATCAGAGTTAGCATTTAGGAACAAGGTTTTGTACTTGTAAATAGCACAAGAGAATGTGTAGAGCGAGTGTATATGTAGCATGTTCAGGGATTTTAAAAAGAGAGGTTGGGTGTTGTTTGAAGACAGTTTTATTGTTCTGATAGCAGATTTTTGTTGGATGATGATGGGCTTGAGGTAGTTTGTAGTGGATGAATGAACCTCATGCATAGATACTGTATGTTGAGATACCACCCCTAATTTACAAAAAAAGCCTCTAGATTTTTAGCTCCAGCCATTGCATTGCTCTACAACAAATTATTTGAACTCTAAACCTTTCCTGATATTTTGAGAAAAAAAGCAAGAGTAACCTTAGTCCTTAAAAGCAGCAATCTCTCTGAAGTCAACAATTATAGACCAATATCAATTCTGCAGATTTTGTCTAAATTATTTTAAAGTTAATTTACACGCAGCCTTACTCCTATTTATACTTAGTTCTTCCCATAACAGCTTCAGGCCCAAAAAAGGACCAATCATGCCCAGTTAGTATGATTAATTTCATTTATGCAGCCCTTGGAAAACTTATTCATTTATTTGTTGACCTACATAAGACGTTTTGATACTGTAAACACATTAACTTTCTTAAATTGCAACATTACGGAGTAAGAGGTCACTCCCTCCAATACCTACAATCTTACTTCAGTGACAGGCTCCAGTATGTCTCTGTGAGTGATTCCAATTTTCCCACTCTACCCATTAACACTGGTGTCTCACCGGGCAGTATTCTTCACCCTCTCGTCTTTTTCATCTCTCCCTCCCTTTCCAGCTCATTGCCATCGTGAGGGGGCTTGGTTGGCAGATGCTAGAGTGTGATGCTCCATGGGACAGTGTCCTCTGTCCTTTTGAAGCCTTATGCTCCTGCTGCCTTCTTCACTAATTGTGCTGAATGCATTTTCCTACTAAGTTTAATTTCTCCTTCCCAAGTCTCCTTTTTAATTGCTATTTCCCAGCGACTTTTTGCTATTCTTGATCATTCTTTTAGATGTCATCTTCTGTTTTGACACTGGGTGTTAGGTGAGGCACAGTCTCTCGCAAGTAAAACTGTGGTACCCGAAATTGTTGAGCAAAGGGACACTTTTATTGTCACTCTCTTTCTTTGTTGCTGAGCCCAATCTTGACGGACTGATGGTTCTTAAAGTGGTACATGTGATTGCTGGGCATATATCCACGATATACCCCTGGGGAAGGTCCACGTCTTATCGAGTGTCCTATCCTCGAATTGTGTCGCCATAGTGGGTATGGGGGCTTGTTTGTTGATGAAATGATTACCTGTTCATTTACATGCTGATATCTGACCCTTATTTTTAAGTTCTCAGATGTGGGGTGGGAGACCAGGCCCCCGAGTCGGATTGTGATGGAAAGCCGGGCTCTGTAGCCCCCTGCTACTTTGGTCCCAGACCAAGCAGCTTCGGACTTTCCCTGCTTGATGGTGTTTTGGGTGTTCTTCTAGTCTCCGAGGCCAGGCTTGACTTGTGAGAGCTTGGTCTACCAGTCCCGACTATCTCTGCTCCCCTTCTACCTCTGTGGCAGGGTTGAGCCCCAAGCCCCCAGTGATGACCACCTCATCACATGGAGTGGCTCATCTCTCATTGTAACAACTGCACCTTTTACCCCCCCTCTTACTGGGGGTGCTCGGTGCCATCCTCTCCACAGTCACACTAACACGATTCCTTCCGGTTCTAATACCTTCCAAGCTTTGTTTGGTCCTGCTACATGGACTAAGTATTTTAATCTTGGTCATGTTAATTCTACTCGTCCTGATGATTTATTCATCCATAAACACCTAGTTGATACCTGGTTGATGGGGTTCTGGGGGTTATTCTACTCCCCAAGCCCGGCCCGAGGCCAGGTTTGACTTGTGAGAGTTTGGTCCACTAGGCTGTTGCTTGCAGCAGCCCACAGGCCCACATACCCATTGCAGCCCGGTTGGTCCAGCACTCGTTGGAGGAAACTATCTAGTTTCCTCTTGAAGATGTCCACGGTTGTTCCGGCAATATTTCTTATGCTCGCTGGGGGGATGTTGAACAACCATGGACCTCTGATGTTTATATAGTTCTCTCTAATTGTGCCTATGGCACCCCTGCTCTTCACTGGTTGTACAGTACTCTGCATTTTCTACCATATTGTTCACTCCAGTATGTTGTTATTTTACTGTGCAGATTTGGGACCTGGCCCTCCAGTATTTTCCCACTTGTATATTATTTTATATTTCTCCCATCGTCTTTCTAGTGAGTACATTCGGAGAGCTTTGAGACGATCCCAATAATTTAGATGCTTCATCTCGTTCATGTATCCCGTATATGTTTTCTGTACTCCCTCTATTTCAGCAATCTCTCCTGCTCTAAATGGGGAAGTGAGTACTGAGCAGTACTCAAGATGGGACAGCACAAGTGATTTGAAGAGTACAACCATTGTGATGGGATCCCTGGATTTGAAAGTTCTCGTAATCCATCCGATCATTTTTCTGGCTGCCGCAATATTTGCTTGGTTATGCTCCCTAAAATTTAGGTCATCAGACATCATTATTCCCAAATCCTTTACATGTTTCTTTCCTACTATGGGCAAATTAGATTGTGTTTTGTACCCTGTATTAAGTTTAAGGTTCTCAATTTTACTGTATCTTAGTACCTGGAATTTATCGTTGTTAAACATCACGTTATTTTCTGTAGCCCAGTCAAAAACTTTATTAATATCTGCTTGTAGTTTTTCAATATCTTCAGCAGAGGTAATTTTCATGCTGATTTTTGTGTCATCTGCAAAGGATGATACGAAGCTGTGCCTTGTATTTGAGTCTATATCTGATATGAGAATAAGGCAAAGCCGTGGTGCAAGGACTACCTTGAGGTACTGCAGCTTTTAAATGCGCTTGGACTCGATTTTATATGGTTAACTGTTACTCTCTCTGGTCTGTTCGACAGAAAACTGAGTATCCAGCGTCCTACTTTACCAGTTATTCCCATTGACCTCATTTTGTGTGCTATCACTTCATGGTCACATTTATCGAATGCCTTTGCAAATCTGTGTATACTACATCTGAACTCTGTTTTTCTTCTAATGCCTCAGTGATTTTGTCATAATGGTCAAGTATCTGTGAGAGGCATGATCTTCCTGCTCTAAATCCATGTTGGCCTGGATTGTGGAGGTCATTGGTCTCCATGAAACTAGTGACCTGATCGCTCTCTCAAATACAGTAATTTTATTATGTGGGACGTAAGTGCAACTGGTCTATAATTCTTTGCCAATGCTTTGCTACCTCCCTTGTGTGGAGGGGCTATGTCTGCTGCTTTAAGCGCATCTGGTATCTCCCCCGTGTCCAAGCTCTTTCTCCACACTATACTGAGTGCCTGTGCTACTGGCACTTTGAATTTCATTATAAATATTGAATTCCATGAGTCTGAACCCGGGGCTGAGTGCATGGGCATATTGTCAATTTCTCTTTCAAAACCTGCCACGCTCGTGTTGATATCAATTATATTTACAGGGGTTTGTATATCACGCGTAAAGAAGTTGTCCGGATCTTCCACTTTCATGCTGTGTATCGGGGTGCTAAACATGTCCTCATATTGCTTTTTTAGGATTTCACTAATTTCTTTGTCATCCTCAGTGTATGAACCTTCACTAGTACGAATAGGTCCAATACTGGCAGTGGTTTTTGCTTTTGATTTAGCATATGTGAAGAAATATTTTGGATATTTCTTTATTTTTTGAATTGCTTTCTGTTTTAGTTGCCTTTCGTCAAGTTGATATGAATGCTTCAGTCTGTTCGATTTCTTCAATCTCCCTGTTTAAATTATTCCTTCTTTGTATGGAAAGTCGTGTCTGCTTCAGCACTTCTGTTAACTTTTTTCTTCTTCTGTAATGTCGTCTGTGTTCTCTTTCTACGTTGGACCTTGTGTAGGATTTTTATTTCTTAAACATTTTCCCATTGAATGTTGTAAGTTCCTTGTTTATTTTCTCCGAGTCTATCCTTTTATTATTAAAATTTAATTTATTGAATAGCCCTTCTCGCTTGTTGTTTCTCTTGGGCCTACTACCATTATTAATGTTAGTTTCCACTTCAATGAGCTTGTGGTCCGAGTACATAGTGTCCGAGACAGTAATGTCTCTGATTAGCTCATCATTGTTCGTGAATATGAGGTCCAGCGTGTTCTCATTCCTAGTCGGTTCTGTAATCTGCTGACTGAGCGAGAATTTGTCACAGAATCTCAGTAGTTCTCTGACCTGTGATTGGTTATTTCCAGGTTGATTTCATGCTATAGTATTACTGTTTATTATTCTCCATTGTAAACTGGGTAGATTGAAGTCTCCAAGGAAGATAATATCTGGTACTGGGTTTGCTAGGTTATCAAGGCTATTTTCTATTTTGTGGATCTGCTCAGTGAATTCCTGAACTGTTGCATCTGGCAGTTTGTATATTAGAATAATAATTAGATTTATATTCTCTACCTTGATTCCAAGTACCTCTACCACCTCATTGGTCAAGTTCAGGAGCTCTGTGCATTCCAGCTCCTCTTTAATATACAGACCTACTCCTCCACTTGACCTAATTACTCTTACTCTAGTTGATTTGGTGGATACCTTTGTCACTTTTAACCCCACCCATACTGGTACACGTGTTGTTGCAGCTCCTTCTCGGGAAGCAGCTGTCCACTTAGCCTCGTTGTCCTGCATTGGGGAGACACCGGTTCGAATATAAAAAAATGCCTGGTTAAATAAATGCCAGGATTGGCACAGTTATTCTTCCATACCATGTAGCAACTGGTGATAAGGAACTTAAAGACTACCATAATAAACATGTCCTTGAGGCCCAAGGCCATTCTATCCTCCTTATTAATATGTTACTCGCCTTCCCTCGTGGTCGTCATGGCCAGTCTCTTTGTGTAATGAAAATCACTTTTGATAGGTCCCTTCCATCTTCCGTAACTCTTGGTGCCAGATGCTGTATTCAGGAGTACATCTGCTCTTCTCGGCCCCCTCCCCTCTGTGGTGTCACCTTGTCATGGTGAGGGGCTCACGTACACCACCCTGGGACTAGTGAGGGTTGCCTTTGCCCACTCTCCTGTCCCCTCTTTGTGTGTTGTACATGCAGATAGGCACCACGTAGGGGCCTTGTGAGCCATCGGACTGCCCGCTGGAGGGGTAGCCCTGAGTGGATGGCTGGGTGTCCAGGCTGGGGCAATAGGGGGAGTGGGGTCTTTGCACCAATGTGGGAGAATGAACTATGCAGTAGGACTCCTTGTTAAAAAGGGGGGGGGGCCCTGCTGAGAAACGATGCACCCTTCCTGCACTGGCCCGTGCTGTTCCAGGCCCCAAACTTTTAGAAAGACTGCTGCATGGTTGGTGAAACGACTTCCCTTTCCCAGGCTCATGGGGGTGGGTGACCAGGCCCCTGAGTCGGACTGTGCTGGAAGACTGGGCTCTGTAGCCCCCGCTACATTGGGCCCAGACTGGACTACTCCCCCGCTCCCCTTCCTCTTCTGTGGTTGGGTTGAGCCCCAAGCCCCCTGTGGTGATTACCTCGTCCCCTAGTACGACTCCATCTCTCATTGTGACTACTGCACCTTATGACCCCCCCCTCTCTCTCTCTCTCTAGGGGGTTCTCACCACCGTCCCCGCCATGGCTGCTCTCGCATGCTTCCTTCCCATACCAATTCGTACCATGCCTTGTTTGATCTTGCTACGTGGACTAAGTACTTTGACCTCCATCATTTAGATTCTACTCCTGACAATTTCTCCCTCCATAGGCACCTTGTTGATTCAGTAGATGCCTCTGTTACTTTTAACCCTACCCATCTCGGTACGCATGTTGTTGCTGCTTCTTCTTGGGATGCAGCTGTCCACTTGGCTACTTTGTCCTGCATTGAGGTGACCCTCCCTGTTGGGGTCTCCAAGAATGCTCAGTTAAGTGCCAGTGTTGGCACTGTTCTCCTCCCACACCATGTTACAACCGGTATTAGGAACCTCAAGGACTGCCACCAGGATATTAAACATGTCCTCGAGGCCCAAGGCCATTCTGTTCTCCAGGTTTACACTTTCACGACCCCCTCGTGGCCATCGCCGTCTGTCCCATTGGCTTGTGAAAATTACCTTTGATGGTTGGACACTTTCGCCCTCTGTTATTTTTGCTGGTGCCAAATGCTCCATTCAGGAGTACATACCCTCTTCTCGGCTTTGTAATAAGTGCTGGAAGTTCGGACATGGTGCCCTCAAATGCTCCAGTATTCTCTCTCTCTCTGCCCTATGTGTGGGAACGAAGGTCACTTTAAGTCGGAGTGCACTTCTCCCCAGGCTCGCTGCCTCAATTGCGGTGATGCCCACCCTACCTTCTCTCGCGTGTGTATCCATTACAAACACGAGGCAGCTGTCCTCAACTTGAAGCACTGGGAACGTTTGTCTTTTGCTGAGGCGAGGCGCCAAGTTCACCATCCCCCTCCTACCCCTTTTGCTGGGGTTTCTTACGCTCACGTGTTGCGCTCTTCCTCTCCTCGTCCTTCCGACCTTCCTCAGTCTCAACAGTTTCCAGGCCTTAGACCCAGATACGCCCACCGCCTGCTCCCCTGTTCCTTTACATTCTGACCCGAAGGTCCCCTCTCCTGGTTCTCTGTCTGGGATTCCCCTTCTTTCTACCCAGTTTGCCATGTCTCCTGTGTCTTCTTTCTCATCTCCCTTTGATCCTCCTTCCCATCCTTCTCCTCTGTCTCTTAGCTCTCCACGCCGCCTGTCTGTGCGGGCTGATGTCCATCCTTCTCCTAGCAATCATCGTATTGCTCGCTTTCGTTCTTCTGTTTAGACGTTTGAGTCTGTTGCCCAGTACGTTGCTGCTGGAACACCTGCCTCTCTGAGTCAGAAGCAAAAGCCTGGCTTATCTCCTTTCTCCTCCCCGGCTGGTAAGAAAGCTTCACTTTCATCCTCGCCCCCTACCTCTGACTCTATCGCTCCACCCCTCCCATTTTGGTGGTCGAGCCCCCTGTTCCTGCTGTGGAGGTTTCTTTGGCCCCCGCTACCCTCTCGGTTCCTGCCCTTGCTGAGGTGTGCTTCCTGGTTTCTGCCCCTCCTGCTGTCCTTGAAAGTCCCTCTCGGTTGCCTCCTCCTCTGGTCCCTGCTCATCTGCCTCTGGTCTGTCCTCCCACTCCCTTCCCTCCATCTTTACTCAGTTTACCCATGCCCACTATCCCTGACTTCGCTGACCCTGATCCTGATCCTGCATTTCTTTGACATGCTGTGTTCCTTTTTAACCTTTGTTTCTTCATTGTTCTCTGTTCTTGTCCTTTCTCTTTTTGTCGATGTCTATTCTTCAATGGAATATTCATGGATATTACACTAATTTCCATGAATTCCAACTTTTGATTTCACAGTTTTCGCTCCTTTGTGTCCGTCTCCAGGAGCCGACGCTTGGTGCTCGTGATTATTCCTTTCTCTCCCCCTGCCCCACCCCCCCTTCATATTTTGCTGGGGCCAATAACTTTTCTGCTTTTGATTCGTTCTGATGTTCCCTTCGTCCCCTTACTTTTTCCATCACCTCTTCAATGTTCTGTTTCCCGTGTCTTTGTGCATAAATGGTACACAGTTTGTTCCATTTATCTCCCTTAAATGTGCTGCTTTCTCTTCTCGATCTTAAACACCTAGTGGACTCCTTGCCAGAGCCTTGTGCTCCTGCTGGGTGATTTCAGTTGTCGACATACCCTCTGGGGTGATGTTCTGACAAACAGCCGGGGTCGCCTTCTCGAACCGTTCGTCCTCCCTTCTTCCCTGTTTCTAAGGAATTCTGATGAGCCCACTCATTTGGACTCTTGGACTGCACCCTTTCCTTTCTTGATTTTTTCTTTGCTCGTTGTCTCTTTACTTGAATTTCACATGGCAGGTTCTTGATGACTTCCTTGGCAGTGACCATTTCCCCATCCTTGTTACCTTTTTTCTTTTCACCCTGCCCTCTCCTTCCCTAGGTGGCGGTTTGCCGAGGCTGACTGGCATCAATTTACCCTCTGTACTACTCTCTCCGACCTCTCCATTTTGCTTCTCCCTCGTGCCCTCCTCCTTTTTCATGACACCGTCTTCAATGCTGCCCTCCACTATATTCCTCGCTCTACCTCTCAGGAAACATGGAAGTGCGTTCCCTGGTGGAATGTGGACTGTGCTTGGGCTGTCTGCTATAAATGTGCAGCCTGGAAGAGACACCGCCGCCGGCAGATGGCTGATTCTTGTCTTTTGTTTCGGAAGGCGAGTTCAGTGGTCCATAGGACCATCTGTACAGCTAAACGTGAGTGTTGGAGGTCTTATGTTTCCTCCATTACGTCCGAAAATACTCTGCCGTAGATCTGGAGGGGTATCCGCAAGATAGTGGGTAAGTTTGCTTCTGATGTCTCGCTGGTCCTCCACCTCCGTGGTACTCTTGTGGTGGACCCGTTGCGACCAAACTGGGTTCCCACTTTTTGTCTGTTAGCTCTGGTTCTCATCTTCCTCAATCTTTCCTTCTTCGTAAGCCTGTTCTTGAATCTCGTCCTTTAGATTTCTGCACTCATCTCAGCCTTCTCTATAACGATCCCTTCTCTCTCTCTAAACTTAAGTCTGCCCGGTCCCTCTGTGGTTCTATGGCAGTGGGTTCCGATGGCATTCATTATGAGATGCTTCACCATCTCCCTCTGTGCATGTCTCGGTATCTACTGAGTCTGTATAATCGGGTCTGAGAGTCATCTTCAGTACCTGAGGACTGGCTCGATGCTGTTGTCCTACCCGTCCTCCCTGTTATGTTTCCAGGGTCTCTCAGGACATTCCCTAAGGACTTCCACCCTATTGCTCTCATGAGTTGTCTGCAAACTCTTTTGAACGTATGGTTAACGTTTGTCTGATGTGGGTTTTAGAACACTCGCCACCTCTCCCCTTCTTAATTTGGTTTTCACAAGTGCCGCAGCACAACAGATGTCCTGGCAAACTTGGAGGGTCTATATTTGTACTGCTTTTGCTGCGAAGACCTCTGTTGTTGCCGTCTTCTTTGACCAGGAAAAGGCTTACGACACCACCTGGAGATATCATATTCTGTCACAACTTCATTCATCTTGCCTTCGTGGTAATCTCCCTCTCTTCCTCCAAAGATTTATCTCTCGTTTCTTTCGAGTTAGGCTTAGTGCCACTCTCTCTGCCCCTTTTAGGCAATATGAGGGTGTACCCCAAGGTAGTGTTCTGAGCACTACTCTTTTTCTAGTTGCCCTCAATGGTCTTTTTTTCCTCCCTTCTGGCGTTTTCTTCGCTCTCTATGTCGACGATCTTACCCTTTGCTGTCGGGATGATGATTCGCCTCTCCTTCAACGGTGGCTTCAACTTGCGATTGATGCCATGTCATCTTGGGCCACTGATCATGGCTTCAAGTTCTCTATGTCTAAGACTTGTGCTATGACTTTTACTCAGAAGCATGTCATTCTTTGTCCCTCTTTTGCTTTATGGTCATCCCCTTGTGTTCAGGGAGTCCACTAAGCTTTTGGGGTTAATCTTTGACACTCGTTTGTCTTGGTCGCCTCATATCTCTTACCTCCGAGTTGAATGCTCCAAGACCCTTACCATCCTTAAGGTTTTGTCCCATACTTCTTGGGGAGTTGATAGCTGCACACTCCTCTCTTTACATTCGTCTCTCGTCCTGTCTAAACTCGATTATGGTTGCCCTGCTTACTCGTCTCCTTCTACTCTTCATCGTCTTGATGCTTTGCACCATACTGGGTTGCGCCTCAGCTCTGGTGCCTTTCGTTCGACTCCCACCCTCAACTTATATGTTGATACTGCCTTCCTATCTTTCCAGGATCGCCGTGATCGCGACTGTCTTTGATATCTTGCGCGGTCCTTGCAACATCCTTCCTCTCGCCTCTTGTCATGCTTTGACTTTTACCCCTCCTGTAGTTCCTCTTCTTCATCACCACCTCCCTCTTTTTCGTCTTCTCTTTATTTAGATTTCACGTTTCGGGTTCTTCGTGACCTCTATAACAGTGACCATTTCCCCATCCTTGTCACCTTTTTCTCTTTTCACCCTTCCCTCTCCTTCCCTAGGTGGCAGTTTGCCAAGGCTGACTGGAATCTATTCACTCTACATGGTACTCTTTCTGACCTCTCCTATCTGCCTCACCGTCGAGCCCTACTCCTTTTTCATCACACCATATTAGATGCTGCCCTCCACTCTATTCCTTGCTCTACCTCCAGGGGAATGCGGAAGTGCGTTCCCAGGTGGAATGCTGGGTGTTTCGACTGTCCTCTGTAAGAGTGCAGCCTGGAAGAAAGACAGATGCAGACAGACAGCTGTTTTCTTTTGTTTTATAAGGTGACTGCGGTCCGTACGGTTAAACTTGAGAGTTGGAAACCTTTGTCTCCACCATTACGTCTGATATTCCTCTGCCCCAGATCTGGAAGAAAACCTGTAAGATTGCGGGTAAGTTTGTTCCAGATGTCTCACCAGTCCTTCACTTCCATGATTCTATTGTGCGGATCCTGTGTCAGTCGCCACCGAACTGTGTTTCCCTTTTTCGACTGGTGGCTCCAGTTCTAGTCTTCCTCCATCTTTCCTTATTCGTAAGCACCTTCATGAATCTTGTCCTATAGATTTTCGCATGCATCTCCAGCTTCTCTATAATGATCTCTCTCTCCGAACACCAGTCTGCCCTGACTCTGCGGTTCTATGGCAGCGGGCTCAGAAAGCGAAACATCTCCTAATGAATGTCACCTCTCTCAATGCATGGTTTCAGTATATACTGAATCTGTTTAACCTTATCTGGCAGTCATCATCTGTCCCTGAGAACTGGCTTCAGGTGGTGGTTTTTCCTATTCAGAAACCAGGGTCTCTAGGGATAGCTGCTAAGGACATCTGCCCCATTGCCCTCACGAGTTGCATCTGCAAACTCTTTGAACGTATGTTCAATGTCCTTATGATGTTGTTCTTAGAACACTATCGCCACCACTTACCTTCTCAATTTGGCTGTTACAAGTGTCATGACTGATGTCTTGGTGAACATGGTCTATATATGTACTGCTTTTACTGCAAACACCTCTGTTGTTGCTGTCCTTTTTTTGACCTGGAAAAGGCATATGACACCACCTGGAGATACCATATTTTGTCCCAACTCCATTCGTGGTAATCTCTTCCTCTTCCTACGAAGCTTCCGCTCTAATCGTTCCTTTAGTGATGGTTTGTACCATTCTGCCTTTTTACGGCAATATGAAGGTGTACCTCACAGTAGTGTTCTGAGCACTTACTAATTTTCCTGGTTGCCCTCAGTGGTCTTCTTTACTCCCTTCCCTCTGGAATCTCATCAGCTCTCTATGTTGACAATCTTACCCATTGCTGTCAAGGTGATGACTTGCCTTTCCTTCAACGGCGACTTCAACTTGCGATTGATGCCGTGTCATCCTGGGACACCAATCATGGCATCAAGTTCTCTACAACTAAAACTTTTGCGATGACTTTTACTCGGAAGAAGGTCGTTCTTCATCCCCCTTTGTCACTTTATGGTAATCCCCTTTTGTGCAAAGATTTTGCTAAACTTATGGAGTTAATCTTTGAAATTCGTTTGTTTTGGTCTCCCCATATCTCTAACCTCTGAGTTGGATGCTCTAAGGTCCTTAACTTACTTAAGGTAAGTTATACTTCCTAGGGAGCTGATACAAGCACGCTCCACCTTCGTGCTGTCTAAACTCAGGTATGGTTGTCTTGCTTACTCGTCTGCCTCTCCTACTCTTTGCTGTCTTGATGCTCTGCACCATAATGGGTTATACCTCAGCTCTGGTGCCTTGCGTTTGACTCCTACCCTAAGTCGGTATGATGAAACAGGCATACTGTATCTACAGGATCGCCATGATCGCTACTGTCTTTGCTACATTGCACAGTCCGTACAACACCCTCCTCACTCTCGCTTATGTCGTACTTTTCCTTGCACACTTTTCTTCACACTTCCGCTCCATTTCCATCTTCTCAGATGGGGTCAAAGTCTGCAGATGGTGTAGCCTACTCTGTTGTTTTTCCTGACCACACCTATGTGTCGCCTGCCTCCAGAGACTAGCATCTCCACAGCAGAACTTTGTGCTATTTTGTATGCTCTTTGTCAACAGCTTTCTTGCTGTCAATTTTCCTTTATTGTTGTAGTTGACTCTCACAGTGCCCTCATGGCTCTGGAGCCCTTTAATCCAGTTCATTCGGTTGTAGTCGAAATTCAACATTGGCTGTTTATCTCCAATAGATTTAAGACAGTGGAATTTTGCCGGTTTCCCAACCATATTTGTGTGTCCTTAAATGAGTGTGCGGACTCTGTCACTAAGGAGGCTATCTGCACTTGCCCCATCTCCCTTAAAGGTGTTCCTTATTCTGACTTCTACCCAGTTATTCATTCCTCCATCCTTACCCATTGGCAGGATTGTTGGTCTTCTGTTACTCGTGACAAACTGCATACTCTTAAAGGTAGTGTGTCCCCATGGCCCTCCTCCCATCACCATAATTGGTGGTGAGAAATGGCTCTAATGAGATTACGTATTAGCCATAAATGTTTAATTCATAGGCACTTAATGGAGCGCCGCCCTGCTCTTTATTTTCCAATCTGCATTGTCCCTCTTACTGTCGTGCATATCCTTGTTGAATGTCCTGACTTCCAGGAGGTATGTGTGTCTTGTTTCCTGACTGTCCCTCGTGGTCACTTGTTCCTTGATAGAATCCTTGATGAATCAGATACCTTTGATATTGTTTGCCTTATACACTTTTGTTCTCGAATTGGCATCCTTAGTGATATTTACCATTTTTTTATATCCCACACAGTTGATGGTGCTTCTGAGCATTCCGGGCTTGGTGCCCTCTTTTGATAATTACTTGCGTACTCTTTCTCATCTACATTAATGACATTCCGAATGCCTCTCAATACCTCAAGCCAGTTTTATTGGCTGTTTACACAACCCTCATTTTCTCCAATCTTAAGAATTGGCAATATCCAGATTGGTAATAAAGTATATAGTATATTCCATGATGTTCTCATTGATTAAAAGCTGAATTTTCAGTGCCACATACAAAATGTAGCAAAAAAAAATATTTTAAAATCACTTGGCATTCTTTTCTAAATCAGATATTATGTACGTCACCCTCTACTTTGGTTAAGCTTTATTGGCCTCTCGTCTTTCCTTATCACAATTTTGGTATCATTGCCTGGGGTTCTCCCTAAATTATCTATGATCTCTAATTACTCAAGACAAATCATCAATTAGAACAATAACAAACTGAAGCCACAGACAGCATTCTGCCCTCCCCCCTTTCTTAAATCTAAATCATTGAATATTTTAGATATTAAGTCTAAGTCACTTCACACCCTATCAAGTGCACTATATATATATATATATATATATATATATATATATATATATATATATATATATATATATATATATATATATATATATATATATATATATATATATATATATATATATATATGTCGTACCTAGTAGCCAGAACGCACTTCTCAGCCTACTATGCAAGGCCCGATTTGCCTAATACGCCAAGTTTTCATGAAATAATATTTTTTCGACAACCTAACCTACCTAACCTAACCTAACCTGACTTTTTCGGCTACCTAACCTAACCTAACCTATAAAGATAGGTTAGGTTAGGTTAGGTAAGGTTGGTTAGGTTCGGTCATATATCTACGTTAATTTTAACTCCAATTAAAAAAAATTGACCTCATACGTAATGAAATGGGTAGCTTTATCATTTCATAAGAAAAAAATTAGAGAAAATATATTAATTCAGGAAAACTTGGCTTATTATGCAAATCGGGCCTTGCATAGTAGGCAGAGAAGTGCGTTCTGGCTACTAGGTACGACATATATATATATATATATATATATATATATATATATATATATATATATATATATATATATATATATATATATATATATATATATATATATATATGAAACACTGAATTGCAATGCTAAACCTGTTCTTAAATACATGGTAGAGGGCTGTAGCAGAATCATTGAAATCCACACTAGAAACAAATATTTATTTGATATTCCAAGAGTGCGACTTAGCCAAAGTGGAAATATTCCACAAATCAAGAGTCCCAAAATGTAAAATGTTCTTCCCAATAACATTAAAGACAAAGACTGTCCCTCTCTCAACCAGTTTAAGAGAGAAACTAAGTACTACCTAATAAATGCCATGTAACCTACCTTACCTACTGATTGTCAACCTATGTCTTGCTATTATTAAACAATAATGAATAATGACTGAACTTGTAATACTGCTATATGCCAAGTAAAAAAAAATACTGTTTATATAGTTAAAATTACCATCGGCTGTTCTGTTGCAGTTTTGCTGTTCCGTTCAACATGTAATTATTGTCATTCTTTTTATTTTTTTCTACTTTTGTTCAACTTTTGCTTTTCATCTCAATTGTTTTTAACAATTAGTTTTAAGTGTTTATCCACAGCATGCCTGAAACACTGTGCATATTAGTGGCTTTAGGCATAGTATATTCTTGCTTTATCTAGAAATCCAACATTGTGCTTGTAACCCATTTTCTATGTACGTTTCTCAAAAAAACATTATCATCTTTAGCATTATCATTATGTTAAACAGGAATATTTTAGGGAATAGTATAGTGAAAGGATAGAAGAGTGGGGAATATAATATGTGATTTTTGAGAATATACCAACAGTTTGAGACTTTGCCTGTGTACTGTATGTGAGTGTTCAAATTTAGTCTCTTGTTTATGTATAAGCCAAGGAACTTTTTCATCATTTTTAATGGTAAAGTTGACATTATCTATTTGAAGGTGAATTTCATTTGATAATTTACTTCCAAATACAATGTAATAGGTCTTCTCTATATTTAGTTTGTTGGTTGACATCCAACCACATCCAGTTTGTTTCAATTTGTTGTTTACAATATTACTTATTGTGTGATGCATTGGAGTTTGAATAAATGAAGGTAGTATCGCCAGCAAATAGTATTGGTTTAAGGATGTTAGAGACATTTGGTAAATCATTGATGTATATAAGCAATAGGAGAGGTTCTAAGATGCTGCCCTGTGGCACTCCTACGGTTACAGTAGAGATGTGGGGGGGGGTTATGTCATTAATGGCTACATATTGGTGTCTATCATTAAGATATGATAGAATATAGTTATCAGGAAGGCCTCAGATTCTGTAATGATTAAGTTTAAGTAAAAGGTAGGTATGGCTTACAGTATCAAAGCCTGACTGTCAATTATATTAACCTGAATCTGGCAGTTATATTATCCTGAGACTGGCAATTATAAAACTCATATACAGTATATATATATATAAATAGCATAAATATGTTATTTACATTATCTTGAATCGGGCAGTTTTATATTTATATGGATCTAGCAATTTGATATATGTATATATGAATCTGGCAATTCTATATATATAAGTAGCAAGGAATTCTATATATATAAGTAGCAAGGAATTCTATATATATAAGTAGCAAGCAATTATATATATATATATATATATATATATATATATATATATATATATATATATATATATATATATATATATATATATATATATATATATATTGGTGTATACTGGCAGCAGGTTTTCTTTCAAACATGTTTCATTGAATATGACCGCATATTCTGTATTTATTATTTTCTGGTTTAGGGCTTCTATCCCTCTAACTATTTTCTTAGCATCAGGGCTTAATTGAAATAGGAGTTCTCCAAAACTCATTTTCGTACTTTTAAGGTGAAGAAAAGAAGTGATTTACTATAGAGTGTATTACACTTATTTGTATAATTTGCACGACGTTTCGAACCTCCATGGTTCATTCTCAAGTGAACAGATCTTACAATACTAGTTGATTTTATACCCGCATTAGGTCAGGTGATAATACAATGAAGGTGAAAACAGGGGGGATACATAAGGGATAAACATAGGGGCTGCAGAAGGCTTATTGGCCCATACGAGGCATCTCCTATCTAAACACAAAGATTAATCCAGTGTAATTGGCCTGTTATGTTGGACATTGTCTTCTGTGTTGGCATCGATATGTTCTTGTCTTGTCCTTACTCTCATGGTGGGTAGAGTAAATAGTTCCGTGATTTGGGTGTTCATGGTAGGTCGCTCTATTCTTATGTGAATTGCCTCAAGAATTTGTAATCTTCTTGAATCTTGGGTTTTGTCTATTATGCAAGTATTCTTGTTCAACATTTCTCTTGTTAGAGTAATGTCATGGGCTTGTCTCATGTGATTCCTAGGGGCACCAGATTGAAGATGGCATGTCAAACGCCTCGTCAGCTTGGTCGACGTCATACCTATGTACTTACATTGAAGGTTACATCCTTCGTGGGGGCAAGTGTACATGTATACAACGCTTGACTGCTGTAGAGGGTTCTCCGTCGGCTTCGGGCTGTTTTTGATAAGGAGTTCGGAAGTCTTCTTGGTTTTGTAGAATATTATCAGGTTTATGTTTTGGTTAGGAGTAGTGCTTTTTACTCCTTTACGGATTATTTCTTTCATTATTCTTTCCTCTTTTATATGTTCACTGTGCATGGTTGATTTGTAATATAAATTTATTGGGGGTGTTGTGGTTTCTGTTCTAGGTTCTGAATTATACCAACGGTCCAAGTGTCTTCTTATAGCAGCGTTTATTTCCGCGTTGCTATATCCGTTGTTCACCAATACCTGAGTTACTCTTTCAAACTCTCTACTCACGTTGCTCCATTCAGAGCAGTGGGTAAGCGCTCGACGAATATAAGCATTGAGAACACTGGCTTTGTATCTTTGGGGGCACTCACTTCTACCGTTCAGGCATAATCCTATGTTGGTGGGCTTGGTATATACGTTGGTGAACGTATATACCAAGCCCACCAACATAGGATTATGCCTGAACGGTAGAAGTGAGTGCCCCCAAAGATACAAAGTCAGTGTTCTCAATGCTTATGTTCGTCGAGCGCTTACCCACTGCTCTGAATGGAGCAACGTGAGTAGAGAGTTTGAAAGAGTAACTCAGGTATTGGTGAACAACGGATATAGCAACGCGGAAATAAACGCTGCTATAAGAAGACACTTGGACCGTTGGTATAATTCAGAACCTAGAACAGAAACCACAACACCCCCAATAAATTTATATTACAAATCAACCATGCACAGTGAACATATAAAAGAGGAAAGAATAATGAAAGAAATAATCCGTAAAGGAGTAAAAAGCACTACTCCTAACCAAAACATAAACCTGATAATATTCTACAAAACCAAGAAGACTTCCGAACTCCTTATCAAAAACAGCCCGAAGCCGACGGAGAACCCTCTACAGCAGTCAAGCGTTGTATACATGTACACTTGCCCCCACGAAGGATGTAACCTTCAATGTAAGTACATAGGTATGACGTCGACCAAGCTGACGAGGCGTTTGACATGCCATCTTCAATCTGGTGCCCCTAGGAATCACATGAGACAAGCCCATGACATTACTCTAACAAGAGAAATGTTGAACAAGAATACTTGCATAATAGACAAAACCCAAGATTCAAGAAGATTACAAATTCTTGAGGCAATTCACATAAGAATAGAGCGACCTACCATGAACACCCAAATCACGGAACTATTTACTCTACCCACCATGAGAGTAAGGACAAGACAAGAACATATCGATGCCAACACAGAAGACAATGTCCAACATAACAGGCCAATTACACTGGATTAATCTTTGTGTTTAGATAGGAGATGCCTCGTATGGGCCAATAAGCCTTCTGCAGCCCCTATGTTTATCCCTTATGTATCCCCCCTGTTTTCACCTTCATTGTATTATCACCTGACCTAATGCGGGTATAAAATCAACTAGTATTGTAAGATCTGTTCACTTGAGAATGAACCATGGAGGTTCGAAACGTCGTGCAAATTATACAAATAAGTGTAATACACTCTATAGTAAATCACTTCTTTTCTTCACCTTAAAAGTACGAAAATGAGTTTTGGAGAACTCCTATTTCAATTAAGCCCTGATGCTAAGAAAATAGTTAGAGGGATAGAAGCCCTAAACCAGAAAATAATAAATACAGAATATGCGGTCATATTCAATGAAAGATATATATATATATATATATATATATATATATATATATATATATATATATATATATATATATATATACAGTACTGTATATGAATCTGGCAATAATATTAGCCTGATTCTGATATTTGTATTATCTTAAATCTGGTATTTTATAAACTAAAACTTTGCATTTATATGAGTGACTCCAGAATTTGTATTATAATGCGGAGTATTTCATCGAAGTCTTAATTACTAATATTTATTTCATTTGTTTACATATGCCTTAATCTGACAATTTATTAATATAAAAGGATGTCTGCTTTTAAATTAGTGATTTAAAAAATTTGATGTAAAGTCCTTAGTTTGAATATTGTTTAATTGATAAGTATATTTATGATCATTATTGGCCTGTATTATGAGGTGTAGGAGTATCCTATATGGTTTTGATTGGTCGTTTAATTTCTTGTCTTGATGGATGTGAATGATGTTTAATTATTATTTATTTAGGCTCTATTATTAGTTCAGATTATTTATAGATAGAATAATGTGCAATAGATGGCTCTTAAAACCTGTTAATTATTATATTATTATTACTTGACAATTGTCTCAACATTCCAATTTACTGTCCTCTTACTATAAGTGTTGCTTTAATTAGCACATAAATGATCTTCACGTAATATGGTTTATTTACCCCCATGACAATGCTTCAGTATTTGTAAAGTTATAATTCCCGGTTATTAAGGTAATTAGAGAAATAACAAACCCTGAATATATGAACGTTAAAAGCATTTTGGTATGTGCAAAATATTCTTGTTTTGCAAGAACACTGGCTTACATCTTATGAATATCAAAACCACTTCAAATTTATTGATAGTTCTTTTTCCACTGCCAGTATTGACATGTCTATTGACTGGTCAGGTCCTGGAAGACCCTATGGTGCTGCTGCTATCCTGGGCATAACAATATGCAATGTAAAGTTGAGGTTGTCAATATTGTATCAGGGTTCACTCCTGCTATACTTGTGTCCTATAGTTATCTGGAGATGATTTCGGGGCTTATCGTCCCCACGGCCCGGTCCTCGACCAGGCCTCCTTTTTGTTACACAATCCCAAGGAAGCAGCCTGTAGCAGCTGTCTATCTCTCAGGTATATATTTACTGCTAGGTGAAAACACTCATCAGGATGAAAGAAACTCTGCCCATTTGTTTCCGTCTCCACCAAGGATCGAACCCGGAACCTCAGGTCTACGAATCCTATGTGCTGTCCACTCAGATGTCAGGCCCCTTTGCTCAGGGGCCTGAAAGGTGCTCAGCAGTATTTGATTATGTGTGTGTGTGTATATGCATGGTTTCCACAAGCAATATCAACTGTGCAGATGAGTATGGAAATGTATGATCAGAAATATATCAATTGACTAATTTGTATCATAATGCTGAACTCATGGGTGGTAGGGGATTTTTAACACTGATTTTACCTGCCAAGATATATACTTAAATTTGTTTAATGAATTTATGGATGCTGAAAATTTACATAATCCTGCTGGTAATGATTTATTTACTATTACTATAGCTTTGTCATGAGATAGGAATGGAAGGTCTCACATTGATCATTTTCTTATTGATGATATAACTGGTCACACCTTTAAGTATAAGGCTGTCAGTGATGACAACCTGTCCTAGTATCATCCTGCCATGGCCACCTCCAATATATATCACTCACAAGTTGCTGCTGCCAAAGATAACATAAACCTCCCTAGAACACACCTAAACGTAGGAAGGCCACTCTTGCTGACCTGGATAAGTTTAAATGCCTGCTTAACCAATACTCAAATCACAAGTGATGCAATTGCTTGCAATATTATTCAGTGCAATTTGCATCAGAACAATCTCAAGGACTTTTTCACATCTCTCATGTCAGTGAGAGATAGGGTAGGGGAAGAGTATTTATCTTATAACCAATAATAGTGGTAGTATGCCTGGTTGTAATAATCATGTTACGAAATTTAAAGAGATCTACCTTTTGGCATAACCTACGGAAAGATGTAGGGAGACCCAGATCTTTTGGCATAACCTATGGAAAGATGCAGGGTGCCCCAGACCTTTTGGCATAATCTACAGAAAGATGCAGGGTGCCCCAGACCTTTTGGCATAACCTATGGAAAGATGCAGGGTGCCCCAGACCTTTTGGCATAATCTACAGAAAGATGTAGGGTGCCCCAGACCTTTTGGCATAATCTACAGAAAGATGTAGGGTGCCCCAGACCTTTTGGCATAATCTACAGAAAGATGTAGGGTGCCCCAGACCTTTTGGCATAACCTATGGAAAGATGCAGGGTGCCCCAGACCTTTTGGCATAATCTACAGAAAGATGTAGGGTGCTCCAGACCTTTTGGCATAACCTATGGAAAGATGCAGGGTGCCCCAGACCTTTTGGCATAATCTACAGAAAGATGTAGGGTGCCCCAGACCTTTTGGCATAACCTATGGAAAGATGCAGGGTGCCCCAGACCTTTTGGCATAATCTACAGAAAGATGTAGGGTGCCCCAGACCTTTTGGCATAATCTACAGAAAGATGTAGGGTGCCCCAGACCTTTTGGCACAACCTACGGAAAGATGTAGGGTGCCCCAGACGTTTGGCATATCCTATGGAAAAATGCAGAGTGCCCCCAGCCCTTTTGGCATAACCTTTCTTGAATACTTTTCTTCACACTCCCACTCCATTTCCATCTTCACCGATGGGTCTAAGTCTGCAGTTGGTGTTGGCTACTCTGTTGTTTGTCCTGACCACACTTATATGTGTCACCTACCTCCGGAGACTAGCATCTTCTCTGCGGAACTTAATGCTTATTCTCTATGATTTTTGTCTCCTACTTTCTTGTTGTCAAGCTTCCTTTGTGGTTGTCGTTGACTCTTATAGTGCCCTCATGGCTCTCGGATGCCCTAATCCGGTCCATCTAGTGGTCTTCAAGGTTCAATATTGGCTGTTTCTTATTTCCAGTAAATTTAAGTCAGTAGAGTTTCGCTGGGTTCCCAGCCATATTGGTATCTTTTTAAATGAGGGTGCGGACACTGCCGTTAGGAAAGCTGTCCGCTCTTGTCCCATCTCCCGTAGAGGTATTCCTTCTTCCGACTTTTACCCAGTTATTCATTCCTACATCCTTACCCGTTACCAGGATTGTTGGTCTTCTGTTTCTGGTAACAAACTGCGTACACTTAAGAGTAGTGTGTCCTCGTGGCCTTCCTCCTACCACCGTAACCAGCGATGGGAAACGGCTCTGGCGAGGTTGCATATTGATCATATACGCTTAACTCAGTCACTTAATGGGGCACCGCCCTGCTCCTAAATGTCCAAATTTAATTGTCCCTCTTACAGTCATGCATTTCTTTGTTGAATGTCCTGACTTCCAGGACGAGCGTGTGTCTTCCTTTCTGACCGTCCCTCACAGTCGCTTGTCCCTCGATAGAGTTCTTGGTGAATCGAATATTTTTTATATCGTTCGCCATATGAGTTTCTGTTCTCGTATTGGCATCCTTCGTGATATTTAGTGCCCTCTGATTATTCTGCACATTTGATGGTGATGCATAGTCCTCCCGGTTTGGTGCCTTCTTTTGATAATTACTAACTTTTGGCATAACCTACTGAAAGATGCTGAGGTGCTCCAGACTTTTGGCTTAACTTATGGAAAGATGCAGGGTGCCCCAGAGCTTTTGGCATAACTTACGGAAAGATGTAGAGTGCTCTAGACGTTTTGGCATAACCTACGGAAAGATGTAGGGTGTCCCAGACCTTTTGGCATAACCTACGGAAAGATGCAGGGTTTCCCAGACCTTTTAGCCTAACCCACAAAAAGATGCAGGGTACCGCAGACCTTTTGGCATGACCTACGGAAAGAAGAAGGGGGGGGGGCAGACCTTCTGGCATAACATACGTAAAGATGCAGGGGGCCCCAGAGATGGTTGGTGGCCCCAGCTCAGGTGTGGCACCAGGGCTCAATATCATCAAGAAAGAGGATTAAGAAAGAGAAAGATAATATTGTGAGATCAAAAGTTGCCGATAATCTTTCAAGGAAAAAGTTTTATGAATTTTTGGGTGAAATTAGAAACAAAAGGTTCATGCAGAGGAGTAACAAAAGCTATAGATGATGTCTCTGGGGCACATTAATATATGAAATGGTTTAAAAGAAAAATCGTTAACATTGTAGAACACTGCGAGGTGCAGGACAGATGAGACTGAAACTGACCTAATTACAGCTGTATGGGAAACCTGTATGCACCCTGCCCCCCCCCCTAATGTTAAACACCTGCACACAGTAACCCCTGTAATGGCCCTAATGTTAAACACCTGCATACAGTAACCCCTGTAATGGCCCTAATGTTAAACACCTGCACACTGTAACCCCTGTAATGGCTCTAATGTTAAACACCTGCACACAGTAACCCCTGTAATGGCCCTAATGTTAAACACCTGCACACTGTAACCCCTGTAATGGCTCTAATGTTAAACACCTGCACACTGTAACCCCTGTAATGACTCTAATGTTAAACACCTGCACACTGTAACCCCTGTAATGGCTCTAATGTTAAACACCTGCACACAGTAACCCCTGTAATGGCCCTAATGTTAAACACCTGCACACTGTAACCCCTGTAATATATGGCCCTAATGTTAAACACCTGCACACAGTAACCCCTGTAATGGCCCTAATGTTAAACACCTGCACACTTTAACCCATGTATTGGTTGAGAAAACATAGAAAGCTAAACAATAGGAATTATGATATTTTACATAATTATGATATAATACAGTAATATATTATGATATATTACTGTATTTTATTTTTTTTGTATACAAGGGTTCTAACATTCCTGTACAGCCAATAGCACGTGTAGCGAGTAGATTATCCCAATAATATACTCGCTCCAAATGCATTGTTAATATTCCTGTCAACCTTTGGAGATGAATGAGGTGAGGCGTTGCCTGGGCAACACGGTGAGGTGTTGCCCGAAGCATATAAGCAGCGGTGTAGCGAACATTGGCTAGTCTACTTTCAAGTGTGGTCTAGAGCAGACACTTGCGAGATACTGTACCGACGCTCAGTGCGCTCAACTAACACCAAAGTATCACCGGTGTACTTCTGTATATTCGACCAAATATATATATAGTATCTTAGTGTCTGTGTTTATTTGTCACCATACTTTACGTAACAATAGAACCATTACATTGGTGACCCCGGAGTGACCCGAACACCCAGCCTTCTGATCTGATCTTTCCTGCAACACCATCGACTTATGGTGGATCCCGCAGGTGCAGTACTTCGAGCCTCTCCTAGTACCTCTACACAAGTTAACATCGTCACCCCAGTCGCATCTACGGAACTTCAAGCACTCCTGGATGAATTCAAAGATGTGACCCAACCCGCCAGCCCTCGACCAGAGGTGCAACATACGATTACGCATCACATTACTACAACGGGAGCACCTACCTTCGCCAGACCACGCCGCCTGGCACTGGAACGACTGGCGGTAGCACGTGCTGAATTCAATAAGCTACAGGAGGCGGGAATAATCCGCCCTTCGAACAGTCCATGGGCTTCACCTCTCCATATGGTCCCGAAAACAGCCCCAGGGGAATGGCGCCCTTGCAGAGACTACAGGGCTCTCAACGTTCGCACTCTGCCGGATCGCTACCCAATACCACACATCCAGGATTTCTCACAGGGATTGAGCAACGCAACCGTTTTTCGAAAATTGACCTTGTGCGGGCATTTCACCAGATCCCTGTGGAACCGGCAGACATTCCGAAAACAGCGATCACAACACCTTTTGGACTGTTTGAATTCGTCCGGATGCCTTTTGGTCTACGGAATGCAGCCCAGACATTCCAACGCTTCATCGACCAAGTAGTTAAGGACCTTCCTTTTTGCTACGCCTACATTGACGATCTGCTGGTGGCCAGTACATCACCAACAGAACATCTGCTACACCTCCGACTCCTTCTCACCCGTCTGCGCAACTTCGGCTTGCAGCTCAACTCCGAGAAGTGTATTTTCCATGTTCCAGAGCTGGATTTCTTGGGACACCGTGTGTCAGCAGCAGGGGTCCAACCACTAGAGAAGAAAATCGAGGCAATCAAGGAATTCCCGCGCCCATCTACTCCAAAGAAGTTGCAAGAATTTCTTGGTGTAGTGAATTTTTATCATCGATTCATCCCACATTGTTCGGACATCTTGCGATACTTATACGACCTCTTACGAGGTCGGAAACTCACGTCCCGTCTTCCGTTGGAGTGGACTCCCCAGGCAGAGACAGCATTCACCGACATAAAACACAATTAAGCTGGTGGAATTCACCTTGCTCGCACACCCAGTGTCTGACGCTCCCACCAATCTATCTACCGACGCTTCAAACACAGCAATTGGTGCTGTACTACAACAGCTCGTTGAAGGAGAATGGCGCCCAATTGCATTCTTTTCAGGGCGCCTGTCACCCACTGAAGAGAAGTACAGCACTTTTGATAGGGAACTGCTCGCCATCTACTCAGCCATACAACATTTCCGGCACTTTCTCGAGGGGCGGAACTTCCACATCCTCACAGACCACAAACCTCTCACTTATACGCTGGCGGCCAAGGGTGATGCTCACTCTCCTCGAGTAGCCAACCACCTGGGATTTATTTCCCAATTTACCTCGGATATCCGTCATGTCAAAGGAACTAATAATGTCATAGCCGATGCACTGTCTCGACCCACCATAAACCACGTCGTGACAAACCCAGCTCAGGTGGACTATTGTGTAATCAGTAAGGCCCAACGGGAAGACCCTGATCTGCAGCGATTACGAACATCTGACACAGCTCTCCGGTTCATCGAGATTCCCATGGAAGGTGGCGGAAGGATAATCTGTGACACCTCACGGACGGGAGCACTTAGGCCCTACATTCCTGCCCAGTTTCGCTGGAAAACGTTCTCAGTATTTCACTCCCTAGCACACCCAGGAGTACGTGCTTCCCAGAAACTACTAACAAAGCGTGTTGTATGGCCAGGAATCAATGCCGATGTTCGACGATGGACTCGCTCATGTCTCCAGTGCCAGCGAGCGAAAACACATCGTCACACAAAGAGCCCTCTTCAACAGTTTCCGTTACCTTCTGACCGTTTCGAGGTGGTGCATGTAGACATCGTTGGACCATTACCGTCGGCAAGAGGATATTCTTATCTACTCACCTGCATCGATCGATTCTCCAGATGGCCGGAAGCAATCCCATTAATCAACATCTCAGCTGAGTCAGTGGTCCAGGCTTTCCTCTCTGGATGGGTCGCCCGTTTTGGCAGCCCCTCTGTCATCATCACCGACCAAGGACGACAGTTCGAATCATATCTATGGAAGGAACTTATGGAATTCCTCGGCACCACACATAACCGAACCACAGCATACCACCCTGAGTCGAACGGAATGGTAGAACGCTTTCATAGACAACTAAAAGCTGCCCTAAGAGCTCAAGCACGCCCTGATGATTGGATCGACAACCTTCCATTAGTCTTGCTTGGCATCCGTTCGGCCACGAAGGAGGGCAGTGGATTCTCGGCAGCAGACTTCGTATACGGATCTAGCCTGCGGCTTCCGGGCGAATTCTTAACCCCAACGCCACTTATCACACCCCCAGACCCCACTTTTGTCCAGAAATTACGGGCGGCCATGACAAACATTCGGCCTACACCACCACGCCAACCGACAACTCGTGCTACATATGTGCCTCATGAGCTCCACACAACTGAACACGTGTTTGTAAGAGTCGACGCCCTCTACAGTCACCTTACGAAGGACCATTTAAAGTGGTTTCTCGAACACCGAAGTTCTTCACCATTGAACGCCGAGGACAGCGGGTAAACATCTCCATCGATCGCCTTAAACCAGCACACTGTGACGCTGCCCCAGATATCCCTCCAGAGACACATCCGCCGACTACGCAGTTAACTTTTCGACCACAGTTACCAGCAGCACCGCCACCTACGACAACGGACGATCCTGTACGACCTCCCACCCTACAACCCCAGTTACCAGCCGCACCACAACCTGATCCTGCGACGACGGACGATCCTGTGCGACCTCCCACCCTACGACCCCAGTTAGATGACATCAGCGAAGAGGAGGAAGTTAACTTTGATGGTTATGTAACGCGAGCAGGGCGTACAATTCGCCGACCAGCTAAGTTCCTTGATCAAGTATTTTTCCTTTCATCCCCTGGGAGGGGGAGTTCTATAGCGAGTAGATTATCCCAATAATATACTCGCTCCAAATGCATTGTTAATATTCCTGTCAACCTTTGGAGATGAATGAGGTGAGGCGTTGCCTGGGCAACACGGTGAGGTGTTGCCCGAGCATATAAGCAGCGGTGTAGCGAACATTGGCTAGTCTACTTTCAAGTGTGGTCTAGAGCAGACACTTGCGAGATACTGTACCGACGCTCAGTGCGCTCAACTCACACCAAAGTATCACCGGTGTACTTCTGTATATTCGACCAAATATATATATAGTATCTTAGTGTCTGTGTTTATTTGTCACCATACTTTACGTAACAATAGAACCGTTACAGTAATAGAAAGTCTCCCAATGAAAAAGGCTGCCTATGATCCGACAATCCCAAGGCGCATAATAGAAGAGCAAATGTATAGCATAGCAGCAGCACGAGCCACCCACATCTTCACAGACGGATCGGTGGACACAGAAAATGAGAGTGCTGGCGCTGCTCTTTGCACGACCAGCGTTCAGGCATATTGGAGACTGGGAGGACTAGTATCATCAACCCAAACTGAGCTGTTCGCCATACAACAGGCATTCGCATATGTGATTGCACAAAACACTCAAAATGCAATCATACACACAGACTCAAAAGCTGCACTTCAAATACTAGGACAAAAACAGTGGAAAGATAATGTGGAAATAATTACCACCATTTTGTATCGAGGAGCAGTCGCTAAAGGCAAAGGCCTCAACATAACTTTAAACTGGATCCCATCCCATATTGGAATCCCATTAAATGAAAAAGCTGATGAAATTGCTAAATTGGCAACTCGTCATCCAGTGATACATAAAACAATTCAACCCAGCCTAGAGAACATAAAAAACATCATCACCAAAAAACTCTCACATCTCAACAAAGCCTACCTGCACCAGAGAATAGCTGAAGGTTCGCCATCTGCAACATGGTATCTTCAGGCAACCAAATTAGAAAGGTTAAATATCCCAAAAGGAATCCACAGGGAAATAGCAGTTAGGCTATATAGACTACGTCTAGGTTACAGATGCAACTGGGAGATTGGTGAACCCCGACAGAGAGAGTGCATCTTCTGCCAAACTGTCACAGAAAAGCCATTACTTCACTATCTTCTGGAATGTGACCAACCAATGCTTTAAGAGTTCCTGAATCATGCAGTGGCCACCCTGAAGCCATCAACACAGCCACTCTCCCCCACGATAACAGCTTGATGGTTAAATGCAACCTCAGAACACTGGGAAAAAAAAAATTGTACCACTTACGGGCTATTCATGCCCGTGCCACCTCTTGGGTGGCTTAATCTTTATCAATCAATCAATCAAGAAGATATCACCATCTGGTCACCACTTGGTCCGGGAGACATCTCCCGTCACGCAGGGTGCATTCGCACCTCCACAGATCTCCAGTATCAGCTCTTGATACTGGTAATGGCTCAAAAAGGGCCACCACTTTCGGGCTATTCATGCCCGTGCCACCTTTTGGGTGGCTTCATCTTCATCAATCAATTCAATCTGTTTAAATCACGGAAGACATCTTCCGTCACGCAGGGTGCAGTCGCACCTCCACAGATCTCCAGTATCATCTATTGATACTGGTGATGGCTCAAAAGGGTCACCACTTACGGGCTATTCATGCCCGTGCCACCTTTTGGGTGGCTTCATCTTCATCTTAACACATTCACAAGGGAGACATCTCCCGTCACGCAGGGTGCATTCGCACCTCCACAGATCTCCAGTATCAGCTCTTGATACTGGTAATGGCTCAAAAGGGCCACCACTTACGGGCTATTCATGCCCGTGCCACCTTTTGGGTGGCTTAATCTTCATCAATCAATCATCTTCCTGGGGGTCAACATCTCTCAGAGAGTAAGGCTGAACAACGAGCCTGGGTCAGCCTGTGAGAGGTCAGTGTGGAGAGGTTAGTTAGTGTGTGTTGGAGGCTTCCTGGGGGTCAACATCTCTTAGAGGGTAAGGCTGAACAACTAGCCTGGGTCAGCCTGTAAGAGGTCAGTGTGGAGAGGTTAGTTAGTGTGTGTTGGAGGCTTCCTGGGGGTCAACATCTCTCAGAGAGTAAGCCTGAACAACTAGCCTGGGTCAGCCTGTGAGAGGTCAGTGTGGAGAGGTTAGTTAGTGTGTGTTGGAGGCTTTCTGGGGGTCAACATCTCTCAGAGAGTAAGGCTGAACAACTGGCCTGGGTCAGCCTGTGAGAGGTCAGTGTGGAGAGGTTAGTTAGTGTGTGTTGGAGGCTTCCTGGGGGTCAACATCTCTCAGAGAGTAAGGCTGAACAACTGGCCTGTCTGTGGTGTTTAAGGTATCTGTCTCTGAAGTTTTAGTACAGTGTAGAGTCCACATCATTTTTGTATTCAGTATTCAGTTTAGGAAGTGTTCAGATAGAACGTTTGAAACTTACCATTATTTTCAGTGTTAATCTTTGCTGTAATAAATCTGTTATAGAATTTGTGGTGTTTAGTGGAATTTCCCCAACGATAATTTTTCATTGTTGTTGATCTTAAGTCCCCATGTTTGAAACTTAGGTTCCCCCTGTCAGCCTGCTGCTGCTTTAGATTCAGCTACTTACAACAAAAGTTCCAAAGTAGCACGGGCTATGGTGAGCCCGTAGTGGACTTACCTGGCACAGGAGCGGGGCTATAACTGCCCTGTAAGCCAGCAAGCATTTATTTAATACCAAAGATAGTCCCTTTATACTTAGATTTAATTCCCACACTAACGTCGAAATCTTATCCCATCCTTTTCCGATAACTGGGGATCCATTTTCGGGGTTTATGCCTAGTTGAGGGTATCCTGCTCCACCGTCAATTGAGGAAACTAATCAGTGGGTAGCAGGTGGTAGCGGAGAACTTCAGAGTTGCAGTATAACATAGAAGGGTACAGTATCCTCCAGCCGTGACATCTAAACTGTCAAATGTTTAGATCTTGACGAGGTGAACTATTATAGGCTACACAGCACATACTCTGGTTCCTGTATATAGTTTTACTTAGTAACGACCAGCATTTAACCAGGAAAGTGAGGGTTAGAGCTAGCCCCCCGTACACATAATCAAATACTGCTGAGCACCTTTCAGGCCCCTGAGCAAAGGGGCCTGACATCTGAGTGGACAGCACATCGGATTCGTAGACCTGAGGTTCCGGGTTAGATCCTTGGTGGAGACGGAAACAAATGGGCAGAGTTTCTTTCATCCTGATGAGTCTGTTCACCTAGCAGTAAATATATACCTGAGAGATAGACAGCTGCTACAGGCTGCTTCCTTGGGATTGTGTAACAAAAAGGAGGCCTGGTCGAGGACCGGGCCGTGGGGACGATAAGCCCCGAAATCATCTCCAGATAACTATAGGACACAAGTATAGCAGGAGTGAGCCCTGATACAATATTGACAACCTCAACTTTACATTGCATATTGTTATGCCCAGGATAGCAGCAGCACCATAGGGTCTTCCAGGACCTGACCAGTCAATAGACATGTCAATACTGGCAGTGGAAAAAGAACTATCAATAAATTTGAAGTGGTTTTGATATTCATAAGATGTAAGCCAGTGTTCTTGCAAAACAAGAATATTTTGCACATACCAAAATGCTTTTAACGTTCATATATTCAGGGTTTGTTATTTCTCTAATTACCTTAATAACCGGGAATTATAACTTTACAAATACTGAAGCATTGTCATGGGGGTAAATAAACCATATTACGTGAAGATCATTTATGTGCTAATTAAAACAACACTTATAGTAAGAGGACAGTAAATTGGAATGTTGAGACAATTGTCAAGTAATAATAATATAATAATTAACAGGTTTTAAGAGCCATCTATTGCACATTATTCTATCTATAAATAATCTGAACTAATAATAGAGCCTAAATAAATAATAATTAAACATCATTCACATCCATCAAGACAAGAAATTAAACGACCAATCAAAACCATATAGGATACTCCTACACCTCATAATACAGGCAATAATGATCATAAATATACTTATCAATTAAACAATATTCAAACTAAGGACTTTACATCAAATTTTTTAAATCACTAATTTAAAAGCAGACATCCTTTTATATTAATAAATTGTCAGATTAAGGCATATGTAAACAAATGAAATAAATATTAGTAATTAAGACTTCGATGAAATACTCCGCATTATAATACAAATTCTGGAGTCACTCATTTATATGCAAAGTTTTGGTTTATAAAATACCAGATTTAAGATAATACAAATATCAGAATCAGGCTAATATTATTGCCAGATTCATATACAGTACTGTATATATATACTACTTATATATATAGAATTCCTTGCTACTTATATATATAGAATTGCCAGATTCATATATACATATATCGAATTGCTAGATCCATATAAATATAAAACTGCCCGATTCAAGATAATGTAAATAACATATTTATGCTATTTATATATATATATACTGAATATGAGTTTTATAATTGCCAGTCTCAGGATAATATAACTGCCAGATTCAGGTTAATATAATTGACAGTCAGGCTTTGGTACTGTAAGCCATACCTACCTTTTACTTAAACTTAATCATTACAGAATCTGAGGCCTTCCTGATAACTATATTCTATCATATCTTAATGATAGACACCAATATGTAGCCATTAATGACATAACCCCCCCCCACATCTCTACTGTAACCGTAGGAGTGCCACAGGGCAGCATCTTAGAACCTCTCCTATTGCTTATATACATCAATGATTTACAAAATGTCTCTAACATCCTTAAACCAATACTATTTGCTGGCGATACTGCCTTCATCTATTGAAACTCCAATGCATCACACAATAAGTAATATTGTAAACAACAAATTGAAACAAACTGGATGTGGTTGGATGTCAACCAACAAACTAATATAGAGAAGACCTATTACATTGTATTTGGAAGTAAATTATCAAATGAAATTCACCTTCAAATAGATAATGTCAACATTACCATTAAAAAGATGAAAAAGTTCCTTGGCCTATACATAAACAAGAGACTAAATTTGAACACTCACATACAGTACACAGGCAAAGTCTCAAACTGTTGGTATATTCTCAAAAATCACATATTATATTCCCCACTCTTCTGTCCTTTCACTATACTATTCCAAAAGCTATTCCTGTTTAACATAATGATAATGCTAAAGATGATAATGCTTTTTTGAGAAACATACATAGAAAATGGGTTACAAGCACAATGTTGGATTTCTAGATAAAGCAAGAATATACTATGCCTAAAGCCACTAATATGCACAGTGTTTCAGGCATGCTGTGGATAAACACTTAAAACTAATTGTTAAAAACAATTGAGATGAAAAGCAAAAGTTGAACAAAAGTAGAAAAAAATAAAAAGAATGACAATAATTACATGTTGAACGGAACAGCAAAACTGCAACAGAACAGCCGATGGTAATTTTAACTATATAAACAGTATTTTTTTTTACTTGGCATATAGCAGTATTACAAGTTCAGTCATTATTCATTATTGTTTAATAATAGCAAGACATAGGTTGACAATCAGTAGGTAAGGTAGGTTACATGGCATTTATTAGGTAGTACTTAGTTTCTCTCTTAAACTGGTTGAGAGAGGGACAGTCTTTGTCTTTAATGTTATTGGGAAGAACATTTTACATTTTGGGACTCTTGATTTGTGGAATATTTCCACTTTGGATAAGTCGCACTCTTGGAATATCAAATAAATATTTGTTTCTAGTGTGGATTTCAAAGATTCTGCTACAGCCCTCTACCATGTATTTAAGAACAGGTTTAGCATTGCAATTCAGTGTTTCATATATATATATATATATATATATATATATATATATATATATATATATATATATATATATATATATATATATATATATATATGTCGTACCTAGTAGCCAGAACTCACTTCTGAGCCTACTATGCAAGGCCCGATTTGCCTAATAAGCCAAGTTTTCATGAATTAATTGCTTTTCGACTACCTAACCTACCTAACCTAACCTAACCTAACTTTTTCGGCTATCTAACCTAACCTAACCTATAAAGATAGGTTAGGTTAGGTTAGGTAGGGTTGGTTAGGTTCAGTCATATATCTACGTTAATTTTAACTCCAATAAAAAAAATTGACCTCTTACATAATGAAATGGGTTGCTTTATCATTTCATAAGTAAAAAATTAGAGAAAATATATTAATTCATGAAAACTTGGCTTATTAGGCAAATCGGGCCTTGCATTGTAGGCTGAAAAGTGAGTTCTGGCTACTAGGTACGACATATATATATATATATATATATATATATATATATATATATATATATATATATATATGTCGTACCTAGTAGCCAGAACGCACTTCTCAGCCTACTATGCAAGGCCCGATTTGCATAATAAGCCAAGTTTTCCTGAATTAATATATTTTCTCTAATTTTTTTCTTATGAAATGATAAAGCTACCCATTTCATTACGTATGAGGTCAATTTTTTTTAATTGGAGTTAAAATTAACGTAGATATATGACCGAACCTAACCAACCTTACCTAACCTAACCTAACCTATCTTTATAGGTTAGGTTAGGTTAGGTAGCCGAAAAAGTCAGGTTAGGTTAGGTAGGTTAGGTTGTCGAAAAAATATTATTTCATGAAAACTTGGCGTATTAGGCAAATCGGGCCTTGCATAGTAGGCTGAGAAGTGCGTTCTGGCTACTAGGTACGACATATATATATATATATATATATATATATATATATATATATATATATATATATATATATATATATATATATATATATATATATATATATATATATAGTGCACTTGATAGGGTGTGAAGTGACTTAGACTTAATATCTAAAATATTCAATGATTTAGATTTAAGAAAGGGGGGAGGGCAGAATGCTGTCTGTGGCTTCAGTTTGTTATTGTTCTAATTGATGATTTGTCTTGAGTAATTAGAGATCATAGATAATTTGGGGAGAACCCCAGGCAATGATTCCAAAATTGTGATAAGGAAAGACGAGAGGCCAATAAAGCTTAACCAAAGTAGAGGGTGACGTACATAATATCTGATTTAGAAAAGAATGCCAAGTGATTTTAAAATATTTTTTTTGCTACATTTTGTATGTGGCACTGAAAATTCAGCTTTTAATCAATGAGAACATCATGGAATATACTATATACTTTATTACCAATCTGGATATTGCTAATTCTTAAGATTGGAGAAAATGAGGGTTGTGTAAACAGCCAATAAAACTGGCTTGAGGTATTGAGAGGCATTCGGAATGTCATTAATGTAGATGAGAAAGAGTAGGCAAGTAATTATCAAAAGAGGGCACCAAGCCCGGAAGGCTCAGAAGCACCATCAACTGTGTGGGATTTAAAAAAATGGTAAATATCACTAAGGATGCCAATTCGAGAACAAAAGTGCATAAGGCAAACAATATCAAAGGTATCTAATTCATCAAGGATTCTATCAAGGAACAAGTGACCACGAGGGACAGTCAGGAAACAAGACACACATACCTCCTGGAAGTCAGGACATTCAACAAGGATATGCACGACAGTAAGAGGGACAATGCAGATTGGAAAATAAAGAGCAGGGCGGCGCTCCATTAAGTGCCTATGAATTAAACATTTATGGCTAATACGTAATCTCATTAGAGCCATTTCTCACCACCAATTATGGTGATGGGAGGAGGGCCATGGGGACACACTACCTTTAAGAGTATGCAGTTTGTCACGAGTAACAGAAGACCAACAATCCTGCCAATGGGTAAGGATGGAGGAATGAATAACTGGGTAGAAGTCAGAATAAGGAACACCTTTAAGGGAGATGGGGCAAGTGTAGATAGCCTCCTTAGTGACAGAGTCCACATGCTCATTTAAGGACACACAAATATGGCTGGGAAACTGACAAAATTCCACTGTCCTAAATCTATTGGAGATAAGAAACAGCCAATGTTGAATTTCGACTACAACTGAATGAACTGGATTAAAGGGCTCCAGAGCCATGAGGGCACTGTGAGAGTCAACTACAACAATAAAGGAAAATTGACAACAAGAAAGCTGTTGACAAAGAGCATACAAAATAGCACAAAGTTCTGCTGTGGAGATGCTAGTCTCTGGATGCAGGCGACACATAGGTGTGGTCAGGAAAAACAACAGAGTAGGCTACACCATCTGCAGACTTTGACCCCATCTGTGAAGACGGAAATGGAGCGGAAGTGTGAAGAAAAGTGTGCAAGGAAAAGTACGACATAAGCGAGAGTGAGGAGGGTGTTGTAGGGACTGTGCAATGTAGCAAAGACAGTAGCGATCATGGCGATCCTGTAGATACAGTATGCCTGTTTCATCATACCGACTTAGGGTAGGAGTCAAACGCAAGGCACCAGAGCTGAGGCATAACCCATTATGGTGCAGAGCATCAAGACAGCATAGAGTAGAAGGAGAGGCAGACGAGTAAGCAAGACAACCATACTTGAGTTTAGACAGCACGAAGGTGGAGCGTGCTCGTATCAGCTCCCAAGGAAGTATAACTTACCTTAAGTAAATTAAGGACCTTAGAGCATCCAACTCAGAGGTTAGAGATATGGAGAGACCAAAACAAACGAGTTTCAAAGATTAACTCCATAAGTTTAGCAAAATCTTTGCACAAAAGGGGATTACCATAAAGCGACAAAGGGGGATGAAGAACGACCTACTTCCGAGTAAAAGTCATCGCAAAAGTTTTAGTTGTAGAGAACTTGATGCCATGATTGGTGTCCCAGGATGACACGGCATCAATCACAAGTTGAAGTCGCCGTTGAAGGAAAGGCAAGTCATCACCTTGACAGCAATGGGTAAGATTGTCAACATAGAGAGCTGATGAGATTCCAGAGGGAAGGGAGTAAAGAAGACCACTGAGGGCAACCAGGAAAATTAGTAAGTGCTCAGAACACTACTGTGGGGTACACCTTCATATTGCCGTAAAGAGGCAGAATGGTACAAACCATCACTAAAGGAACGATTAGAGCGGAAGCTTCGTTGGAAAAGAGGAGATTACCACGAATGGAGTTGGGACAAAATATGGTATCTCCAGGTGGTGTCATATGCCTTTTCCAGGTCAAAAAAAGGACAGCAACAACAGAGGTCTTTGCAGCAAAAGCAGTACATATATAGACCATGTTCACCAAGACATCAGTCATGACACTTGTAAAAGCCAAATTGAGAAGGCAAGTGGTGGCGATAGTGTTCTAAGAACAACATCATAAGGACATTGAACATACGTTCAAAGAGTTTGCAGACGCAACTCGTGAGGGCAATGGGGCAGATGTCTTTAGCAGCTATCCCTAGAGACCCTGGTTTTTGAATAGGAAAAACCACCACCTGAAGCCAGTTCTCAGGGACAAATGATGACTGCCAGATAGGGTTAAACAGATTCAGTATATACTGAAACCATGCATTGAGAGAGGTGACATTCATTAGGAGATGTTTCGCTTTCTGAGCCCGCTGCCATAGAACCGCAGAGAGTCAGGGCAGACTGGTGTTCGGAGAGAGAGATCATTATAGAGAAGCTGGAGATGCATGCGAAAATCTATAGGACAAGATTCATGAAGGTGCTTACGAATAAGGAAAGATGAAGGAAGACTAGAACTGGAGCCCCAGTCGAAAAAGGGGAACACAGTTCGGTGGCGACTGACACAGGATCCGCCACAATAGAATCATGGAAGTGAAGGACTGGTGAGACAACTGGAACAAACTTACCCACAATCTTACGGGTTTTCTTCCAGATCTGGGGCAGAGGAATATCAGACGTAATGGTGGAGACAAAAGATTTCCAACTCTCAAGTTTAACCGTACGGCAGTCACCTTATAAAACAAAAGAAAACAGCCGTCTGTCTGCATCTGTCTTTCTTCCAGGCTGCACTCTTACAGAGGACAGTCGAAACACCCAGCATTCCACCTGGGAACGCACTTCCGCATGCCCCTGGAGGTAGAGCAAGGAATAGAGTGGACGGTAGCGTCTAATATGGTGTGATGAAAAAGGAGTAGGGCTCGACGGTGAGGCAGATAGGAGAGGTCAGAAAGAGTAGCATGTAGAGTGAATAGATTCCAGTCAGCCTTGGCAAACTGCCACCTAGGGAAGGAGAGAGAAGGGTGAAAAGAGAAAAAGGTGACAAGGATGGGGAAATGGTCACTGTTATGGAGTCACGAAGAATCCACCATGTGAAATCTAAATAAAGACAAGACGAAAAAGAGGGAGGTGGTGATGAAGAACAGGAACTACAGGAGGGGTAAAAGTCAAAGCATGACAAGAGGCGAGAGGAAGGATGTTGCAAGGACCGTGCAAGATATCAAAGACAGTGGCGATCACGGTGATCCTGGAAAGATAGGAAGGCAGTATCAACATACAAGCTGAGGGTGGGAATCGAACGAAAGGCACCAGAGCTGAGGCGCAACCCAGTACGGTGCAAAGCATCACGACGACGAAGAGTAGAAGGAGACGAGTAAGCAGGGCAACCATAATCGAGTTTAGACAGGACGAGAGACGAATGTAAAGAGAGGAGTGTGCGGCTATCAGCTCCCCAAGAAGTATGGGACAAAACCTTAAGGATGGTAAGGGTCTTGGAGCATTCAACTCGGAGGTAAGAGATATGAGGCGACCAAGACAAACAAGTGTCAAAGATTAACCCCAAAAGCTTAGCGGACTCCCTGAACACAAGGAGATGACCATAAAGTGAAAGAGGGACAAAGAACGACATGCTTCTGAGTAAAAGTCATAGCACAAGTCTTAGACATAGAGAACTTGAAGCCATGTTAAGTGGCCCAAGATGACATGGCATCAATCGCAAGTTGAAGCCACCGTTGAAGGAGAGGTGAATCATCATCCCGACAGCAAAGGGTAAGATCGTCGACATAGAGAGCGAAGAAAACGCCTGAAGGGAGGAAATAAGACCATTGAGTGCAACTAGAAAAAGAGTAGTACTCAGAACACTACCTTGGGGTACACCCTCATATTGCCTAAAAGGGGCAGAGAGAGTGGCACTAAGCCTAACTCGAAAGAAACGAGAGATAAAGCTTTGGAGGAAGAGAGGGAGATTACCACGAAGGCAAGATGAATGAAGTTGTGACAGAATATGATATCTCCAGGTGGTGTCGTAAGCCTTTTCCAGGTCAAAGAAGACGGCAACAACAGAGGTCTTCGCAGTAAAAGCAGTACAAATATAGACCTCTAAGTTTGCCAGGACATCTGTTGTGCTGCGGCACTTGTGAAAACCAAATTAAGAAGGGGAGAGGTGGTGAGTGTTCTAAAAACCACATCAGACAAACGTTAACCATACGTTCAAAAGAGTTTGCAGACAACTCATGAGGGCAATAGGGTGGAAGTCCTTAGGGAATGTCCCGAGAGACCCTGGAAACATAACAGGGAGGACAGGGAGGACAACGGCATCAAGCCAGTCCTCAGGTACTGAAGACAACTCTTAGACCCGATTATACAGACTCAGTAAATACCGAGACATGCACAGATGGAGATGGTGAAGCATCTCATAATGAATGCCATCGGAACCCACTGCCATAGAACCACAGAGGGACCGGGCAGACTTAAGTTCAGAGAAGGGATCGTTATAGGGAAGGCTGAGATGAGTGCAGAAATCTAAAGGACGAGATTTAAGAACAGGCTTACGAAGAAGGAAAGATTAAGGAAGATGAGAACCAGAGCTAACAGATGAAAAGTGGGAACCCAGTTCGGTCGCAACGTGCAACGGGTCCACCACAAGAGTACAACGGAGGTGGAGGACCGGCGAGACATCAGAAGCAAACTTACCCACTATCTTGCGGATACCCCTCCAGATCTGCGGCAGAGTATTTTCGGACGTAATGGTGGAAACATAAAACCTCCAACACTCACGTTTACCTGTACAGATGGTCCTACGGACCACTGAACTCGCCTTCCGAAACAAAAGACAAAAATCAGCCATCTGCCGGCGGCGGTGTCTCTTCCAGGCTGCACACTTATAGCAGACAGCCCAAGCACAGTCCACATTCCACCAGGGAACGCACTTCCATGTTTCCTGAGAGGTAGAGCGAGGAAAAGAGTGGAGGGCAGCATTGAAGACGGTGTCATGAAAAAGGACGAGGGAGCAAGGGAGAAGCAAAATGGAGAGGTCGGAGAGAGTAGCACAGAGGGTAAATTGATGCCAGTCAGCCTCGGCAAACTGCCACCTAGAGAAGGAGAGGGCAGGGTGAAAAGAAAAAAGGTAACAAGGATGGGGAAATGGTCACTGCCATGGAAGTCATCAAGAACCTGCCATGTGAAATTCATGTAAAGAGACAACAAGCAAAGAAAAAATCAAGACAGGAAAGGGTGCAGTCCAAGAGTCCAAATGAGTGGGCTCATCAGAATTCCTTAGAGACAGGGAAGAAGAGAGGATGAGCGGTTCAAGAAGGCGACCCCGGGTGCTTGTCAGAACATCACCCCAGAGGGTATGTCGACAACTGAAATCACCCAGCAGGAGCACAGACTCTGGCAAGGAGTCCACGAGGTGTTTAAGATTGGGAAGAGAAAGGGGCACATTTGGGGGGAGATAAATGGAATAAACTGTGTACCATTTACGCACAAAGACACGGGCAACAGAACATTGGAGAGGTGATGGAAAAAGTAAGGGGATGAAGGGAACATCAGAACGAATCAAAAGTAGAAAAGTTATTGGCCCCAGCAAAATCTGAAGGGGGGGGGGGGCCAGGGGGAGAGAAAGGAATAATCACGGAAGCGACCAGGATGAGCACCAAGCATCGGCTCCTGGAGACGGACACAAAGGAGCGAAAACTGTGAAATCAAAAGTTGGAATTCATGGAAATTGGCGTAATATCCATGAATATTCCATTGAAGAATAAACATCGACAAAAAGAGAAAGGACAGGAACAGAGAACAATGAAGAAACAAAGGTTAAAAAGGAACACAGCATGTCAAAGAAGTGCAGGAACAGGATCAGGGTCAGCGAAGTCAGGGATAGTGGGCATGGGTAAACTGAGTAAAGATGGAGGGAAGGGAGTGGGAGGACAGACCACAGGCAGATGAGCAGGGTCCAGAGGAGGAGGCAACCAAGAGGGACTGTCAAGGACAGCAGGAGGGGCAGAAACCGGGGAGCACACCTCAGCAAGGGCAGGAACTGAGAGCGTAGCGGGGGCCAAAGAAACCTCCAAAGCAGGAACAGGGGGTTCGACCACCGAAATGGGAGCGGTGGAGCGATAGAGTCAGAGGTAGGGGGCGAGGATGAAAGTGAAGCTTTCTTACCAGTCGAGGAGGAGGAAGGAGATAAGCCAGGCTTTTGCTTCTGATTCAGAGAGACAGGTGTTCCAGCAGCAACGTACTGGGCAACAGACTCAAACGTCTCAACAGAAGAATGAGAGCAAACAACACGATGATCGCTAGGAGAAGGATGGACATCAGCCCACACAGACAGGCGGCATGGAGAGCTAAGAGACGGAGGAGAAGGATGGGAAGGAGGATCAAAGGGAGTTGAGAAAGAAGACACAGGAGACATAACAGACTGGGTAGAAAGAAGGGGAACCCCAGACAGAGAACCAGGAGGGGGGACCCTTCGGGTCAGAATGCAAAGGAACAGGGGAGCAGGCGGTGGGCGTATCTGGGTCTAAGGCCTGGAAACTGTTGTGAGACTGAGGAAGGTGGGAAGAACGAGGAGAGGAAGAGTGCAACACGTGAGCATAGGAAACCCCAGCGAAAGGGGAAGGAAGGGGATGGTGAACTTGGCGCCTCGCCTCAGGAAAAGACAAACGTTCCCAGTGCTTCAAGTTGAGGACAGCTGACTCGTGTTTGTAATGTATACACACGCGAGAGAAGGTAGGGTGGGCATCACCGCAATTGAGGCAGCGAGCCTGGGGAGAAGTGCACTCCGACTTAAAGTGACCTTCGTTCCCACACATAGGGCAGAGAGAGAGAGAATACTGGAGCATTTGAGGGCACCATGTCCGAACTTCCAGCACTTATTACAAAGCCGAGAAGAGGGTATGTACTCCTGAATGGAGCATTTGGCACCAGCAAGAATAACAGAGGGCAAAAGTGTCCAACCATCAAAGGTAATTTTCACAAGCCAATGGGACAGACGGCGACGGCCACGAGGGGGTCGTGAAAGTGTAAACCTGGAGAACAGAATGGCCTTGGGCCTCGAGGACATGTTTAATATCCTGGTGACAGTCTTTGAGGTTCCTAATACCGGTTGTAACATGGTGTGGGAGGAGAACAGTGCCAACACTGGCACTTAACTGAGCATTCTTGGAGACCCCAACAGGGAGGGTCACCTCAATGCAGGACAAAGTAGCCAAGTGGACAGCTGCATCCCAAGAAGAAGCAGCAACAACATGCGTACCGAGATGGGTAGGGTTAAAAGTAACAGAGGCATCTACTGAATCAACAAGGTGCCTATGGAGGGAGAAATTGTCAGGAGTAGAATCTAAATGATGGAGGTCAAAGTACTTAGTCCACGTAGCAAGATCAAACAAGGCATGGTACGAATTGGTATGGGAAGGAAGCATGCGAGAGCAGCCATGGCGGGGACGGTGGTGAGAACCCTCTAGAGAGAGAGAGGGGGGTCATAAGGTGCAGTAGTCACAATGAGAGATGGAGTCGTACTAGGGGACGAGGTAGTCACCAGAGGGGGCCTGGGGCTCGACCCAACCACAGAAGAAGAAGGGGAGCGGGGGAGTAGTTCAGTCTGGGCCCAATGTAGCGGGGGCTACAGAGCCCAGTCTTCCAGCACAGTCCGACTCAGGGGCCTGGTCACCCACCCCCCATGAGCCTGGGAAAGGGAAGTCGTTTCATCAACCATGCAGCAGTCTTTCTAAAAGTTTGGGGCCTGGAACAGCACGGGCCAGTACAGGAAGGGTGCATCGTCTCTCAGCAGGGCCCCCCCCCCCTTTTTAACAAGGAGTCCTACTGCATAGTTCATTCTCCCACATTGGTGCAAAGACCCCACTCCCCCTATTGCCCCAGCCTGGACACCCAGCCATCCACTCAGGGCTACCCCTCCAGCGGGCGGTCCGATGGCTCACAAGCCCCCTACGTGGTGCCTATCTGCATGTACAACACACAAAGAGGGGACAGGAGAGTGGGCAAAGGCAACCCTCACTAGTCCCAGGGTGGTGTACGTGAGCCCCTCACCATGACAAGGTGACACCACAGAGGGAAGAGGCGAGAAGAGCAGATGTACTCCTGAATACAGCATCTGGCACCAAGAGTTACGGAAGACGGAAAGGACCTATCAAAAGTGATTTTCATTACACAAAGAGACTGGCCATGACGACCACGAGGGAGGGCGAGTAACATATTAATAAGGAGGATAGAATGGCCTTGGGCCTCAAGGACATGTTTATTATGGTAGTCTTTAAGTTCCTTATCACCAGTTGCTACATGGTATGGAAGAATAACTGTGCCAATCCTGGCATTTATTTAACCAGGCATTTTTTTATATTCGAACCGGTGTCTCCCCAATGCAGGACAACGAGGCTAAGTGGACAGCTGCTTCCCGAGAAGGAGCTGCAACAACACGTGTACCAGTATGGGTGGGGTTAAAAGTGACAAAGGTATCCACCAAATCAACTAGAGTAGGAGTAATTAGGTCAAGTGGAGGAGTAGGTCTGTATATTAAAGAGGAGCTGGAATGCACAGAGCTCCTGAACTTGACCAATGAGGTGGTAGAGGTACTTGGAATCAAGGTAGAGAATATAAATCTAATTATTATTCTAATATACAAACTGCCAGATGCAACAGTTCAGGAATTCACTGAGCAGATCCACAAAATAGAAAATAGCCTTGGTAACCTAGCAAACCCAGTACCAGATATTATCTTCCTTGGAGACTTCAATCTACCCAGTTTACAATGGAGAATAGTAAACAGTAATACTATAGCATGAAATCAACCTGGAAATAACCAATCACAGGTCAGAGAACTACTGAGATTCTGTGACAAATTCTCGCTCAGTCAGCAGATTACAGAACCGATTAGGAATGAGAACACGCTGGACCTCATATTCACGAACAATATCATTGCTCATTGAAGTGGAAACTAACATTAATAACGGTAGTAGGCCCAAGAGAAACAACAAGCGAGAAGGGCTATTCAACAAATTAAATTTTAATAATAAAAGGATAGACTCGGAGAAAATAAACAAGGAACTTACAACATTATATGGGAAAATGTTTAAGTAATAAAAATCCTACACGAGGTCCAACGTAGAAAGAGAACGCAGACGACATTACAAAAGAAGAAAAAATTTAACAGAAATGCTGAAGCAGAGCCTCAAAGCTCTCCGAATGTACTCGCTAGAAAGACGATGGGAGAAATATCAAATAATATACAAGTGGGAAAATACTGGAGGGCCATGTCCCAAATCTGCACTGTAAAATAACAACATACTGGAGTGAACAATATGGTAGAAAATGCAGAGTACTGTACAACCAGTGAAGAGCAGGGGTGCCATAGGCACAATTAGAGAGAACTATATGAACATCATAGGTCCATGGTAGTTTAACATCCTCCCAGCGAGCATAAGAAATATTGCCGGAACAACCGTGGACATATTCAAGAGGAAACTAGATAGTTTCCTCCAACGAGTGCTGGACCAACCTGGCTGCGGTGGGTATGTGGGCCTGCGGGCTGCTGCAAGCAACAGCCTAGTGGACCAAACTCTCACAAGTCAAGCCTGGCCTCGGGCCGGGCTAGGGGAGTAGAACTCCCAGAACCCCATCAACTAGGTGTTTATGGATGAATAAATCATCAGGACGAGTAGAATTAACATGACTGAGATTAAAATACTTAGTCCATGTAGCAGGACCAAACAAAGCTTGGAAGGTATTAGAACCGGAAGGAATCGTGCGAGTGTGACTGCGGAGAGGACGGCACCGAGCACCCTCAGTAAGAGGGGGGGGGGGGTAAAAGGCGCAGTTTTTACAATGAGAGATGAAGCCACTCCATGTGATGAGGTGGTCATTACTGGGGGCTTGGGGCTCAACCCTGCCACAGAGGTAGAAGGGGAGCAGAGAGGGGTTAGGTTAGTCGGGACCTGGTAGACCAAGCTCTCACAAGTCAAGCCTGGCCTCGGGGATTAGAAAAACTCCCAAAACACCATCAAGTGGGTATCAAGCAGGGAAAGTCTGGAGCTGCTTGGTCTGGGACCAAAGTAGCTGGGGGTTACAGAGCCCGGCTTTCCATCACAATCCGACTCGGGGCCCTGGTCTCCCACCCCACATTTGAGAAGTTAAAAGTAAGTGTCAGATATCAGCATGTAAATGAACAGGTAAACATATCAACAAACAAGCCCCCATACCCACCATGGCGGCACAATTAGAGGATAGGACACCTGATAAGACGTGGGCCTCCCCAGGGGTGCATCGTAGATATATGCCCTGCAATCACCACTTTAAGAACCATCAGTCCGTCAAGGTTGGGCTCAGCAATGAAGGAAAAGAGTGACAATAAAAGTGTCCCTTTGCTCAACAGTTTCGGGTACCACAGTTTTACGGGCAAAAGACTGTGCCTCATCTAACATCCAGTGTCGAAACAGAAGACGACATCTAAAAGAATGATCAAGAATAGCAAAAAGTCGCTGGGAAATAGCAATTAAAAAGGAGAATTGGGAAGGAAAATTAAACTCAGTAGGAAAAAGCATTCAGCACAATTAGTGAAGAAGGCAGCAGGAGCATAAGGCTTCAAAAGGACAGAGGACACTGTCCCATGGAGCATCACACTCTAGCATCTGCCAACAAAGCCCCCTCACGATGGCAACAGGCTGGAAAGGGAGGGAGAGATGAAAAAGATGAGAGGGTGAAGAATACTGCTCGGTGAGACACCAGTGTTAATGGGTAGAGTGGGAAAATTGGAATCATTCACAGATACATACTGGAGTCTGTCACTGAGGTAAGATTGTAGGTACTGGAGGGAGTGACCTCTTACTCTGTAATGTTTCAATTTAAGAAAGTTAATGTGTTTACAGTGTCAAAACGTCTTATGTAGGTCAACAAATAAATGAATAAGGTACTCATTTTTTCCAAAAGCTGCATAAATTAATCATACAAACTGGGCATGATTGGTCCTTTTTTGGTCCTGAAGCCATTATGGCAAGAACTAAGTATAAATAGGAGTAAGGCTGCATGTAAATTAACTCTTTAAAATATTTTAGACAAAATCGGCAGAATTGATTTTGGTCTATAATTGTTGACTTCAGTGAGATTGCTGCTTTTATAGACTAAGGTTACTCTTGCTTTTTTCTCAAAATATCAGGAAAGGTTTAGAGTTCAAATAATTTGTTGTAGAGCAATGCAATGGCTGGAGCTAAAAATCTAGAGACTTTTTGTAAATTAGGGGTGGAATCTCAACATACAGTATCTATGCATGGGGTTCATTCATCCACTGCAAACTACCTCAAGCCCATCATCACCCAATGAAAATCTGCTATCAGAACAATAAAACTGTCTTCAAACAACACACAACCTCTCTGTTTAAATCCCTGAACATGCTACATATACACTCGCTCTACACATTCTCTTGTACTATTTACAAGTACAAAACCTTGTTCCTAAATGCTAACCCTGATCTGAAACTCTCCATTGATAGACGTAATAGAACCCACAAGCACCACAACATATATATCTCTTTGATATAATTTTTTTATATAAATTGACAGTCAGGATAATATAATTGCCAATCAGACTAATATAACTTTGAATCAGGGTTTTTCACCCACAGGGTTATTGATCAATAGAACTGCCGACCCACCAAAGCCATAACTGCCAAAACTGTGCTGAATTTCAAAATATACCTGGAAAAAATCATGAAGGCAAACTGGGAGGGAAAAGGGAACCTTCAGCAAGCCGACGACTTCCTGTTCTCATTGAGGCCACTCGGGTTAGTGGCCCTCAGGTAAATCGGGTAAAATATTATTCCCAGACAATTACAGCATAACTGATAAAGTTAGGCTAGAGTAATAAATTTCTGGTAAATTTAGAGTGATAAATTTTTAGAGTAATATAAATTTAAATTTCATATTAACTTGACTGACAGCTATAATGCCAATTAGCATTCAATATACTCTTCGGTGAAATATTTATAATCAAGAGTAGAACTCATAAATAGGCCTAAACAAAAAATAAAAAATGGACATCAGTTTGCATATGAATCTGATGAGAAAATTCCTGGATTAATATACATTTCCTTACCAATCAAATGATCTCACCTTAAGTACGTCTCAGATTGTCTTCTTCACCAACTCCAATGCTAAATAATATTACAACAAAAATGTCCATAACTTAGCTACAGAGTATATAACATTTTAAATGAATTTCCACAGGAAGCAAAAAAAAGGAAGCACATTATTTACATATATATGAAGAAAAACATTTAAAGCTTTGTTTTACCTTTGCTAAATTAAAGAGATATTTCTATACAGTACTTATAAGCAATTTTGAGTTTTCCTAGTGACAGCTTCTCCAGTTCTTGCTTGGTCATCTAACTTTCATAAAAGAACAATATAATAAAATATCTTTTATATCTTTACCTTTCATTGTGAAGTGTATTTGTCAAACAAAATATAATTACCTCTGAAGAACATCCAACTGACATTGTGATAGCACACTGTTAGATTCAAGGTAAGTTAATATACCATTGTGTGCCTCATTATCCTTCAACATTCTCTTAATTATCTTCCACACTCAATGTGTTTAGCCTATTATTTGCATGTATCATTTTGTGCCTCTTCATACTTCCAAGTTGACTAAATCTCTTTCCACACTCTGGACACTCGTGAGGTTTATCACCTGAATGCACTAACATGTGAGTCTTCATACTTCCACGCTGACTGAATCTCTTCCCACACTCTGGACACTCATGCAGTTTCTCACCTGAATGCACTAACATGTGCTGTATTATAGATCCACGTTCTCTAAATTTTTTACCACACTCGGCACATTGAAAAGGTCTCTCATTCGCATGCACCTTCCTGTGAGTCTTCATACTTCCAAGATGCCTGAATCTTTTCCCACACTCTGGACATTTATTAGGTTTATCATCTGAATGCACTAACATATGAGTCTTCAAATGTCCACGATGACTGAATCTCTTCCCACACTCTGGACACTCATGAAGTTTATCACTTGAATGCACTAACATGTGAGTCTTCATATTTCCACGCTCACTGAATCTTTTCCCACACTCTGGACACTCGTGAGGCTTCTCACCTGAATGCACTAACATGTGAGTCGTCATATTTCCACGTTTACTGAATCTCTTCCCACACTCTGGACACTCGTGAGGCTTTTCACCTGAATGTACTAACATGTGAGTCGTCATATTTCCACGTTGACTGAATCTCTTCCCACACTCTGGACACTCGTGAGGCTTGTCACCTGAATGCACTAACATGTGAGTCTTCATACTTCCAAGACTGAATCTCTTCCCACACTCTGGACACTCGTGAGTTTTGTCACCTGAATGCACTAACATGTGCCTTATTATAGTTCCACGATCTCTAAATTTTTTGCCACACTCGGCACATTGAAAAGGTCTCTCATCCGCATGCACCATCCTGTGCTTCTTCATACTTCCAAGATGACCGAATCTCTTCCCACACTCTGGACACTCATGAGGTTTATCACCTGAATGCACTAACATGTGAGTCGTCATACTTCCACGTTGACTGAATCTCTTCCCACACTCTGGACACTCATGAGGTTTATCACCTGAATGCACTAACATGTGAGTCGTCATACTTCCACGTTGACTGAATCTCTTCCCACACTCTGGACACTCATGAGGTTTATCACCTGAATGCACTAACATGTGAGTCTTCACACTTCCAGGACGGGTGAATACCTTCTGACACTGTGGACACTGGTGAGTCTTCATCTTCTTTATGACAGGTGCAGTTTGTGTGAAGGTTTTCTTCCCCGGATGTTGGGAGAAGCGTCAAGGCTTGAGTGTTGTTTCTTAGAGTTAGACTTGATGTGAGCACTTGGCGGTCAGTGGTGGTGCTTCTTCTTTATGATAGGTACAGTTTGTGTCAAGGTTTTCCCTTAATGCTCGTGCTGGACATCACCGGCGGACGCTGCTAAAATGGCGGCGGTTGTTTACCCTCTCATCGCCTGAACGTTCCAATGTTTTTGTCTGGTTCCACATATCATTTTTCCTACTACTTATTTTTGTTTATAAGTGATCATTTACAATTAACACTTGTATTTATATTCATGTTTTTCAATCAAAGAATGTACTTGAAATTGTTTCTTTAAACATAAAGCCACACGATTATACTTTTTGAAGGAAATAGCTCTCCCATAGTGGATGCACTACATGCGCAGAGTTGACCAACAATAGTTTCATATTCTTTTTTACCTATATATAAATATATATTGGAAAAGAAGTTCCTGTAAAATAGTCTAATAGGGGGTATAGGTATTGAGTTAGTTGTCTCTTCAGAGGTTGCATGGCGTTTCACTTTCCTTCTTATGATGTCTTCGACGAAACCATTGGAGAAGCCGTTGTTGACTAGGACCTGCCTTACCCTACAGAGTTCTTCATCGACTTGCCTCCATTCAGAGCTGTGGCTGAGAGCACGGTCGACATATGCGTTAACAACACTCCTCTTGTACCTGTCTGGGCAGTCGCTGTTGGCATTTAGGCACATTCCTATGTTCGTTTCCTTAGTGTAGACTGCAGTGTGGAAACCTCCGCTCTTTTCCATGACTGTTACATCTGGAAAGGGCAGCTTCCCATCCTTTTCCATCTCGTAAGTGAAACGCAACACGGAACTCTGCTCAAATGCCTTCTTCAGCTCCTGTCTGACATCAGGTACCTGTGTAAAAATGTCATCAACATACCTGCAGTATATGGCCGGTTTCAAGTTCATGTCGACTAAGACTTTTTGCTCGATGGTACCCATGTAGAAGTTTGCAAACAGGACACCTAGGGGAGAACCCATGGCGACCCCATCTACTTAATTGCTTATACATGTGCCCATCCGGGCTCAAGAAGGGTGCCTCTTTAGTACAAGCTTGGAGTAGTTTCCTCAGAATATTTTCTGGTATGTCAAGAGGAGTACAGGCTGGATCACGATACACTCTGTCGGCTATCATCCCGATTGTCTCGTCCACAGGTACGTTGGTAAACAATGTCAAGACACACAAGCCAGGAAACCCACTTCGGCCAATCATTAGCCAGATACCCACACCCACGTACAGACTGGCGAAGCGACTCAACGGCCTGCTGACTCCTTATGTTCCTTGCGCCTTCAGCCTGAAGTCTCCAAAGGAATTTGTTGACTTACTGTGGGGTACACGGGCCACAGGGATAAGAGCCTCGTTGGAGGTAGAATCGCTGTTTACCAACGTACCTGTGGACGAGAAAATCGGGATGATAGCCGACAGAGTGTATCGTGATCCAGCCTGTACTCCTCTTGACATACCATATACTGCAGGTATGTTGATGACATTTTTACACAGGTACCTGAGGTCAGACATCTGCAGGAGCTGAAGGAGGCATTTGAGCAGAGTTCCGTGTTGCGTTTCACTTACGAGATGGAAAAGGATGGGAAGCTGCCCTTTCTAGATGTAACAGTCATGGAAAAGAGTGGAGGTTTCCACACTGCAGTCTACACTAAGGAAACGAACATAGGAATGTGCCTAAATGCCAACAGTGACTGCCCAGACAGGTACAATTAAGAGGAGTGTTGTTAACGCATATGTCGACCGTGCTCTCAGCCACAGCTCAGAATGGAAGCAAGTCGACGAAGAACTCTGTAGGGTAAGGCAGGTCCTAGTCAACAACGGCTTCTCTAATGGTTTCGTCGAAGACATCATAAGAAGGAAAGTGAAACGCCATGCAACCTCTGAAGAGACAACTAACACAACACCTATACCCCCTATTAGACTATTTTACAGGAACTTCTTTTCCACAGCTCATAAAACGGAGGAAAGGGTCCTGAAAGATATTGTTAATAGTATAAAACGTTATCCCTACCGACAAAAATCAGATGATACAACTGACGATTTACTATAAAACCAGAAAAACGGCCAGCCTTCTCATGAGAAACTCTCCATACACAAAACAGAACGCTTTAAAAGAGACTAACGTCGTCTATGCCTTCAAATGCCCTCTTGGGGACTGTAAGCTCCAAAAAACTCAGTATATAGGCAAGACAACAACATCTCTTTCTAGGCGTTTAACGATGCATAAGCAACAGGGCTCCATTAAGGAACATATAATCTCTTCCCACAACCAAACCATCGCCAGAGAAATCCTAGTAAACAACACAGAAATCATCGATAGATACAGCGATAGCAGGCGGCTTGACGTTTGCGAGGCACTACACATCAAGAAGTCAACACCAGCAATCAACAGCCAATTAATGCACAACTATATTCTACGCACCTCAAGACTCCGCTCCAATATAGAAGCATCAAGAAATATGGACCGATAGGCTTTCTACAAACACTTCTATTCAATACCCATTGTTTCGTGTTCTGTCTTGTGTTGATGAAATTAATACCCTCTTAATACCACCTCTTGTTCTGTCTTGTGTTGATGAAATTATTACCCTATTAATGCCACCTCACCCCATCCACCTCACTCAAATGTAGATATAAAATCGGAGATGCGTAAGTTCTATTCAGTTTATTTATTTATTTATTTATTTATGCATATACAAGAATGTACATAAGGAATGTGAGGATACAAATATGGTAATTACAGTCTTGTAAAGCCACTAGCACGCGCAGCGTTTCGGGCAGGTCCTTAATCTAAGAAAATTTTAAGGAGGTAAATACTTGCAAAATTATAGACAAAAAATGATAACAGATTACATGAAATGAAAAAAAGATGAGAGAAAATTGTAGGTACAGTATATTAAAGCTCATAGGTAGCTAAGATTGATTGCAATGACAGCTTGAATGGTAGTTGACAAAAAAATTGGTAGGCATAATACAGCAGAAACAATATAAGATTGGTTGCAATGACAGCTTGAATGGTAGTTGACAAAAATTGGTAGTCACAATACAGCATATGGCTAGCACATAAAAGAAGACAGCAATGAACACAATGATAAGGTTGTTTGAAATTACATAAAAATTACGAGATTGGGTAACACTAGGTACAGAGCAAATTTAAAGCTCAGTGTAGGAAACTAAGAAGATGAAGTTAGGTACTTTTTGGTTTTGCTTTTAAATAAGGCAAAAGTTTTACAGTTTTTCAATTCACTAGGGAGTGAGTTCCATAAACTAGGTCCCTTAATTTGCATAGAGTGTTTACACAGATTAAGTTTGACCCTGGGGATATCAAAGAGATATTTATTTCTGGTGTGGTGATAATGGGTCCTATTACATCTGTCCAGGGAGAGTTTCAGAGCATGGTTTGCATTTAAGAACAGGGTTTTGTAAATGTAGTTGACACAAGAGAATGTGTGGAGGGAGTTAATATTTAGCAAGTTTAGGGATTTAAACAAGGGAGCTGAGTGTTGTCTGAAAGCTGAGTTAGTTATCATTCTGATAGCAGATTTTTGCTGTGTGATGATGGGCTTAAGGTGGTTTGCAGTGGTAGACCCCCATGCACAGATACCATAATTAAGATAGGGGTAAATTAGTGCATAAATTAGTGAGAGGAGAGCAGAGTTAGGAACATAATATCTGATTTTGGAGAGTATACCAACTGTCTTAGAGACTTTCTTAGTTATGTGTTGAATGTGGGTGCTGAAGTTGAGTCTCTTGTCTAGGAATAGGCCAAGAAACTTGCCATCATCTTTATTACTGATGTTAATGTTGTCTATCTGTAGCTGAATTGCATTTGATGATTTGCTTCCAAATAAGATGTAGTAAGTCTTTTCGATGTTTAATGTTAGTTTGTTCGTTGACATCCATAAGTGGACTTTTTTTAATTCATTATTCACAACATTATTTAGTGTATGTGGGTTGAGGTTTCAATAGATAAGAGTAGTATCGTCAGCAAACAGTATAGGTTTGAGAATATTAGAGACATTAGGCAGATCGTTTATATATATAAGAAATAGAAGAGGTCCTAAGATGCTGCCCTGTGGCACTCCAACGGTAATTGGTAGTGTGGACGAAGTTGTATCATTGATGGTTACATATTGGTGTCTGTCACTAAGATAGGATCGGATGTAGTCAAGGGCAAGGCCTCGGATTCCATAATGCTGGAGTTTAAGTAAGAGGTAGTTGTGATTAACAGTATCAAAGGCTTTTCTTAGGTCAATGAAGAGTCCAATCGGAAACTCATTTTTGTCAAGGGCTGAGTAGATAACGTCAAGGAGACTAATGATTGCATCGTTGGTGCTCTTTTGGGACCGGAAGCCAAACTGGCAGGGGCTGAGTATGTCGAATTTTACGAGGTAGGAATAGAGCTGTTTGTAAATAATTTTTTCAAATATTTTTGATAGAATGGGTAGATTTGATATTGGTCTATAATTGTTTATGTCCGCCGGATTGCCAGTTGTGTATTTGTAAACTAAAGTCTTTGAAAATGTAATAAGTTTTACGAAACGCGCTCGTGTCGCGTCAGACTAGAAATAAAAATGAATTTTGGAGAATATATATATATATATATATATATATGTCGTACCTAGTAGCCAGAACTCACTTCTCAGCCTACTATTCAAGGCCCGATTTGCCTAATAAGCCTAGTTTTCCTGAATTAATATATTTACTATAATTTTTTTCTTATGAAATGATAAAGCAACCCTTTTCTCTATGTATGAGGTCAATTTTTTTTTATTGGAGTTAAAATTAACGTAGATATATGACCGAACCTAACCAACCCTACCTAACCTAACCTAACCTATATTTATAGGTAAGGTTAGGTTAGGTAGCCAAAAAAAGCTAGGTTAGGTTAGGTTAGGTAGGTTAGGTAGACGAAAAAACATTAATTCATGAAAACTTGGCTTATTAGGCAAATCGGGCCTTGAATAGTAGGCTGAGAAGTGCGTTCTGGCTATTAGGTACGATATATATATATATATATATATATATATATATATATATATATATATATATATATATATATATAAAATGTGACAATGTCAGACCACGGAGGAAAAATGAAACAGGAATTTCCTTAAGTACTTAATTTCGTATATTAATACATCTTCAGAAAGAGTGATTTTACAGATCGAGTGATGGGTATAAATAGGCAGGCGAGAGTGGTGAAGTGAGGTGAGGTACAATACGTGGACAACGCAGACGGCCCATTGGCCCATCAGATGCAGCCAATTGGCCCATCCGACGTAGCCCAATGGCCCATCTGATACAGCAAACATACACAGGCACAATACATAGATAATTATAGCATAAAATGGCAAATATATACAATGAATTAGTGAGACAAATGCGTTCCAATGATCTTACTTAAATCGCCCTTTAACTGATCTATAAAAATGGATCTAAGTTATATAGACCACTGCTAATATTCAAATTACTTTCTTTAGTGATCTGTATGAAAGCAGATTCAATTATGTTTCTGTTATAGGTGCTTTTACAATTTGTTATTGAAGAAGCACTCTCCCAATCAATTTGGTGAGCATTTTCTGACAAATGAACAAACAAAGCATTAGACAATTGGCCATGTTTTACAGAGTATTTATGTTGCGATATTCTACATTTTAAATCTTTAGATGTTTGCCCAACATAGAACTTATTACATTCCTTACAAGGTATTTTATAAATGACACAATTATCACTACAAGGGCTGTTCCTAACTAATAGCTTACCAACAGTGTTTTCGTAGCTAAACATTACATCGATCTATATTAAAAAGTTTCAAGGCCTTGACAATATTCTCAACCCCGGAGAAATATGGTAAACATAACACATTCTTTGGGCGAATCCTTTCACTGCATACATTATTATAATATGTACGACGTGCTTTGTTACGGCAAATTTCCAAAAAATTCAGTGGGTAACAAAGCTTAAGACCAATCGAATCAATATTCTTAAACTCTTCGTCTAAGAATTCTGGACTCACAACTCGAAGAGCTCTTAGATACATTGAAGAAAAAATTGTCTTTTTCACATTGTATCTATGCCCTGAAAAATAATGAACATAAGATAAATTATTCGTAGGTTTTCTGTAAACACTAAACTTTAAAGAAGAGTCTTCCCTATGAATAAGCAAGTCTTATTCATAGATAAGAGTCTTCCCTATGCTTATTCATAGGGAAGACTCTTCTTTGGAGGCAGGCGGGGTCAGGGGAGACAGACGGGGTCAGAGGAGGCAGGCGGTGTCAGGGGAGGCAGGTGGTATCAGGGGAGGCAGGTGGTATCAGGGGAGGCAGGTAGGGTCAGGGGAGGCAGGTGGTGTCAGGGGAGGCAGGCGGTGTCAGGGGAGGCAGGTGGTGTCAGGGGAGGCAGGTGGGGTCAGGGGAGGCAGGTGGGGTCAGGGGAGGCAGGTGGTGTCAGGGGACGCAGGTGGGGTCATGGGAGGCAGGTGGGGTCATGGGAGGCAGGTGGGGTCAGGGGAGGCAGGCGGTGTCAGGGGAGGCAGGCGGTGTCAGGGGAGGCAGGCGGTGTCAGGGGAGGCAGGTGGTGTCAGGGGAGGCAGGCGGTGTCAGGGGAGGCAGGCGGTGTCAGGGGAGGCAGGTGGTATCAGGGGAGGCAGGTGGTATCAGGGGAGGCAGGTGGGGTCAGGGGAGGCAGGTGGTGTCAGGGGAGGCAGGTGGTGTCAGGGGAGGCAGGTGGTATCAGGGGAGGCAGGTGGTATCAGGGGAGGCAGGTGGGATCAGGGGAGGCAGGTGGTGTCAGAGGAGGCAGGCGGTGCCAGGGGAGGCAGGTGGTATCAGGGGAGGCAGGTGGTATCAGGGGAGGCAGGTGGTGTCAGGGGAGGCAGGCGGTGTCAGGGGAGGCAGGTGGTGTCAGGGGAGGCAGGTTGGGTCAGGGGAGGCAGGTGGGGTCAGGGGAGGCAGGTGGTGTCAGGGGAGGCAGGTGGTTTCAGGGGAGGCAGGTGGGGTCAGGGGAGGCAGGTGGGGTCATGGGAGGCAGGTGGGGTCAGGGGAAGCAGGCGGTGTCAGGGGAGGCAGGCGGTGTCAGGGGAGGCAGGCGGTGTCAGGGGAGGCAGGTGGTGTCAGGGGAGGCAGGCGGTATCAGGGGAGGCAGGCGGTGTCAGGGGAGGCAGGTGGTGTCATGGGAGGCAGGTGGGTTCAGGGGAGGCAGGCGCTGTCAGGGGAGGCAGGCGGTGTCAGGGGAGGCAGGCGGTGTCAGGGGAGGCAGGTGGTGTCGGTCCATAGAATTACCCAAATCGACCCAAATCGGCTCAAAAGTACCCAAATCCTCCTAGCATTACGTAAGTAATGAAGAAATATGGTATATTTACTTACTATAATGTTGCATATATTCAAGTATATATGCAATGTATTTATTCAATTTATATGAATAAGGTACAGTCAGCTTGACTGAATCTCTTCCAACACAATGGACACTCATGAGGTTATTTACTTATTGCAGCTGAATTCTTTTCTGACACAATGGACACTCATGAGGTGTAGTGCTTGGATAAAGATTCACAGCTACACTACAATTTTAATAGACTTACTGAAATGTGAGGCTCGCTTTTTAACCGACAGACAGATTTATAGGATATTAAAGTCACACAAGCATACAATTGGCCAATCATATACCAAAATAACCTTCAATATACTTCTCTGCCAGTCGGGGTGCCTTGTCTGACAAGGTGCCAGACTGATTAACTCTCTCTTGTTGAGTTTAGGCACGGTATTTTGTCACAGCGTTGCTGTATGATGATCTGGTAGCGTTGCTACGTGATTGTCCCTGCAGTTGCAGAAGAATGATAGTTGATAAAGATTAGGAATGAAGGTTGTGGAAACCGTGTCACTGTGATCTCCACTATACACTCTTATTTTATATAAATGTTCTAGGATTTTCCTTGTAGATATTGTCCAGGTTCTCCCCCAGTTCTAGAGAGTGTACACTGGTGATAAAGATATTAGATAAGGTGTCCTTGAGCTGGTAATGTTCGCTTAGGATCCGTCACTTGTTCACTTAGTTGTTAACAAACGCAAAGTGCCCCGGGGGGCGGGCCGGAGGTCGGCCATCTTGGAGTGCGGATTGAACGCTCCTGGCTGGACTTTCTTTCCACACCTTACCTGGAACTCATCTTTGAATTCAGCTGGCTTCTTTGGGCCAGTGTGTGCTCACTGCAGCTACCCAGGGGCTCACAGGACCGGGGGAGGCCGGAGCCTCCCTAATGGACGCCTCCCCGAGCGGGGGCGCCATGGATGTTGACAGCAAGTCCCAGAGAGGAAAACGTCTGCTGGAAAATGAGTCGGCAGATGCTGCCCCAGAGCGAGATGCTAAGAGGATATCCTCCCCTTCAGAAGACCTTAGTCTTGTGATACCCCGTTCCTCGTTTGTGGTAGTCCTAATCCAGTCAGAATCAGGTCAGTGCGTCTTTGCAAATCCTCGTACCTTAGGTGCAGCAATCGAGGCTTCCGTATTGTGGCCACATTGCCTGCCTGAGACCATACGTACCCTGGGTAGGGGTGCAGCACTGAAGTTACATATCAGAAAGGAGGCTCTATCACACATCTGTGTATCCGACATTATTAAGTTGGGGGACTGGCCTGTCAGGTGCCGACAGGTATTGTCGCAGGAGGAGGAGTCTCGGGCCCGGTATGGGAAGATTGGCCCAATTGACCAGAGTGTAGATGTGGATGACATCCAGGCCGCTCTGCAGGTATTAGTGGGTGCATCAGCGAGATTATTGGAAGTTACCAGGATTCGCGGAGCAGCAGGGCCGACATCCATGGTCCGTGTAAAGTTCGATGGGCACCTCCCTGACCGAGTGGCACTACACAGGACCTCGTATCAGATTCAGCCCTACAATTTCCCTGTTTTACGATGTTACGCTTGTCATCTATTGGGCCACAGTCGCCTGACCTGCCGTAATACAGCACGTTGTGCAAACTGCGGCAAAACAGGCCATTCAGACAGAGATAACGGTGGGTGCTCTGCTGCACCTCGCTGCTGTTTATGCCATGGCCATCATAAGGTTACGTCTAAGAGTTGCCCTGTATATCTTGAGGCCCTCCAGTTGGACATCGATCATAAAACAGCGGGGTCACCTCGACATGAGCTGTTCCAGAAGTTGCGCACCCTCAATCAGCCTATCGCTTCTTCTCGCCTCCAGGTTCCCCCTGGTCGGGCCTCTTCACAAGTAGGAACTAGCAGACGCTCTTGCCTGTCCCAGTCACATGCCACATACGCCCAGGTTGCTAATCGATTTTCCCTCCTGGGTAGCCTTGACATTGACGGAAACTCATCCACGGATACAGACATGGACGCTCAGTCTCGGCCGGAGCCTAGCACTCGTCACCCTCCTGCCTTTCCTCAAAGAAGCCAACACCGGCGTCGTCGACACACCCATCGATCAGGAGGTACTGCTCCAACAGACAGCCCTGATGATCCTCTGGTCCCCCAGGCACTTTCCCAAGGGATTGTGACACTGGGGAAACATGAGGCCCAGAGTGAGGCTCCCACCAGTCGCAGACGCCGTCAAGAGAGTTCGCGAGCCGACCACCACTTCCGTCAGGCAGAGAGAAGCATAGATCAACATCCTCTTGACTGGAAGTCATTGATACCACACATATTACTTACTTTGTATGAGGGTTTTATGGCTTTTTCTAGTGGTTTCCCCTTTGGAGACGTCTGTGCACTGGTGGTCAAAAAGTTAGCTGTTGTATTTCAGGGATAATGGCGCCCCATCCGGAGAATACTGTGGTGTTTTGGAATGCCCGCTCCCTTTTTAAGAAGACGCAATTTTATCGCCAGCGCACCACCGTTGATCGTGGGACTCTGTGAGACTTGGCTTACAGACGATCTTTCCTTCACAGTGCCGGGGTATTCTGTCTATAGACTAGATCGGCCAATACGGGGTGGAGGGGGACTTGCCCTCTTGGTCAGGGACTCAGTTCCCAGCTCCTTGCTCCGGATTCACTCCTTCCCGGGTGGACATTTAGAATTCATGGCAGTGAAGGTCGCCCTCTCCCATGGGTGGGGCACCTTTGGAGTTCTGTATAACCCCTGTCTACCGGTAACGAAGAAGGAACTAGAACACTATTATGGTCAGATCACAGACACCTGCCTCGTCATGGGTGACTTTAACGCTCGGCACTCATCATGGCAACCCATGCTATCGGGTCACCACCACAACATGGCTGGCCGAGCCCTATTTCAGTTTCTCCTTGACTCCCCAGACCTCTCCTTACTGACGCCGCCAGGTTTGGGAACTCGGATAGACCCACTAAATGGCCATACTTCAACACTCGATCTTTGCATTGGAAGAGGCCCCTTCATGATGGCGCAGATATGGACCGGGCCGTACCTGGGTAGTGATCACTTGCCCATTGTCATCTCCTTCGGGGGCACTGTTCGTCCTGCTCTGACCTCCCGTAGATCCAAATGGATCTTCTCGGAAGAGGGGTGGCATGGCTATGAGGCGGATGACTGGTTGACCCTTCCCCCAGTTACTGCAGATCTCCATGGGTCAGCAGATGCTCTCTCCGAGTCCCTCTTCAGTGTAGGCTCTCGGCATTTCAGGAGGACTAGTGGCCAGACAACCAATCCTTCCCGCCGTGGGGCACCGTGGTGGACTCCTGAATGTCGGCAGGCAGTACTGGACCGGCGACGTGCGTGGAATTCGTGGCGGCGCCACCCTACTCCACTGTAGCGGCAGACCTTCCACAGGGCGGACGCCAGGTGTAGACAAACAGTCCTCCTTGCCAAACGCGAGGCCTAGGCTGATTACTGTGCCTCTCTCCGATTCGACTCCTCCTCTGCGGGAGCCTGGGCCTTTGTTCGTAAGATGACAGGTAGGTACTCCCGGCCTACCATCCCACTCAGAGACCCCAGTGGTAATGGGGGCCTAGGGGAAGTACAAATAGCCGAACTCTTGGCTGACCACTTTGAAGATGTTTACCGTTCCCCGCTCCTCTCTGTGAGTTCCATAGGTTGGGGCTCCCGACAGGGTATAGGACTAGCTCAGGACCTGGATCGCCCATTTACATCTGTTGAGCTGAAGGACGCTCTGTCACTCTCTAGGTCGGGCACTATGCCAGGGATAGACAACGTCCCATATGAATTTGTTCGGAGGGCACCCAAGAACTTTCAGTCCCACCTCCTTTACTTCTACAACACCTGCTGGTCCTCTGGTGTCTTCCCTGCCCCGTGGAAACACGCCATTCTTCTACCATTGGCCAAGTCAGGGAAGGATCCGTCTGTCCCGACTTCATATCAGCCCATAAGTTTGCTTCCATGTCTCGGGAAACTGATGGAACGTCTTGTTCACACCCGGCTACAATGGGTGGTCGAAACCTCAGGTCTCCTACCTGAAGGTATCAGTGGATTTCGGCTGGGAAGAAGCACGATGGACTGCCTCCTCTCCTTGGAACATCGAATAATGGACACTTATCGCCGGAGAAGAGTACTCCTTGCAGCATTCTTCGATATCAAGAGTGCATTTGACTCTGCTTCTCATTCTGCTGTCCTTCAGAGTCTGGCTCGACTAGGTCTCTCGGGTCCGGTGTTAAGGTGGTTCCAAAACTATCTACAGGGCCACTCATTCAAAGTGGCGGTTGGTGGAGTCGTCTCTACGTCCCGCCCTGTCTCGCGTGGTGTCCCTCAGGGAGCGATTCTGAGCCCACTACTATTCTCTATTCTTCTGTCTGATCTCCATGTATTCCGGGGGGTCCAGGTTTTAGCCTATGCCGATGATGTAACCCTCGTGGCGGATGGTGACACTCTCCTAGAGGCACAAGGCTCCCTGCAAAATGCCGTGACTGTGTTCTCAGCAATTGTGCTGGGGAAGGGGCTCTCCATTAACCCTGTGAAAAGTTGCGTCATGAGCTTCACCTGGACCCGCTTACCAGACCAGCCAGTGGTGACCCTCGGGGGCTGTCGTCTCCCGATCGCTACCGAACACAGGTGGCTGGGGGTCGTTCTAGATAGCCCTCGGCTGACGTGGAGGCACCATGTCGACTACCTTCGGGCCTCATGCCTTCGTCGCGTGAACATCATGAAACGGGTTTCTGGTGCGGCTTGGGGGGCTTCACGGGAGTCGCTCCTAGCTCTCTACAAGGCCTTCATTCGTAGCAAGATCATGTATGCGAGTGAAGTCTATGGCTCAGCAGCAGCATCTGTCTTGGCAAGGCTGGATCCCATTCAAAATGGTGCCCTTCGCTCAACGTTAGGAGCTATGCCCTCCTCGCCAGTTCTTTCTCTCCATGCCGAGTCGGGGCTATGGCCCCTGAGCTTTCAACGTCTTCTCGCCCACTGCCGCCAACTTCAACGGATAGTGCGTCTCCCTGCTACCCATCCACTTACTCGCCTCCAGCTCGAGGCTAACTGGTGGAATGTGCCGGCTGGACACTCCAGACGCCGTCAGTTGCCTTTCGTTGTCCGGGCCTTCGATGCATATTCACAGTTTTCCCTTCCCGTCCCTGTACTCACCCCTGGCCCGATCATCTCACCGGTGCCTCCGTGGGCAGAAGAGATCATTCGAGTTTCTGTCGACTTTTCCAAGCCTCCTCGTCGGAAGAGAGATTTAGAGGGTTTGGCCCCTTTATTTTTTGCCGACCTACGAGCCTCCTTATACTCTGGATACTTAGAGGTTTACACAGATGGGTCCCGCAAAGATCAGCCACCATCTACATCTGCGGCAGCATACTTTGCTCCTTTTTCTTTCTGTCAGATGTGGAAACTCTCCCCTGCTCACTCGTGCCTGGCCGGGGAATTGTTTGCAATCTTACTAGCCTTACAACTCCTTCGACAAGTTTCAGGGCCCTCTGCAGTGGTTTTCTACGTGGACTCAATCACAGCACTACATCTGATATCATCTCGGCGTCCACGAGTCCATCGTCATACTGTGTCACAGATCCGTGGAGAACTGCTGTCATACTCTGTTACTCCAGGTTGGTCCATCTATCTCCAATGGGTTCCGTCACATGTCGGTATTAAAGGCAATGAGGTAGCCGACGCAGCAGCAGGGATGGCGCATGCTCTCCATGACTCTACAAATGTGACTCTAGACCTTTCCGAAATTCTCCCGCAACTCCGGGCGGCTTGCCTCGCGAGTTGGGAGGCAATGATGGAGCCAGCACTCAGGTCCTCCTCTTTGGCGGGTCTACGGGAGGATTCCTCCCCGCGTCCATGGACTCGTCATCATTCTCAACTCTTCGACACTGCCATCACTCGTCTCCGGATTGGGCACACTTGCCTGGCCGCACATCTCCATCGTCTACGGCTGGTAGATTCCCCATATTGCCAGTGGTGTCTGACCCAGGAGGATACAGTGGAGCACCTTCTACTTCACTGCCCTCGATTTCATAGCGCTCGCGTCAGACTACAGAGTTCCGTTCGTAGGCTGAATATTCCCCGCCTCACAGTTCCCGTTCTCCTTGACGGGGCAGGTGCGAGAGACGAAGACGCCCGTCATGACATCCTTCGCCATACCTTCCGCTTCATCCGTCATGTCCGCGGCCTGAAGAGACTGTAAAATTTGTCGCCAGAGGAGATTGTAGGGTCTAAGGCCTGAAGAGACTATAGGGACCCCATCCCTCCGCTATTTCCCGGTATCGGGCAGCCGGGGCGCATCCGATCCCACGATCGTCGTCGCCCCTAAATCAACACAACAACAACAAGTGCCCAGGGGTCTCGTGGGCGCTTCTTGCTCCCAAGATGCTCCTCCCTCTCCCTTGAGCACGGTAGCCTTCTATGAATATTGATTGATTATTTTTACAGTCTAGACTTATGATTGAGATAAGATGTGATTATAATATAATTAGATATAGGATATAAAGATTATTAGTAGTACTTGATAGTACCACTGATTCTTATTAAGGATTCGATTTTATCCCTACCGGATATTGAATAAATGTTCCAATAGTTTTTTAATTAACAAATCCTTCTAGAAGCTTCTGGATCCTTGAGAGATCATGCACAAAGTCATGTAGGCATCAATAGGGCCCTGTAGCATACGTGATCATAGTGACATTGTCATCTAGGATCAAGCTATATAATGATTCTAATATGATTTTGATACGATTTAGATATGATTTTGATATGATATAGAAATGATATAGTAATTATACATTTCTTAGATGATTATTAGATATGGTGGGTAAAAATTTCCCACAACTCCCATGCTTCTTAGAGTAAGGTGGTGGATGAGTGTTCATGATTTTTATGATGATATTAGTAAGGCAGTGGATGAGTGCTTATGGTCCGAATGTTATAGTAAACATATATAAAATGTATTTTACAACTTTTTCTGAGTTGTTAAGCCTTATTGAAAATCTGATTTAATTTGTACCTTTTTATTTAGGTACTCATTAAATCAGCACTTGCATGCTCATGTGAATGACTGAGTGACTGTTTGTGTTGGTGTTTGTGTGTTTGTGTGCTAATTATGGCTGGACCATACATATATAGACATCATTTACGTTACTTTTACATTCAAACACATTCCAAAGTTCATGAATAGTAACAATTGAAGAAATATTATTCATATACAGTTTACTTATTTATTAATTTTGTAACTTACCAACCGACACAAAACAAACAACACTAGATTTCATTTAGCTTATTAGATTCTTGGTGTTTATGCAAGATAAGATCTGTGTTTATGAAAGATAAAACAGAAGCTGTCGTAGCCCAGCTGTGGGAGCGTCCTCCGCGGCCTCGCAGACCGGAGTTCCACCCAAAGACTTAATGTGTCTTTTATTACTGTTCACGTATGTGAGGAGGTAGATCACTAGCTGTCTTAAATGTGCGATAGAGAGTGCACAGCTCCATTTTGAGATCCTGACCATTTGCACCGGAGTGCGTGCACGAGATCAAGTTTCTTTAATGCAAAACTTGACCCTGCCATGTTGGGTATCCTGTGACAGCTCGTGACATTAGGATTCCATTGGTACTACGTTGGCCGACGTGTGTATTTCCATTCAGCAATTACATCAAGGTGTATTATGAAGTACAGCTTGAAACTCCAAGAATGTAAAAATCCAGATTTAGAGTGGAGTTGTACTTTTGTGAAGTTGCGGTTGAGGAAGGCGACCCATTCCCAACGGTTTTGTATACAAATAGGCTTGTTCTGTGAAGTAGTAGTGACGTCACGATATAGCGTCACCACGAGAGGCTGCTCTGATTGACCAGTCCTTAGTGCCTGTTGCCCGATTGGTTCTTTTCCAAGAACAAGGAAAGGGAACTGAGAAGCCCCCAGCCCCATGCTGTCAACGACATTCTGAAGCCATACCTGAGAGGACGTGATTTTCACAGCTGTCTTCCAGCAGCCTGGAATATTCGTCTATCGTGACATTAAACTAAATCTCGTTATCTACAAAGAGTCACCTAACGCATATCACCCTGTTACGAACCCGATTCCATCGTCGGAGCATGGAGCAGTGACGTCAATGCCATCTGTGAGTCCACTCCCGAAACCCCCACAACATGGACGACGCCATCTAGTGGTGACAGGATAATACCAGCAATATTATACGCTGGTATAATTATATATACGCTCGATTCCTGTCCTAGTTAGCTTGAGAGGTAGCTTGTGCTGACCTCTGGTGAGGTGGTGCTTAGAAAATCAGCGCCATCTTTTGAAGGAGGAGTTGTATGTCTATGTCAGAGTACGTAAGTGTTGTTTCCTAGTGTCCCAGTGTACTGATGACGTGTCTGTCAGAGTCCACAGAGTCGACGTAGGGCTGCTGTGGTACGAGGACAGTCAGTCTACCCAGGGCAGCCAATGTCTCTCTACTCCATTCTGCTTTACGGAAGCAGTGAGCCGCCGCTGGAGAAGAACTGTGAAGTGTTCTACTGTCTGCCTGTGAAGTGGCAGTGACGGAATTCGGCGTACCCGGGATTGGCTACGGAAGAGATGACTGACAGTTAAGGTGCTACTGAGGAGTGTAACAAGCGAGTTGCAAGAAGCTCCTGCCAGGGGTTCGCGACCCTTGTATTTGTACATGAAGAGGCCCAGCAGCACAAGGCTGATGTTCTCTGCCAGCTCCAGGCTGGAGGGTGATAGTGGGCGTGCACGGAGAGCACCTAGTGAGACTGTGTTTTGGCTGGCCCGTGGCCAGGGTAGACTCGTTGATGTTTCCCAGTACTGGTTGAGGACGGTACTGTGTTGAGGAAACATGGTAGCTGACAAGACTGCATCGATTGAGCATCGAATAGCACATAGTGTCCTATGAGAGAGACACTTGTGTACATATTAAGTGTAGTAATACTTCTTCTAGGATTATACATGAGGTGATGGGAAAGTGATTATATATGAATGTATTGATAATTAATGAAGTGTAGTATTCAATGCACCTCCCCCAGTGTGTTTTACTTGCATTACCGAGCTCACTCCTTGAAAGCCACTACTAACTTGGGGCCGGATACCAGAACTTTAGTACCACCAGAAAAGAACCCAGCTGTGACCCATTGTGGCCGTAACACACCTAGAATCTGATCAGTGGTGGGAGATTCTCCTGATATTGATTGATAAATGAACGAGAATAGATTGTATTCACCACATGTTCATGCACTTGCATCAAGACTGCCAAGTGTTCATCTGTGATTATCGGTAACTTCCGGACGTCTATTGCGTCGATAGTTATCAAGGAGGGACCAACATGTATTCCACATTGTGCTGTCAGTTTCTCTGAGTGAGATAACTGTATTTAAAGACATATTTTTTGGTTGTAAGAGCTTGCTCCCTGAAACCGTGCCGCCAACACTGTGCGCTACCACCCAGTGCCAATTCTACCCTTTGTGTGTGTGTGTGTGTAAACCCACACTCACCACCCAGCTGTGTTGATGCTACAGGCAACCCAGTGCTGTACGATACGTCGCACCAACCACTTGGTTTATCCCTACATGGCTCGCAAGTAACCACGTGCTGTCTAAGGTCCTTGTGAGAGTCGACGCCACCACCCTGTGTGGTGTCATTACTCGCTGTTACGAACCCAAGCTCATTGTCAGAGCACGGAGCAGTGACGTCAACGCCATCTGTGAGTCCGCTCCCGAAACCCCCCACAACATGGACGACGCCATCTAGGGGCGACAGGAATATACCGGCAAGAGACGCTAGATTTCTGTCCTAGTCGACTCTTGAGGTAGCTGGTGCTGACCTCTAGTGAGATGGTGTTTAGAAAAGCAGCGTCATCTGTCATAAGCAGAGTTGGATGTATGTGTCTAAGCCAGTAAGTGATGTTTCCTAATGGTCCCATGTAGTGTCCCAGTGTACTGATGACGTGTCTGTATTCACAGAGTCGACCTAGGGCTGCTAGGATACAAGGACAGTCAGTCTACCCAGGGCAGCCAAGGTCTCTACACCAGTCTGCTTTTAGAAAGCAGTGAGCCGCCGCCGGAGAACTGTAAAGTGTTCTACTGTCTACCTGTGGAGTGGTAGTGACGGGATTCGCCGTACCCAGGGCTGGCTAGTAGAAGAGACAACTGACTTAGATGCCGAAGAGGAGAGTAACCAGCAAGTTGCACAAAGCTCCTGCCTAGGGCCCCTACCCTAGTATCTGCAAGTGAAGTGGCCCAACAGCGCGAGGCTGATTGGTATCTGCCAGCAACAGGCTGGACTGTGGTTGTGGGCCTTCACGAAGAGGCACTTAGTGGGATTGTGGCTTGGCTGGCCCGTGGCCAGGGTAGACTCATTGTTGTTTCCCGGTACCTATTGAGAGCAGTACCACGGATGAGGAAACAAAGTACAAGACTGCATCGATTGAGCTTCGCCGAGTGTTTAGTGTAACTCCACCTAGTTGTACTCACCTAGGTGTGTTGCCGGGGTTGTAGCTCTGGCTCTTTGGTCCCGCCTCTCAACCGTCAATCAACAGGTGTACAGATTCCTGAGCCTATCGGGCTCTGTCATATCTACACTTGAAAACTGTGTATGGAGTTGAAGCCTCCACCACATCACCCCCTAATGCATTCCAATTTGTCAACCACTCTGACACTAAAAAAAGTTCTTCTAATATCTCTGTGGCTCATTTGGGCACTCAGTTTCCACCTGTGTCCCCCTTGTGCGTGTTCCCTTGTGTTAAATAGACTGTCTTGTCTACCCTATCAAATCCCTTCAGAAATCTTGAATGTGGTGATCATGTCCCCCCTAACTCTTCTGTCTTCCAGCGAAGTGGAGGTTTAATTCCCGTAGTCTCTCCTCGTAGCTCATACCTCTCAGCTCGGGTTACTAGTCTGTGTGGCAAACCTTTGAACTTTTCCTGGTTGATACCTGGTTGATACCTGGTTGATGGGGTTCTGGGAGTTCTTCTACTCCCCAACGCCCGGCCCGAGGCCAGGCTCGACTTGTGAGAGTTTGGTCCACCAGCTGTGCTTGGAGCGGCCCGCAGGGCCACGTACCCACCACAGCCCGGCTGATCCGGAACTTCTCTTAGAAAACCGTCCAGTTTTCTCTTGAAGATGTCCACGGTTGTTCGGCAATATTTTCTTATGCTCGCTGGGAGGACGTTGAACAACCGCGGACCCCTGATGTTTATACAGTGCTCTCTGATTGTGCCTATGACACATCTGCTCTTCACGGTTCAATCTTGCATTTTCTTCCATATCGTTCACTCCAGTACGTTGTTATTTTACTGTGTAGATTTGGACCTGACCCGTCCAGTATTTTCCAGGTGTATATATTTGGTATCTCTCTCGTCTCCTTTCTAGAGAGTACATTTGGAGAGCTTTGAGACGATCCCAATAATTATAGGTGTTTTATCTCGTCTATGCGTGCCGTATATGTTCTCTGTATTCCCTCTGATTTCACAATCTCTCTGCTCTGAAGGGGGAAGTGAGTACTGAGCAGTACTCGAGACGGGACAGCACAAGTGACTTGAAGAGTACAACCATTGTGATGGGATCCCTGGAATTTGAAAGTTCTCGTAATCCATCCGATCATTTTTCTGGCTGACGCGATATTTCCAGTTTAGTTTTATCCTTGACTAGATATGGACTCCATAGCTGGGCTGCATACTCCAGGATTGGCCTGACATATGTGGTATACAAAGTTCTGAATGATTCTTTACACAAGTTTCTGAATGCCGTTCGTATGTTGGCCAGCCTGGCATATGCCGCTGATGTTATCGCTTGATATGTGCTGCAGGAGACAGGTCGGCGTGATATCAAACCCCCAAGTCTTTTTCCTTCTCTGACTCCTGAAGAATTTCTCTCCCAGATGATACCTTGTATCTGGCCTCCTGCTCCCTACACCTATCTTCATTACATTACATTATGTAGTGTCTTCTAAGAGAGACCGTTCCGTGTACCTTATAGTTGTAGTTATACTTCCCTTTAAGAGTTAAATATATATATATATGGTGATGGAAAAATATTTATATATGGATAAAGTGATGAACTGTTGTATTTAATGTACCTCCTCCTTCGTTTTACTTGCATTACTGAGCTCACCCTTTGAAAGCCACTACTAACTTGTGGCAGCGATACCAGAACTTTTATACCACCAGAAAAAGAACCCGGTTGCGACCCATTGAGGCCATAACACCTTGCATGTAACCACGTGTGGTTTAGTCCCTTGTGAGAGTCGACGCCACCACTCGGTGTGTTGTCATTACTCGCATGTAACCACGTGCAGAGAAATGCTTGAGCATTACTATTGCCTTAGTAGCTTCAATTGCTATTTTAATAATTTTACCCTCTACTCATAAATCATGTTCCGGAGAAGGAACATTCTACCCAATTAGCCAAATTACTTTCTGATATTTTAGTATTTGTTTTATTAACATGAATTGGAGCGCGTCCAGTAGAAACTTTTTATATTTTAACAGGAAAATTTTTATCTACTCTATATTTTCTATATTATATTATTAACCCTCAAACTGCTAGGGGTCCAAATGGCTTTAACACCAAAGGCACAAAAAAAAAAATATCCAAATTTGTTTTTCTTATTAATCTCTTATTTGTGTTCCCTGAGCACGGGAAAAATAATAATAAATATAATTGCACTTACCGTTAACGTAAATGAGCCGAGAAGATGGTCGATGACGTCATAGATCATCGTCGCTGAAACCGCTGTGCGCCCGGGGTGAGTCAGGCGTGACGGAGGAGGAGTCAGAGTTGCCGCGAGTTTATTTTCGCGTTATTATTACAGTATGGCGTATTTTACACCCATTTTTATCACTGGTGTGGTTCAATAAGTTCTCACATGAAGATTTATATCATAAAACTGTTTGTCAATGTACATTGTATCACATATCAGTGTCAAGTATTTGCACAAATGTCTTAATTTCTCGATAAATATACAATTTCTTATGATTTTATTTTCACTATATATACACCCACTTATTCTATATTTACATGTTTTTGCACCAGTCTTGGACATTTGGAAGTCATCAAGACTGATACTCGTTAAAACATTTGACATAGAACACAGGGGCCTGACACGCTATGCACCAAGTCATCACCATTTTTCGTTTCTGTTCCCTCTTAGTTGTTGACCAGCATACAACACGCGCACGCTGGCCTATTTCATGCCTTCTGGTTGGTGGTAAAAACCTTAGATTGTGTGTCATAAAGGCATCCCTGAAAGCAAGCCTGGGTGTTGGAGCGTGGTACAATGCGGGTTCAGAATAGGCCTCTGTATGCCAGGAATTACTTTGCCAAACTTTTGTAGTAGTTGTGTTACTACAGTAAAATTGAATGCCACGGAAATACGTTTACCACCTGTTTTGACAAGATACATATTGTAAACTGTTCAGCATTGTTACGTCAACAAGGTTGGAAGAAACATTTTCTTGGTTCACTCACTGTTTTCCGTACACACTCCACTGCCCCCACCATCATAATCACATTTATCCACCAAACGCATGTGATGTTATAGTGCAAGAACCACAATCTGGCTTATAGATTATTTCTCTGGTGATTCTGTTCACCTTGCCACTGTCTTCAGCATTGGTTTCAGCATGAATGGTGGCGAACATGTTTACTTCACGCCTGTCTTTCACCGCACTGAAAGTATTCCACCTATTTTTCTGAACTCAATCACCAGCCTGCATAGCACCTGGAAACACTGGCATTTCCCTTCGTTTTGCATTCACTGTGGCACACACTCAGTTCTATTATCAAGCAAGAACCTACTTAGCAAGGGACTGGTATAATAGTTATCTGTGTATAATATGTGGCCCTGTTCAAATATAGTGCAAGCAGTGACTTCAAACACTACCCGAGAAGCCATGTTGGTCCTTAGCAGGAATGTCTACATTTGTACCCGTATACATTATCATGTGTATACCATTCTGTTTCACAGTCACGAATACAAAGAATTTCAATCCCAAAATTGGTGGCGTTGGAGGAATATACTGCTTGAAGGCAAGACATCCCTTTGAAAAGCACCAGAGATTCGTCAATCACAAGCTCTGAGCTGGTACGTAGAAATCCCTGTACTTTCCAATAAGTTCATTCAGGATGTGCCTTACCTTCCAAAGTCTATCATCATTCTGGTCTTCATCATTTGCAAAGTGAAGACACCTGAGGATTATCGCAAATCGGTTTTTGAGACATATATTTGCCAAACATCGGTGTGGGAACAGTATGGTCTTTGCTCCAATAATGGTCGATTACGTGTTTGACACAATGTTTCATCAACATACAGTGCCAAAAACACATACATTTCACCTACAGTCGTATCTTTCCAATCGCTGCAAACGTGAAAAATCGGATAACTCTTCCTCATCAATGAGATCAGTCATATATTTGTTCGTTTCATGAACAATATATTCCATTAGCGGCTCATCAAAACTTATGCAGTAAATAGTCCATTTCACACATATCTGCACCTTTATGAAGGAAAAGGTCTGTAATCCCAACATCTCGAATTATCAAAGACAGGAATTTGTGGAACAAAATCTGGGCCCGTCACTCCAACAAAAACACTGTGTCTTTCGAGAGCCAAAAAGCGGAACAACAATGAGGAAAACCGTGGACAGGAGCTGAAGCAGGTCTAGGAACAGTAGGGGTGGGCAGGGCCGGTGACGGAAAATTACTCGACTGTTGAGGGTCTTTGTTCATGTGGTGCCATGTGGTGCCGCATGGCTTGGCCAGATGCTGCTGACGTGACAAGTTGTCGCTTGGCAACACCACACACTCCACTTGCACTAGCGACATCGAAACTATTTTCGATTCTAAGTCACTAAAACAGAAAATGATTCACCTTCTTCAGGACTCGTCGACCAAAACATAAATATATTGCAAGGTAGCACATGAACTGTGTGGTCTGGCACAAAGTGGGGTCGAGTGAGGGCGAGGAGGCATGGGCGAGATGCTAGGCCTAGCCCTGGTGAAGCCAGCATGTTCACACTTGTCGTCGGTCGTATCCACCTCTGAGGGCTGTGTGTAGTCATGATCAAAGTCAGAGTCGTCAATATCAGGACTCATCAATATCCGGGAAAAATTCTTATTAATTTCGTCCTCGGTCAGAGGTCGCAAGGAACGCCTCGTTGAGCGGGGTCGGTCATTGGAACTTGATGTGCTCACCATGGTGTCCGCTGGGTAACTGAGGCCTGTACACAAAGAGGGACCCACGCTGGATTTTTTTCCAGGCGGGGTTTGTTTATGGTCGGTTGAGGCCACCGATGACTACCCCTATCCCCGCGGGGCATTTAAAAAATAACGCTAGACACGAAAGCATATACTATATGATGTGCGCGGTTTCGGTTTTTGTCATGATATATGTGATTTGCGCGGTTAAGGGTTAACCCTGTTCTTACAATAATATGAGAAATGATTAAATTAAAGTTTAGTTATAAAAATAATGTTTTGAAGCATTAATAGAACTCTTTTTTTTATTTTTAGGAGGAATATTTATATTTTATCCTTGTCACCCCAACCAAATATTTTGAATAATATTTTTAAACAAAATTAACTACCACTTCTAATATAAAAGGTTTTATAGGGTCTTATCATCCCTTCAGATTATTTAAGCCTTTTCACTTAAAAGTTAAATTCAATATATTTAATTAAGACAGATTATTTCTTGTCCAACCATTCATTCTAGCCTTCAATGAAAAAACTAATGATTATTCTACCTTTGCACGGTCATAATACCACAGGGCTTTAAGTTCCCAATGGGCAGGTAAGACTTTATAAATCTCCATAGTACATGTTTTTGTTAAACAGGCAGAATAATTTTTGCCGAATTCCTTAAAGAAACATAAAAACCACATAAAATTACTTTAATAATTTTAATTTATTTCCCAACATAATTATATAGTAATACACACATTATAACTAACTTTATTTTCAAATATTTTTTAATAATTAAAAATATATAAATATTATTAGTTTAAAATTTTCTTATAATAATAATAATAATAATAATTTATTTAGGAACAGGGCATACATAGTTGCAGCATTTCCAGTACAAACATTCTGTTAGATTTAAAGATAGAGGTAGTACATACAATACCTAACGCCACTAGTATGCATAGCGTTTC